>NC_133371.1:16422702-16775702 GCF_049309525.1 Garra rufa
GGCAGGAGCCGCTGGTTTATAATAAAACAATACACACGACACCACTCTCAATAACGGTTGCTTGTTTATTAACATTTTCAAGGCAGACATTAAACATACAAATACATTTACATTTATCAGATATATTTGTATCAAAAGTGACATACAAATGAGAATCATTCACTCTTTCAAAGATTAACCACAGCATTTGCAGTAAAACCATAGTAAAAACTAAATCAATATTTTTACTACAATAACCGTTTAACAATGACTGTTGCATTAAAACCACAGTAAGTACAAAACTAACCATTACTATAGTATTTGCAGTAAAACCATAGCAACCACATTTATTATGATTTTAAAAAACTATGGTTACTACAGTCATGCTTACCACAGTTTTACTTTAGTATTACTACAATTCAACTATAGTAGAACCATGGCATTAAAAACCTTGTGAACCAAAAAAAAAAAAAAAAAAAAAAAAAAAACTTGTTTACTACACTTATAGTTGCTACAGTTTTGCTATTGAAAAACCATGGTTAACTGCTCTATAATTATATACACATTTCATAATACTTCTCATTTCAAAGTAGGTTTACAGAAAATGCATTTTTCCAAGGTTACAATGTAAAAAAAAAAAAAAAAAAAACTTTAATCAGCCAGAGGTGACTGAGACTTACTGGGAAAGATCTTTTAGCAACAAAGAAATGTCCATATGACAGAATCTCAAAGATAAAGGTAATTATCTATTTTCATTGCCACATCAGAATCTAATCTATCTTCATGGCAAAAACCAATGTACAATATTACAAGAGCTACATGAACACAAAATAAAAACTGAGCAAACACTACAGCAGTTAAAATGTTTTAAGTTATATGATACAAATTTTAAAATCTTTTATGATAAAACATTACTAAAGTCTCCAGTGAAGTGTTCAGTTAAACACAATCATTTAACATTATTAAAGGGTAAGGTCAACAATGTTCAATCCACTTTGTATGTTACAAAGTTGTTAATATATGTAAAAGATTTCTCTGAGATCCCCAGTTTATTTATGAGCAAAACTCTGCTGCATGACGGAAAACACAGTATTTTGTCATTTTGTTGATGCAAAAAGTGTTTTTGTCAAAATTCATCATTTCATTATGAGTCATCCTGCAGAGTGTTGCTTATAAGTAAAAAGGGATTTATAGGTAAACAGATTTACAGATATTAGAAACACTGCAATAATACAAAGCGGCTTGAAAATGTATACCCTTAAAGGCAATATAAGGATAATATTTCACAGTTTTGTATGTCCATGTACAGCTGGCATCATCTGAAAACTTGAGTGTTGCCGTCTTCTGAAGTCTTCACAAGTAAGGCTGGATTCGATCTTGAACTGGTGTAACCTCTGGTAACCTTGGGATGGGCATCCAGAGAAAGAAACAGGAAAGCAAAAGGAGAAAGATTAGCATAGCAGCTTTTCATATTATTTCAGACAAAGGATGATTTATTTAAATTACATATAATTGTAGTGCAATGTTTTGAGATGTGTTATGTGAATGCTTGGCTAAAAATGTGTATTTTTATTTAATTTAAACAAAAAGATTGTACCTGACCCCTGGACATTATCAGGAAGACTATTTTAAAGTTAAGGAATAAAATACAAAAAATGTGCTTATATACTTTAGTGGACTTTGATACATTCTCACTATTATCAATAGTCCAGAGTTTTGTAACCTCATTAGAGGCCAAATACTATCGCTGCTGTTGCCCGTATTTGTGTTTATTGTGATCTGGTTTAATCACAATAAGAATTTTTATAGAACCCTTGGTAAATATATTATTTGCCCTCAGTATTCAGGGAACAGACACGGAATGGACTACATATGCCACAGTATAATTTTAAGGGTTAGTTCACCAAAATATGAAAATTCTGTCATTAATTCCTCACTCTCATGTCATTCCAAAATTGTAAGACCTTTGTTCATCTTAAAAACACCAATTAAGATGTTTTGGATGAAATCTGAGAGCTTTCTGACCCTGTATATACAGCAAGGGCCCTGACACGGTCAAGACACAGAAGGGTAGTAAAAGCATTATTAAAATAGTCCATGTGACATCAGCGATTCAACCTTCATTTTATGATGCTACGAGAGTACCAATTTAGTTTCTTTTGTGCACAAAATTACTCTCAGAGTTTCATAAAACTACAGTTGAACCACAGATGTCACATGGACAATGTCAACAATGTCATTACTACCCGTCTCTGTCTTGGTGGTACCCTTGCTGTCTATGCAGGGTCAGAAAGCTCTTGGATTTTATCAAAAATATCTTAAATTGTGCTCAGAAGATGAAAGGAGGTCTTACGGGTTTGGAACAACATTAGCGTGAGTAATTAATGACAGAATGTTCATTTTTAGGTGAACTAGCCCTATAAGTGGGAGGGACATCATAACTGTAATGTGCACTTCCTTTCAAAAGTTTACGTCTTTGAAATAAGACACTTCTGCTCACCAAGGCTGCATTTATTTGATCAAAAATGAAGTAAAAACAATAATATTGTAAAATATTATTACAAATTAACAGATTTTTGTGAATATATTGTGAACTTAATTTCTTTTTATCAAAGCTGCATTTTCAGCATCTTTACTCCAGTCTTCAGTGTGACATGATCCTTCAGAAATCATTCTAATTTGGTGATTTGCTGCTGAAAAAACATTTTTAATTTCTAATTATCAATGTCTTATCATTATCAATTATCAAAAGTTAAAGGAAACTAAATAAATGCTGTAAATGAAAAAAAAGAAAAAAAAGATATATATTTTTATTCATCAAAATATCCTCTTGCTTAAACTCAAACACATGATTAATGATTTCTGAAGGATCATGTGACCCTGAAGACCGGAGTAAAGATACTGAAAATGTAGCTTTGCATCACAGAAATAAATTAGTTCTCTAACTATATTAAAATAGAGAACAATCATTTTAAATTATATTAAATTTACAATATTACTGCTTAACTGTATTATTTATCAAAATACACAAAGCTGTGGTGGGCAGAAGAAACTTTACCATACCAAAACTTACGAAACAGTAGTGTATGTGTAACCAAGTGGTAAAAAGTATAATATTTTGGGTTCTCTCTCTCTGCATGTTTAAATGTATTTTATTTCTATTTGCTGTTTTCTGCAAATTGTCAAGTCAAAAGAGACAGTGAATACATGTAGTTTCCTCAAGTCGCCAGTGGGTGGTGCTGTGTGCGTTACACATGGGAAATGCGCATGCGCTCTCGTCCTCAAATATTTTTGATGTGCAGTGAGCAGTGCGTGGGAGACGTGCACTCTCCGTAATTAGTGTTGTATGTAAGTCCATCCAGGTAAATATAGTATTTCCTGTGAATATTCTTGTTAATGATCATTTCGGGATCTATATTGTGTTGTGTTGTTACTAAGAAATGTTGTATTTACGAAGTTATATCGTGTATAAGGTACGATAGTATGATGTCACACCGTGTGGTGTAGGCCTGTTTAATTAGGGTTCTACAAAATGTCTTACACTTCTACACTGTAAACATGTTTCATGTGTTTTCATGTGATTAATGCTTTATCTGATCAACTACACAGTTTACAGCATTTTGCTGGGGATTTCAGCTCATAAAGTAAACGTGAGGTGTGAAATAGGAGCTCATCGTTACGTGAGTGTTCTGTTCTTCTATTTTTCACAAGTGATATGTAAGTGGGTAATATTTTCATGTACTTATGATGCTTTATTTCTTTTGTACAGTATTCCCACTGCCGTATTGTTGCATATTGTGCCGTATTGTGCCACATTGTGTCATTTGTTACCGCATGCGTTTTGTGTGGTATTTTCTCTGTATTGTATCCCAGCATTTCGGTGTTGTATTATTTTCTTTCGTATTCCAGTATTTTCCAGAAGTTTTGTCTTTGCTTACACACAAGCAGATTGGGAAGCTAAGGTGTGTAGTGCATTACAGGTATCTATAAACTGAGAAATATGGAGCTGTGAGATTTAAGTTGTATCCAGCTCTGTGTATCCTTCTCTGTTTTGTTTTGTTTACATTATTTTTCAGAAATCTGTTTTACTGTTTTCGTTCCATTTTGTGAAAGCTGTGCGCCGGAGCGATCTTTTGTACATTCGTGGAAAACTTTTCAGAACGAATTAGTCTTTTTGAAAATATTAAATAAACTACAAAGTAAGTGAACCCGCTAAATGTGGTCTGTGTGGTAACTCAAAATCCCCGGTCACACATTTTTGGTACCAGGAGTGGGGTAGTTTATTTAGTCTGATCCATTTGCGATAAGCGGCGTGTTTAGTCGAGCAATACGGCAGTGGTGAATATTCTGCAGAGGCGGTGGACATCCAGACTGTGGAGGATTGCGGTTGGGGACGAGGTCGTCAACGTGGGACTGATCGGGTTTCCGGTGTGCCAGGCGTGATGGCTGCGCTGAAGACTGGTCCAGGGTTGATGTGATCCCTTCTGGCAACGTGCAACGTAGCTCCAAGGATTTCACGGATCAAGATCAAGGAACTGTGTATCAGAGCGAGAGTGTCTGAGGTACTGAAAAGGACTGGGAAGTTTGGACGAGTTTTACACCAAGGACATTTATATTGGACTAATTTGTTAATTTTGGGTTATTTTCATTTTGACCTAATTGTGTAAGAAATGTCGGACTCTGACGAACTGCCTGCAGGGGGGGTAGACATCCCTGTTGATGGGGCTGTGGGTAATGATGCCATAGAGCAACTGAGGGGTCAAATTCAAGAGTTAAGAGATTTGAGAGATGACTCTCTGGCCAATAGGGTGGTTGGTGGGGGTAATTCAACCCGCTCCTACATTTATGTCCCTCGTGAACGTCAGATTCAACCTTTTTGTGGGGAGTATAACAAGGATGGGAGGTCTGTAGAAGAGTTTATCGAGGAGGTGGAAAGGGTTCTACGGGCCAGAGACCAGACACGGGAAGAACAGTTGGACTTTATAATTTCACTTTTGAGGGGGCCCGCACTGGAAGAGGTGCGTTTATGTGTCGGTAACCAGTCCAGACAGGCCAGTGATTTGTTTACTTTCCTGCGTGAAGCATTTGGGGAACAGCGTAGTGGGACTCAATTGTTGCAGATGTTTTACAACCGCAAACAATTGGAGGGGGAAGACCTTCGGAATTACTCTCATGCTCTTTCTCGCCTATTAAGCTCTGTCACAAAACAGTCTGCAGGTGGTCTTGCTAATGAGCAGGGGATTTTACGTGATCAGTTTGTGGAGGGTGTGCGAGACGCTGCGTTAAGGCGAGAGCTGCGTAAAATAATCAGAGAAAAGCCCCATTTGACCCTGCTCGGGATTCGTAATGAAGCCATTCTTTGGTCCATGGAAGAGAGCAGACCAACTAGAGTTGCACACAGTAGACCTGTCCATTCAGAAGTACTTAGTGAAACTAAGGGTAATGCTGCAGGGTCTGAGACTCAAACATCCACTGTGTTAAATGATATCTTACAGGTGATTACCCGGCAGGACAAGCGAATAAGTGAGCAAGAGCAAACCATTTCAGAGCTCACTAAGGCCGTTAAAGAATTGACTGCACAACGGTCAGGGTCAGTTCCGCAAATTTTTGTGCCCATGTCAAAGTCTCCTCCCAGGTTTACAGATGAGGGTGAACCTATCTGTTTCAGATGCAATGAGGTTGGGCATATTGCTAGGCGCTGCACTATGAGACGGGGTGGGAGACCCAAGAGTGCTGCCAGGACTGCTGAAGGACAAGAAAAACAAGGTCCTTCCATGGCTCTGAGTCAGGCAACACAAGGAGTAGTGACTGGTTCACCACCTGAGGGAACCAATCGAGACAGGTTTCTTGAACGGGCAGTTGGAACGTGTCCAATGGTGGACTTGAAAATCAGGGGTGTGCTTGTGTCATGTCTGCTCGACACTGGTAGTCAGTAGAGGTCGACCGATGTATCGGTTTTGCCGATTAATCGGCACCGATAGTTGATTGGCCGACCTATCGGTTATCGGCAAAAATCCTTGCCGATAGTTTTTCCGGGTTGCGTTCTTTGCTGAAGCGGCTCAGCTCTGCTGTCATAGAGTAAGAGAGGTTAAGCCCCAGACCAATGTTTAATGTCAGGATTGTTACCATATATTTGTATTGATTTATATCCAGCTGGTGATATTCTTAGCCAGCAAAGTTGCAGATTTAAAGACATGACGTGAGAAAGCAAACTGTGTTCATTCAGCCGACAGAATCCTGCCGAGTCACAGCGCGCCATAGTTTAACAGATTACAGATCTGTCCCAAATCATTGTTAATGTTCATAAAGACTTGACCCTGGGCTGGAAGATTGAGTATTGTGCATTTAAGCAAAATATTTTTATTTTATTTCTGTAGCTCTAATAATGTCTGTATGCTTCATATAGAGCTATAATTTATGTTTTAGCCTTTTCGTCAGGCAGCGGAAGCATGGTAGTTACGCACTTTATTTTACAATGCCATTTTCCTGTTCTTATTTTATTTTAATAAATCAACAAAAATATTAAAAATTAAAATAAAAATTATACAAAACGAAATTCGTTTAAGAAGGTATTTTCCACAAATAAAAACGTACGAAGTGGTCAAAAATTGTGTCTGACCCTAATTTCCCGGCGTATTGCTGTCCAATTCATACCACGTCCTATGACATTTACAAATTACACAAACTTCTTTCGTGATTAACATATTAAACTGAAACAAAACAAATAATATTTAAACATAAATGTATAACAGAAAATAAATTGTTTCTGAAATGGCTGCAATTAACGATATAGATCGCACTTTCTCTTTCCGTTTGATCTGTTCTTTAATCTAACATTTGCCGCTTTTTTATCATTCTTGAAGTAAACATTTGCCCGTTTGGTGATTAAATAAACTGTTTTAGATTTCTGCTTGAACTACACAACGTGTCCTGTGTGTGTTTGATACCTGCAAGTTATCCGTTAATGCAGCGCTGCACTTTTATCCGGTTTCATTAAGGGTGGGCAAAAAAAAGGATTCTCGGATGCATCTCAATCCTCTCTTCAATGAGCTTGTGTTTTCCCGCATACGGCACGTGCGCACGCTGGAGACGCGGTAGGCTTCATTGCACAGGATTTGCACTGTGAGCTACATGTGCATTGTTTGACAGTGTGAACTTACAATCGCAGTTTTTTACTTTACATATGCCTTCATTTCTGCCGTTTGTAATGCAGTACTATTAGATGCACAAAACTCGCGCACTGACAGACTTTCACTTGTGCTTTGGGTTTGTTCGTCCTAAAAAGCTCGATTGCGGATGCGATTAAATGCACTTGCATTTCGAATACTTTTATACGAAACTGATGTACAGTACACACAGTCAGTTATGTTTTTAGAGCAGGACAAAACATTTGATATATCGAAATAGATCTGTGCATTCGTTTTAATGCAGCCTGTTAAAGAATCTACTGTCTACGATCTCATCAGTAATAATCAAATGATAAAGAAAAAAGAACACTTATTTTAAATAAGTAATTGTTTAAAAAAGTAGCCTGCTTATATAATGGAAAAATCAATTTGATATAAAATGTAAATGAAAATGTAGCCATGTGCAGTAATATTGAAAACTGAGAATGTGACATGGTTATATTTAGTTGATATTGAAAATCGTAATTAAATTGAATCTTAATTTTAAGATGGCAGTAGGCCTTCTGACATACAGAGATTTCAAATATAAACAAAAGGCATAAAACCTGCAATTTTACATATTGTTAAAATGTAAAGATTCACACCCCTTTAAAATGAGCCCATTAACATCAACTAAGATTGATGAAAGCTGTAGAATAGAAGTGTTGTTCCTTGTTAGAGTCTGTTAATTTCAACATTTACTGTAATATTGTTATATTTTGAAGTTTATTTTGTTAACATTAATGAACTATGAAATAACTTTAATGATCAATATATAATTAATATTAATATTTTTATTTATTTACAAAGTATGGTTTAGTATATTTTTTTAAAAATAGTAGAGCAATATTTTAGTTGCCGTTCAGTATCCATTTTCAAAAACTATCGGTTAATTAATCGGTATCGGCCAGTGTGGTCCAACCTAGCTATCGGTATCGGTAAAAACCAATATCGGTCGACCTCTAGTAGTCAGGTCAGTACTATAACAGAGGGGTTCTTCCGAGAGCATCTATTTGGGAATGAGAGTGATGTGTTGTCTACTTCAGGTTGGCTGAGGATCACAGCAGCCAACGGTTTAGACATTCCCTATTTGGGTTACATGGAGCTGGACGTGGAGGTTATGGGGATGACGTTGCCGGAGTGTGGTTTCTTGATTGTTAAGGAAACTCCTAGTCCGTCATCTATGGCTGTGCTTATTGGTATGAACATTATTAGTAAGTGCCGACAGATTGTTCATGCTGAATTTGACACAACACTAGGTGGGAGGCTTGACTCTAACTGGAGGGTAGCCTTCCAGCAGGCTCAGTCAGTCGATTTAGTTGAGCGAGTTTCATTTGCTCGTGTTGCAGGTGTAACCAAGTGGTAAAAAGTATAATATTTTGGGTTCTCTCTCTCTGCATGTTTAAATGTATTTTATTTCTATTTGCTGTTTTCTGCAAATTGTCAAGTCAAAAGAGACAGTGAATACATGTAGTTTCCTCAAGTCGCCAGTGGGTGGTGCTGTGTGCGTTACACATGGGAAATGCGCATGCGCTCTCGTCCTCAAATATTTTTGATGTGCAGTGAGCAGTGCGTGGGAGACGTGCACTCTCCGTAATTAGTGTTGTATGTAAGTCCATCCAGGTAAATATAGTATTTCCTGTGAATATTCTTGTTAATGATCATTTCGGGATCTATATTGTGTTGTGTTGTTACTAAGAAATGTTGTATTTACGAAGTTATATCGTGTATAAGGTACGATAGTATGATGTCACACCGTGTGGTGTAGGCCTGTTTAATTAGGGTTCTACAAAATGTCTTACACTTCTACACTGTAAACATGTTTCATGTGTTTTCATGTGATTAATGCTTTATCTGATCAACTACACAGTTTACAGCATTTTGCTGGGGATTTCAGCTCATAAAGTAAACGTGAGGTGTGAAATAGGAGCTCATCGTTACGTGAGTGTTCTGTTCTTCTATTTTTCACAAGTGATATGTAAGTGGGTAATATTTTCATGTACTTATGATGCTTTATTTCTTTTGTACAGTATTCCCACTGCCGTATTGTTGCATATTGTGCCGTATTGTGCCACATTGTGTCATTTGTTACCGCATGCGTTTTGTGTGGTATTTTCTCTGTATTGTATCCCAGCATTTCGGTGTTGTATTATTTTCTTTCGTATTCCAGTATTTTCCAGAAGTTTTGTCTTTGCTTACACACAAGCAGATTGGGAAGCTAAGGTGTGTAGTGCATTACAGGTATCTATAAACTGAGAAATATGGAGCTGTGAGATTTAAGTTGTATCCAGCTCTGTGTATCCTTCTCTGTTTTGTTTTGTTTACATTATTTTTCAGAAATCTGTTTTACTGTTTTCGTTCCATTTTGTGAAAGCTGTGCGCCGGAGCGATCTTTTGTACATTCGTGGAAAACTTTTCAGAACGAATTAGTCTTTTTGAAAATATTAAATAAACTACAAAGTAAGTGAACCCGCTAAATGTGGTCTGTGTGGTAACTCAAAATCCCCGGTCACACATTTTTGGTACCAGGAGTGGGGTAGTTTATTTAGTCTGATCCATTTGCGATAAGCGGCGTGTTTAGTCGAGCAATACGGCAGTGGTGAATATTCTGCAGAGGCGGTGGACATCCAGACTGTGGAGGATTGCGGTTGGGGACGAGGTCGTCAACGTGGGACTGATCGGGTTTCCGGTGTGCCAGGCGTGATGGCTGCGCTGAAGACTGGTCCAGGGTTGATGTGATCCCTTCTGGCAACGTGCAACGTAGCTCCAAGGATTTCACGGATCAAGATCAAGGAACTGTGTATCAGAGCGAGAGTGTCTGAGGTACTGAAAAGGACTGGGAAGTTTGGACGAGTTTTACACCAAGGACATTTATATTGGACTAATTTGTTAATTTTGGGTTATTTTCATTTTGACCTAATTGTGTAAGAAATGTCGGACTCTGACGAACTGCCTGCAGGGGGGGTAGACATCCCTGTTGATGGGGCTGTGGGTAATGATGCCATAGAGCAACTGAGGGGTCAAATTCAAGAGTTAAGAGATTTGAGAGATGACTCTCTGGCCAATAGGGTGGTTGGTGGGGGTAATTCAACCCGCTCCTACATTTATGTCCCTCGTGAACGTCAGATTCAACCTTTTTGTGGGGAGTATAACAAGGATGGGAGGTCTGTAGAAGAGTTTATCGAGGAGGTGGAAAGGGTTCTACGGGCCAGAGACCAGACACGGGAAGAACAGTTGGACTTTATAATTTCACTTTTGAGGGGGCCCGCACTGGAAGAGGTGCGTTTATGTGTCGGTAACCAGTCCAGACAGGCCAGTGATTTGTTTACTTTCCTGCGTGAAGCATTTGGGGAACAGCGTAGTGGGACTCAATTGTTGCAGATGTTTTACAACCGCAAACAATTGGAGGGGGAAGACCTTCGGAATTACTCTCATGCTCTTTCTCGCCTATTAAGCTCTGTCACAAAACAGTCTGCAGGTGCTCTTGCTAATGAGCAGGGGATTTTACGTGATCAGTTTGTGGAGGGTGTGCGAGACGCTGCGTTAAGGCGAGAGCTGCGTAAAATAATCAGAGAAAAGCCCCATTTGACCCTGCTCGGGATTCGTAATGAAGCCATTCTTTGGTCCATGGAAGAGAGCAGACCAACTAGAGTTGCACACAGTAGACCTGTCCATTCAGAAGTACTTAGTGAAACTAAGGGTAATGCTGCAGGGTCTGAGACTCAAACATCCACTGTGTTAAATGATATCTTACAGGTGATTACCCGGCAGGACAAGCGAATAAGTGAGCAAGAGCAAACCATTTCAGAGCTCACTAAGGCCGTTAAAGAATTGACTGCACAACGGTCAGGGTCAGTTCCGCAAATTTTTGTGCCCATGTCAAAGTCTCCTCCCAGGTTTACAGATGAGGGTGAACCTATCTGTTTCAGATGCAATGAGGTTGGGCATATTGCTAGGCGCTGCACTATGAGACGGGGTGGGAGACCCAAGAGTGCTGCCAGGACTGCTGAAGGACAAGAAAAACAAGGTCCTTCCATGGCTCTGAGTCAGGCAACACAAGGAGTAGTGACTGGTTCACCACCTGAGGGAACCAATCGAGACAGGTTTCTTGAACGGGCAGTTGGAACGTGTCCAATGGTGGACTTGAAAATCAGGGGTGTGCTTGTGTCATGTCTGCTCGACACTGGTAGTCAGGTCAGTACTATA
Source organism: Garra rufa (assembly GCF_049309525.1). Classification (NCBI taxonomy): domain Eukaryota; kingdom Metazoa; phylum Chordata; class Actinopteri; order Cypriniformes; family Cyprinidae; genus Garra; species Garra rufa. Next base: position 16,434,054 of record NC_133371.1, read on the forward strand.
ACAGAGGGGTTCTTCCGAGAGCATCTATTTGGGAATGAGAGTGATGTGTTGTCTACTTCAGGTTGGCTGAGGATCACAGCAGCCAACGGTTTAGACATTCCCTATTTGGGTTACATGGAGCTGGACGTGGAGGTTATGGGGATGACGTTGCCGGAGTGTGGTTTCTTGATTGTTAAGGAAACTCCTAGTCCGTCATCTATGGCTGTGCTTATTGGTATGAACATTATTAGTAAGTGCCGACAGATTGTTCATGCTGAATTTGACACAACACTAGGTGGGAGGCTTGACTCTAACTGGAGGGTAGCCTTCCAGCAGGCTCAGTCAGTCGATTTAGTTGAGCGAGTTTCATTTGCTCGTGTTGCAGGTAAGACTCCCGCTCATGTGCCTGCTTGGTCGGCAGCCACTATCCTGATCAAGGGACTAGAAGCTGGTAAGAAGGATGGCTCTGCGTGGTTGGTAGAACCCGTAAACACACCCTTACCAGAAGGTTTGGTTGTCGTACCTACACTGGTTACATCAGAGTGCCCTGTGTGTCCAGTGAGGGTACTCAACCTATCTCAGGAGGATCTTTGGCTTCAGCCCAGAACCCGTTTGGGTATGTTGTCCCAGGTAGATGGTAGCAATGCAGATTCGTCCTGTGAAGTGAAGTTTCAGCGAATCTCCGCAGACACAGAACGGGTCACTGTGGGTGTAGGTCAGGGTTCGGAAACCCCCGTCCAATCAGTCTTAGATCACATCGACATGGGAGGCACACCTGAACAGCAGGTTCAGTTAAAAGCAGTGCTTGAGAAATATTTAGGTGTGTTTGCTTTGGACGATGATGATTTGGGTTATACAGATAAGGTTCAACACGAGATACACTTGACTGATGAAGTACCGGTGAATCAGCCTTACCGACGCATTCCACCGAATCAGTACCAAGAGGTCAGAGAGCACATCAAAAGGTTACTGAAGAAGGGTGTCATTCAAGAGAGTGTGAGTGCTTATGCCTCGCCGGTGGTATTGGTTCGCAAGACAAATGGGTCACTACGGCTGTGCGTAGATTATAGGAAGCTCAATGCTAAGACGAGGCGTGATGCATTTCCGCTACCCAGAATTGACGAGAGCTTTGATGCTCTCAGGGGAGCAAAGTTTTTCTCAACTGTGGACTTGGCCTCTGGTTATCATCAGATTGCAGTGAGTGACGGAGATAGAGCCAAGACGGCGTTCACGACGCCCTTTGGTTTATTTGAGTACCGGAGAATGCCGTTTGGGGTCTGCAATGGGCCATCGACCTTTCAGCGACTTATGCAGGCTGTCATGAGTGACCTGATCTTTCAGGTGTTGATAGTGTACTTAGATGACATTTTGCTGTTTTCACAAACATTTGAAGAACATCTGGAAAGGTTGGAAATCGTGCTGAAGCGGTTGGCAGAGACCGGCTTAAAGGTGAAGCTGGGGAAGTGTCGTTTTCTCCAAGACTCCGTGCGTTTCCTGGGACATCAGGTGGCTGTGCAGGGGATTTCACCTGACCCCGACAAGGTTGTTGCAGTTAGTAATTGGAAAATCCCAGAAACTGTCAAGGAGTTGAGGTCATTTCTAGGGTTTTGCAGCTATTATAGAAAGTTTATCGAGGGATTCTCAAAGATAGCTGGACCCTTACATGATTTGGTGAATGTGTGTCTGAGAGAAGGCAGGTGGGCTAAGAGTGGTCGACTGTTTAGTACTCTGTGGTCTGAGCAATGTGATCGTGCGTTTAATCAGTTGAAGGAGAAACTTACAACAGCTCCTGTACTTGGTTTCGCAGATTTCAGTTGTCCTTTCATCCTTGAAACCGATGCAAGCCAGAATGGTTTAGGTGCTATCCTGTATCAGAAACAAGGTGAAGAAAAGAGGATTATTGCATATGCGAGCAGGAGGTTGCGTGACGCAGAGAAAAATGATCGCAATTACAGTAGCATGAAGCTTGAGCTACTAGCCCTTAAGTGGGCAGTAGTCGAAAAGTTTCGTGGGTACTTACTGGGATCCTGGTTTGAGGTGATCACGGATAATAACCCGCTCTGCCACTTGCAAACTGCCAAGCTAGGAGCAGTTGAGCAGAGATGGGTAGCACAGCTCTCTGTCTTTAACTTTGAAGTAAAGTACAGACCAGGCAAGAGTAATGCTGCAGCCGATGCTCTGTCTCGGCAGGAGTTTGCAGGGGAGCCTGAATCTGATCCTGATGCTGACTGGGATGAGTGTGTAGCGATTTGCAGTGTGATTAGTCGAGGTACAGCCTTGGGACCTGCACTTGCGTTGAAGGGTGTTGAGTGCGCCAGGCTGAGGCAGATCCGTGTGTTGGAGGCTGGAGAAAAAACGGTCACTAGTCTCCAAGGCAACACTCATACACTTCCCGGTTACACTAGGGAACAGATGATTGAGTTTCAGAAAAGCGACCCTGTTCTGAGAGACTTCAGAAGGTACTGGGAAAAGAAAAAGAGACCAGTGTACCCAGAAAGGAAGTCTCTGTCCAAGTCAGTGAAGTGTCTTCTGAAGCAGTGGAGTTTTATCAGAGAACGTGATGGGTTGCTCTATCGAGTAGTAGATCATTCTTCCGAGGAAAGCTGTTGGCAACTCTTATTGCCGGTGTGTTTGAAAGAACGAGTGCTGCGAAGCGTGCACGATGACATGGGGCACCAGGGCATCGAGCGGACTGTGGGGTTGTTGAAGCAGAGATGTTTTTGGTCTGGTATGCATGAGGATGTGGAGGAATGGGTAAAGAAGTGTCAACGGTGCATCCTCACAAAGATGCCGCAACCAAAAGTCCGTGCCCCTGTGAGAGCATTTCTGGCTTCCAGGCCTCTTGAAGTGATTGCGGTAGACTTTACTGTCTTGGAGCCTGCTTCTGACGGGCGTGAAAATGTTTTGGTTGTTACGGACGTTTTCACGAAGTTTACACAGGCGTTTCCCACCAAAGACCAAAAGGCTGATACCACAGCAAAGATCTTGTTGAGAGAGTGGTTTATGAAGTACGGCGTCCCAGAGAGGTTGCACTCTGATCAGGGTCGAAATTTTGAGAGTGAAGTAGTAGCCGAGCTGTGCAGACTCTATGGGGTGAAAAAGACTCGTACGACTCCTTATAGGCCACAAGGAAATGCTCAATGTGAGCGGTATAACCGAACGCTTCATAACCTGTTACGTACCCTTCCGCCAGAACGAAAACGGCGTTGGCCTGAGTATTTGCCTGAGCTAGTCCATGCATACAATGTGACTCCGCATGCTACTACAGGGTTTTCCCCTTATTATCTTCTTTTTGGTGTACAGCCGCATTTGCCCATTGATGCATTGTTGGGTGGTGAGGAAGTCTCAGAGGGGAAACAAGACTGGTTATCTGTTCATCAAGAGAGGCTGAAGTACGCCCATGAGAAAGCTAGGGAGTACTCAGAGGAAAAAGCTCTAGAGAGAGTGACTCGGTTGAATGAAAAGGCATTCTTTCCCTAGGTCAAAGTGGGCGAGTTGGTGTATTTGCGTCAGCGGCATCCAGGCAGAAACAAGATTCAAGATGCCTGGAGCCCAATTGTGTACAGAGTAGTGGAAATAATAGGCACAACGTACACTGTGGAACCTATAGAGGGAGGGCCCTCGAAAAGGGTTCACCGGTCAGAGTTGCGTTCAGGTGCCGTGCCCACTCCTAGGCCTAGGAGTAGGGAGAAATCTCAACCAGAAACACAGCATGTCATCATAGACGAGACTGACACTTCTGAGCCAGATTTTGTGATGGTAGAAGAGGTGGTGCAACCCTCAGTAAGAGAGGCCACAGACATTCCAATTCACTCAAAGACACCGGGTACTTTGAACTTGGGGGATGACAGTTCTGAAGTTAACCAGGTACCAATATCATCTGACACTCATAGAGATTCTGTAGCATGTGATGTTGTGTCCCCGAGTGTAGAGGATGCAGATGAGCCTGTCCAGTCTCAGGAGTTCAAGACTGATGAAATGCTTGACAGAGTTCAGAGAGAAGTACCAGTTCCAGCTGTGCGCAGAGGCAAGCGAACAACTGCTGGTGTTCACACAAATCCATTTCATGTGCCCAGGTCTGCTTGTCATGCAGTAAGCATCAGTACAGATATGGTGTCTCAAGTGCTGACGAGTATTGGCACTGCGTTGTTTGAGAAGGCGTTACGGGGTGCTATGAACACTGATTTAATAACTGAGTGAGTCATCGAGGACGCTGACTTATTGCAGGGGAGAATGTAACCAAGTGGTAAAAAGTATAATATTTTGGGTTCTCTCTCTCTGCATGTTTAAATGTATTTTATTTCTATTTGCTGTTTTCTGCAAATTGTCAAGTCAAAAGAGACAGTGAATACATGTAGTTTCCTCAAGTCGCCAGTGGGTGGTGCTGTGTGCGTTACACATGGGAAATGCGCATGCGCTCTCGTCCTCAAATATTTTTGATGTGCAGTGAGCAGTGCGTGGGAGACGTGCACTCTCCGTAATTAGTGTTGTATGTAAGTCCATCCAGGTAAATATAGTATTTCCTGTGAATATTCTTGTTAATGATCATTTCGGGATTTATATTGTGTTGTGTTGTTACTAAGAAATGTTGTATTTACGAAGTTATATCGTGTATAAGGTACGATAGTATGATGTCACACCGTGTGGTGTAGGCCTGTTTAATTAGGGTTCTACAAAATGTCTTACACTTCTACACTGTAAACATGTTTCATGTGTTTTCATGTGATTAATGCTTTATCTGATCAACTACACAGTTTACAGCATTTTGCTGGGGATTTCAGCTCATAAAGTAAACGTGAGGTGTGAAATAGGAGCTCATCGTTACGTGAGTGTTCTGTTCTTCTATTTTTCACAAGTGATATGTAAGTGGGTAATATTTTCATGTACTTATGATGCTTTATTTCTTTTGTACAGTATTCCCACTGCCGTATTGTTGCATATTGTGCCGTATTGTGCCACATTGTGTCATTTGTTACCGCATGCGTTTTGTGTGGTAGTTTCTCTGTATTGTATCCCAGCATTTCGGTGTTGTATTATTTTCTTTCGTATTCCAGTATTTTCCAGAAGTTTTGTCTTTGCTTACACACAAGCAGATTGGGAAGCTAAGGTGTGTAGTGCATTACAGGTATCTATAAACTGAGAAATATGGAGCTGTGAGATTTAAGTTGTATCCAGCTCTGTGTATCCTTCTCTGTTTTGTTTTGTTTACATTATTTTTCAGAAATCTGTTTTACTGTTTTCGTTCCATTTTGTGAAAGCTGTGCGCCGGAGCGATCTTTTGTACATTCGTGGAAAACTTTTCAGAACGAATTAGTCTTTTTGAAAATATTAAATAAACTACAAAGTAAGTGAACCCGCTAAATGTGGTCTGTGTGGTAACTCAAAATCCCCGGTCACATATGTTTGATATTTTACTTACTAGATCATTGGTTTACAGTACTTTGGAGAAGCAGGTTCACTCTGAGTCTGCTGATCTGCCACAGGCCATCATCATGGAAGAATCTAGGAACAAAACATGCAATTTGTCACAGAGACCACAATATTTAGTATGCAGTTGTTGGTTTATTAGAAGGTTAAACAAGTTAAAGTACAGGTACAATGCAGAAAAAAAGAATACATAATATACTAAAATTATATAACAATATGTTTTTAGTGTTAAGTAGTTACATTTGGATGTGAAAAGCTTCTTAAAATTACTATAATAAATAAATATTAATTTAGCAAAATAATTTAACAGACACATGGTTATATAGGTTAAATATATTGTGTGAAAAATGCATATTAAGTTATTTTTATGAGCTTCTTCGGTTCACCTGTATTTCCTGCTTCTGTCAGCAGCTCTATTCAGACATTTTGAAACCTTGGAGCTTCCCTTCTGTTGTGGAGGCTTTATTTCTGTCCTCCTGAAAGAACATATTTTGTCAGTATGTGTTTACCTTACAAGATCAAGAAGCATTTTCACTTGTTTTCAGCCATTTAGGTTCAATAAATGAGCCTACTTCCAATAACCCACAGACAATCTGTCAGCAGAAAAAAATAAATAAATAAAAATAAAAAAAGTTTCATAAACAAGAGCTCAATCTCTAGAGTTAGCATACCTCATCTGTGAGATGCTAACGAACTTTTTCGAAGACATTAAACCATTTCTACGAAGTAAATATTCAACAGAAACGAGTCAATTACAAGTAAGGAACAGTTATATGTAATACTTGTGTGATTTTAAGCACTAAACTTACCTAAAATCAGCGACGACAACAGCAGCGAGAGACGGAGTTTTGTGTCAGGTGTCTTGCTGCCGCCCCGTTTCCATGGCAACCTCTCCAGCATAAACTTAGATATTCAACATATTAAAATACGTCAAAGTCACGCAGTATTTACAAAAGTAAACATCTAGAATTGAATCATTACATTATTAATCTAGTTTCATTTAATCATTATCCAATCATGAATTTAAAACAGATTTTTAGTTTAAAAAGGAACCGCAACAATAACGTTAGCATGGCTCACCGTAGAGACGGAGACTTTCTGGCAGCCTGTAACAGAGTGAAAAACACGACGAAAAACGTTAGTTAGGACAAAGCAGTGTAACACTATTGAAATAAAAACTAAAAACAAACTCTGAACTAAGCTTTTTGCTGCTCAGCGTCTAACTAACGAGTGACTAACGTTAGCTCGTCCCCTCAGAAAAACTACTGGAAACACAGTAATCCGTTAACGTTAGCTTAACAAGTAAAAGTTATTTGGAAATGAGCCCAATTCTCAAGTTGGGCTCAAGGCAAAGTCTTTTTACCTGTACTACAGTGCACCAAGCGCCTTATTAGTTATAAAGTGTCACGGAATTAACAAAATAATATATTTTTTCCAATTTAACTCAAGTGAAAACTTACCTGAAAGCCACGGATGTCGCCGGAGGTGTAGCCATCTTTCTGGTGGGTTGCTAAGAGACGAATAACCGTACAAATTCAAACAGAAAAGTGCGGCATCGGCCTTTTGTCGTGAGCCGACTCAGAGCCGATGTTTGATGAGCTGGCAAAATAGAGCAGTGACTGAATTACACCCGCCTACGCCTGGCCGATCCTTTTTAGATCTAGAGTTTATGAGGCCGACGTTCTGTTCACGGGCCGACGTCGGCCCGACGTATGTGTGCTGTCTGGGATGAATATAAAATGTTAATACAGAAATTAGTTTGTTATGCTGCACACAGGGGCGTCGTAGTTGGGGGAAAAGGGGGACTAAATTACCAGGGCCCCAAGTGTGGGGAGGGCCCCCGAGGATCAACCCCCCCCCCGGAACGTAGTACAGCGGGGGCCCCTTAGCTGAGTCAGTGCACAGGGCCCAGAACGACACAGCGACGCCCCTGGCTGCACAAAACAGATATCGCAGCTCTTATAGCCTAAAATATACTTAATGTCACTCGTTGTAATTGCATTTAGTAACAATTCATTTAGAGAGCTCTATAATTAAATTCCTACTAGTAACAATTCCAAACAAAGAGCTCTTTAAATTATATTTTACTATTTACAATTACAATTAAAGAGCTCTCTAATTAAATTCTTACTAGTAACAATTCCAATTACAGTGCTCTCTAATTTAATTCTTACTAGTAACAATTCCCATTAGGGAGTTCTACAAATGTATTTTTACTAGTCATATGTCTCCATTGACTTCCATTTATTTTTAATTACAGAGCTTAACAACATAATTTCTACTAGTAAGAATTTCAGTTAAAGAGCTCTACAATTGAATTCCTACTAGTAACAATTACAATTAGAGAGCTCTTTAAATCAATGTTTACTAGTAATAATTCCAATAGCTCTTTAATTCAGTTTTTACTAGTAAGAATTCCTATTAGAGAGCTCTCGAATTCAATTGTCACTAGTAAGAACTTAATTAGAGAGCTCTGCAATTGGAATTATTACTAGTAAAAATTGATTTAGAGAGCTCTCTAATTGGAATTGTTACTAGTAATAATTAAATTGTAGAGCTCTGTAATTAAAAATGAATGGAAGACAATGGAGACATATGAATGGTAGAAATTAATTTGTAGAGCTCCCTAATTGGAATTGTTACTACTACGAATTGAATTAGAGAGCTCTGTAATTGGAATTGTTAGTAATACAGTTTTTTTACAATCGTTTTTGCACTAATAACAGAACTGTAATATCATTTTTCAAAACTCTAGATACAAAACTCAAAACAGTCATTATTTGTAACACAGGCTGTCCAGTGTTCAAAACTTTGCATATTGCATTCATATCTTTAAAGAAGCCTTGCATTAGCAGAAGCATTGTTTCAAAAAACGAATTTATAATGAAATATCGTAGGAACATTACTTTAGATCACCCATACACGAGTTACCCATAGTTTCAATGTGTTTTTGCAAGTACAATCATTAAATATAGCTGTACAAAATATGTGATACAGGTTTCATTTTTTATTTTTATTTTTACTGTAGACTGAGAACAGTACAGACACAGTGGTATCATTGAAATACTGTAATGTGGAATTTACTGATAAAATAAATCTCAGCATGACCAGCTAAAACCAGGCTGGCAAAAACAGCCAAACAGCCTAGGCTGGTTTTAGATGTTTTTTTTCAGCAGGGTTAGTTTGTGTACCAACATTCTTGATACATTCTTTTTTACCAGGGTAGCCATTAACTCATTAAAAGCCCAAAAGCGATAACATAAAAATGACATCTTGCACTCAGTAATGTTAAATATGAAAATGTGTTCTGTAAAAGAGGTACATAGGGCCATAGAAACAATATCTGATAAAGAATGAAATATGACATCCATAGATACACAGTAAAAAAAAAAAAAAAAAAAAAAAAAAAAAAAAAGGTACTGCAGAGGTTCAATTTTGTTCCTGGTCAACAAAACATATAAAGGTACCTTTAAAGGTACACAATGGGTCCTTATTGTACAATTATGTACCCAAAAAATTGTACCCTTGGTAACACCCCAGTGACAGCTACTTGTACCCTAAAAGGTATAGTTTTGTTCCTTTTTTTCTGGGAGTGTAGTCCATCTGGGTCATATTCTGTGGTAACTGGTGTCAAATGATCTTTCCTGAAACATGCACTATTTTCCATAAAAGCTAATCTTCAAGGGTAATGCAACAGTTACTTATCATTTTAAGCAGATGTATCAACTGATAGTTTAATCTCTGTAATGCAATTAATGCACACTCATCTCAAGGTGTAATTTCAAATTTCAAAACGGCTTGACATTGTATGTAATACAAATCATATATTTTATTAAGGAATGTGATCTTCTAACTTCGTTGGCACTGAAACATAACTGTGATATTGACACATACTTATTGCTGCCTGGAGATAGCCTATAGCCACACAGCCACAGCCAGCCAGCCACACACACAGCGCCACGCACACAGCGCCACGCACACGCACGTTCTGATCCAGCTATTTTGCAACACAGAGAAACATATCTGAAGGTGTTAGAAGTGTTTTGCATGATTTTTGAAGTTAGACCCTGAAATGTCAGAAAACAGCGTTTCAGCGCAGAACAAAGTTGGTTCAGGCAATGCAAGCTGAATCTCTGTCCCACTTTAACTTTGCAGTCTGTGCATGAATAAAACCTATTTTGCAACACAGAGAAACATATCTGAAGGTGTTAGAAGTGTTTTGCATGATTTTTGAAGTTAGACCCTGAAATGTCAGAAAACAGCTTTTCAGCTCAGAACAAAGTTGGTTCAGGCAATGCAAGCTGAATCTTGGTCCCACTTTAAATTTACACTCTGTGCATGAATAAAAGCTATTTTGCAACACAGAGAAACATATCTGAAGGTGTTAGAAGTGTTTTGCATGATTTTTGAAGTTAGACCCTGAAATGTCAGAAAACAGCTTTTCAGCGCAGAACAAAGTTGGTTCAGGCAATGCAAGCTGAATCTTGGTCCCACTTTAAATTTACACTCTGTGCATGAATAAAAGCTATTTTGCAACACAGAGAAACATATCTGAAGGTGTTAGAAGTGTTTTGCATGATTTTTGAAGTTAGACCCTGAAATGTGAGAAAACAGCGTTTCAGCGCAGAACAAAGTTGGTTCAGGCAATGCAAGCTGAATCTCTGTCCCACTTTAACTTTGCAGTCTGTGCATGAATAAAACCTATTTTGCAACACAGAGAAACATATCTGAAGGTGTTAGAAGTGTTTTGCATGATTTTTGAAGTTAGACCCTGAAATGTCAGAAAACAGCTTTTCAGCACAGAACAAAGCTGGTTCCAGCAATGCAAGCTGAATCTCTGTCCCACTTTAACTTTGCAGTCTGTGCATGAATAAAACCTATTTTGCAACACAGAGAAACATATCTGAAGGTGTTAGAAGTGTTTTGCATGATTTTTGAAGTTAGACCCTGAAATGTCAGAAAACAGCTTTTCAGCGCAGAACAAAGTTGGTTCAGGCAATGCAAGCTGAATCTTGGTCCCACTTTAAATTTACACTCTGTGCATGAATAAAAGCTATTTTGCAACACAGAGAAACATATCTGAAGGTGTTAGAAGTGTTTTGCATGATTTTTGAAGTTAGACCCTGAAATGTGAGAAAACAGCGTTTCAGCGCAGAACAAAGTTGGTTCAGGCAATGCAAGCTGAATCTCTGTCCCACTTTAACTTTGCAGTCTGTGCATGAATAAAACCTATTTTGCAACACAGAGAAACATATCTTTAGGTGTTAGAAGTGTTTTGCATGATTTTTGAAGTTAGACCCTGAAATGTCAGAAAACAGCTTTTCAGCGCAGAACAAAGCTGGTTCCAGCAATGCAAGCTGAATCTCTGTCCCACTTTAACTTTGCAGTCTGTGCATGAATAAAACCTATTTTGCAACACAGAGAAACATATCTGAAGGTGTTAGAAGTGTTTTGCATGATTTTTGAAGTTAGACCCTGAAATGTCAGAAAACAGCGTTTCAGCGCAGAACAAAGTTGGTTCAGGCAATGCAAGCTGAATCTCTGTCCCACTTTAACTTTGCAGTCTGTGCATGAATAAAACCTATTTTGCAACACAGAGAAACATATCTGAAGGTGTTAGAAGTGTTTTGCATGATTTTTGAAGTTAGACCCTGAAATGTCAGAAAACAGCGTTTCAGCGCAGAACAAAGTTGGTTCAGGCAATGCAAGCTGAATCTCTGTCCCACTTTAACTTTGCAGTCTGTGCATGAATAAAACCTATTTTGCAACACAGAGAAACATATCTTTAGGTGTTAGAAGTGTTTTGCATGATTTTTGAAGTTAGACCCTGAAATGTCAGAAAACAGCTTTTCAGCGCAGAACAAAGCTGGTTCCAGCAATGCAAGCTGAATCTCTGTCCCACTTTAACTTTGCAGTCTGTGCATGAATAAAACCTATTTTGCAACACAGAGAAACATATCTGAAGGTGTTAGAAGTGTTTTGCATGATTTTTGAAGTTAGACCATGAAATGTCAGAAAACAGCTTTTCAGCGCAGAACAAAGTTGGTTCAGGCAATGCAAGCTGAATCTCGGTCCCACTTTAACTTTGCAGTCTGTGCATAAATAAAAGCTATTTTGCAACACAAGAGAAACATATCTGAAGGTGTTAGAAGTGTTTTGCATGATTTTTGAAGTTAGACCCTGAAATGTCAGAAAACAGCTTTTCAGCGCAGAACAAAGTTGGTTCAGGCAATGCAAGCTGAATCTTGGTCCCACTTTAAATTTACACTCTGTGCATGAATAAAAGCTATTTTGCAACACAGAGAAACATATCTGAAGGTGTTAGAAGTGTTTTGCATGATTTTTGAAGTTAGACCCTGAAATGTCAGAAAACAGCTTTTCAGCGCAGAACAAAGTTGGTTCAGGCAATGCAAGCTGAATCTTGGTCCCACTTTAAATTTACACTCTGTGCATGAATAAAAGCTATTTTGCAACACAGAGAAACATATCTGAAGGTGTTAGAAGTGTTTTGCATGATTTTTGAAGTTAGACCCTGAAATGTGAGAAAACAGCGTTTCAGCGCAGAACAAAGTTGGTTCAGGCAATGCAAGCTGAATCTCTGTCCCACTTTAACTTTGCAGTCTGTGCATGAATAAAACCTATTTTGCAACACAGAGAAACATATCTTTAGGTGTTAGAAGTGTTTTGCATGATTTTTGAAGTTAGACCCTGAAATGTCAGAAAACAGCTTTTCAGCGCAGAACAAAGTTGGTTCAGGCAATGCAAGCTGAATCTCTGTCCCACTTTAACTTTGCAGTCTGTGCATGAATAAAACCTATTTTGCAACACAGAGCAACATATCTTTAGGTGTTAGAAGTGTTTTGCATGATTTTTGAAGTTAGACCCTGAAATGTCAGAAAACAGCTTTTCAGCGCAGAACAAAGCTGGTTCCAGCAATGCAAGCTGAATCTCTGTCCCACTTTAACTTTGCAGTCTGTGCATGAATAAAACCTATTTTGCAACACAGAGAAACATATCTGAAGGTGTTAGAAGTGTTTTGCATGATTTTTGAAGTTAGACCATGAAATGTCAGAAAACAGCTTTTCAGCGCAGAACAAAGTTGGTTCAGGCAATGCAAGCTGAATCTCGGTCCCACTTTAACTTTGCAGTCTGTGCATGAATAAAAGCTATTTCGCAACACAGAGAAACATATCTGAAGGTGTTAGAAGTGTTTTGCATGATTTTTGAAGTTAGACCCTGAAATGTCAGAAAACAGCTTTTCAGCGCAGAACAAAGTTGGTTCAGGCAATGCAAGCTGAATCTTGGTCCCACTTTAAATTTACACTCTGTGCATGAATAAAAGCTATTTTGCAACACAGAGAAACATATCTGAAGGTGTTAGAAGTGTTTTGCATGATTTTTGAAGTTAGACCCTGAAATGTCAGAAAACAGCTTTTCAGCGCAGAACAAAGTTGGTTCAGGCAATGCAAGCTGAATCTCGGTCCCACTTTAACTTTGCAGTCTGTGCATAAATAAAAGCTATTTTGCAACACAAGAGAAACATATCTGAAGGTGTTAGAAGTGTTTTGCATGATTTTTGAAGTTAGACCCTGAAATGTCAGAAAACAGCTTTTCAGCGCAGAACAAAGTTGGTTCAGGCAATGCAAGCTGAATCTCTGTCCCACTTTAACTTTGCAGTCTGTGCATGAATAAAACCTATTTTGCAACACAGAGAAACATATCTGAAGGTGTTAGAAGTGTTTTGCATGATTTTTGAAGTTAGACCCTGAAATGTCAGAAAACAGCTTTTCAGCACAGAACAAAGCTGGTTCCAGCAATGCAAGCTGAATCTCTGTCCCACTTTAACTTTGCAGTCTGTGCATGAATAAAACCTATTTTGCAACACAGAGAAACATATCTGAAGGTGTTAGAAGTGTTTTGCATGATTTTTGAAGTTAGACCCTGAAATGTCAGAAAACAGCTTTTCAGCGCAGAACAAAGTTGGTTCAGGCAATGCAAGCTGAATCTTGGTCCCACTTTAAATTTACACTCTGTGCATGAATAAAAGCTATTTTGCAACACAGAGAAACATATCTGAAGGTGTTAGAAGTGTTTTGCATGATTTTTGAAGTTAGACCCTGAAATGTCAGAAAACAGCGTTTCAGCGCAGAACAAAGTTGGTTCAGGCAATGCAAGCTGAATCTCTGTCCCACTTTAACTTTGCAGTCTGTGCATGAATAAAACCTATTTTGCAACACAGAGAAACATATCTTTAGGTGTTAGAAGTGTTTTGCATGATTTTTGAAGTTAGACCCTGAAATGTCAGAAAACAGCTTTTCAGCGCAGAACAAAGTTGGTTCAGGCAATGCAAGCTGAATCTCTGTCCCACTTTAACTTTGCAGTCTGTGCATGAATAAAACCTATTTTGCAACACAGAGCAACATATCTTTAGGTGTTAGAAGTGTTTTGCATGATTTTTGAAGTTAGACCCTGAAATGTCAGAAAACAGCTTTTCAGCGCAGAACAAAGCTGGTTCCAGCAATGCAAGCTGAATCTCTGTCCCACTTTAACTTTGCAGTCTGTGCATGAATAAAACCTATTTTGCAACACAGAGAAACATATCTGAAGGTGTTAGAAGTGTTTTGCATGATTTTTGAAGTTAGACCATGAAATGTCAGAAAACAGCTTTTCAGCGCAGAACAAAGTTGGTTCAGGCAATGCAAGCTGAATCTCGGTCCCACTTTAACTTTGCAGTCTGTGCATGAATAAAAGCTATTTCGCAACACAGAGAAACATATCTGAAGGTGTTAGAAGTGTTTTGCATGATTTTTGAAGTTAGACCCTGAAATGTCAGAAAACAGCTTTTCAGCGCAGAACAAAGTTGGTTCAGGCAATGCAAGCTGAATCTTGGTCCCACTTTAAATTTACACTCTGTGCATGAATAAAAGCTATTTTGCAACACAGAGAAACATATCTGAAGGTGCTAGAAGTGTTTGGCATGATTTTTGAAGTTAGACCCTGAAATGTCAGAAAACAGCTTTTCAGCGCAGAACAAAGTTGGTTCAGGCAATGCAAGCTGAATCTCTGTCCCACTTTAACTTTGCAGTCTGTGCATGAATAAAACCTATTTTGCAACACAGAGAAACATATCTGAAGGTGTTAGAAGTGTTTTACATGATTTTTGAAGTTAGACCCTGAAATGTCAGAAAATAGCTTTTCAGCGCAGAACAAAGTTGGTTCAGGCAATGCAAGCTGAATCTCTGTCTCACTTTAAATTTACACTCTGTGCATGAATAAAACCTATTTTGCAACACAGAGAAACATATCTGAAGGTCTTAGAAGTGTTTTGCATGATTTTTGAAGTTAGACCCTGAAATGTCAGAAAACAGCTTTTCAGCGCAGAAAAAAGTTGGTTCAGGCAATGCAAGCTGAATCTCTGTCTCACTTTAAATTTACACTCTGTGCATGAATAAAACCTATTTTGCAACACAGGGAAACATATCTGAAGGTGTTAGAAGTGTTTTGCATGATTTTTGAAGTTAGACCCTCAAATGTCAGAAAACAGCGTTTCAGCGCAGAACAAAGTTGGTTCAGGCAATGCAAGCTGAATCTCGGTCCCACTTTAACTTTGCAGTCTGTGCATGAATAAAAGCTATTTTGCAACACAGAGAAACATATCTGAAGGTGTTAGAAGTGTTTTGCATGATTTTTGAAGTTAGACCCTGAAATGTCAGAAAACAGCTTTTCAGCGCAGAACAAAGTTGGTTCAGGCAATGCAAGCTGAATCTTGGTCCCACTTTAAATTTACACTCTGTGCATGAATAAAAGCTATTTTGCAACACAGAGAAACATATCTGAAGGTGTTAGAAGTGTTTTGCATGATTTTTGAAGTTAGACCCTCAAATGTCAGAAAACAGCGTTTCAGCGCAGAACAAAGTTGGTTCAGGCAATGCAAGCTGAATCTCTGTAACACTTTAACTTTGCAGTCTGTGCATGAATAAAACCTATTTTGCAACACAGATAAACAAATCAGAAGGTGTTAGAAGTGTTTTGCATGATTTTTGAAGTTAGACCCTGAAATGTCAGAAAACAGCTTTTCAGCGCAAAACAAAGCTGGTTCCAGCAATGCAAGCTGAATCTCTGTCCCACTTTAACTTTGCAGTCTGTGCATGAATAAAACCTATTTTGCAACACAGAGAAACATATCTGAAGGTGTTAGAAGTGTTTTGCATGATTTTTGAAGTTAGACCATGAAATGTCAGAAAACAGCTTTTCAGCGCAGAACAAAGTTGGTTCAGGCAATGCAAGCTGAATCTCGGTCCCACTTTAACTTTGCAGTCTGTGCATAAATAAAAGCTATTTTGCAACACAAGAGAAACATATCTGAAGGTGTTAGAAGTGTTTTGCATGATTTTTGAAGTTAGACCCTGAAATGTCAGAAAACAGCTTTTCAGCGCAGAACAAAGTTGGTTCAGGCAATGCAAGCTGAATCTTGGTCCCACTTTAAATTTACACTCTGTGCATGAATAAAAGCTATTTTGCAACACAGAGAAACATATCTGAAGGTGTTAGAAGTGTTTTGCATGATTTTTGAAGTTAGACCCTGAAATGTCAGAAAACAGCGTTTCAGCGCAGAACAAAGTTGGTTCAGGCAATGCAAGCTGAATCTCTGTCCCACTTTAACTTTGCAGTCTGTGCATGAATAAAAGCTATTTTGCAACACAGAGAAACATATCTGAAGGTGTTAGAAGTGTTTTGCATGATTTTTGAAGTTAGACCCTGAAATGTCAGAAAACAGCTTTTCAGCGCAGAACAAAGCTGGTTCCAGCAATGCAAGCTGAATCTCTGTCCCACTTTAACTTTGCAGTCTGTGCATGAATAAAACCTATTTTGCAACACAGAGAAACATATCTTTAGGTGTTAGAAGTGTTTTGCATGATTTTTGAAGTTAGACCCTGAAATGTCAGAAAACAGCTTTTCAGCGCAGAACAAAGTTGGTTCAGGCAATGCAAGCTGAATCTCTGTCCCACTTTAACTTTGCAGTCTGTGCATGAATAAAACCTATTTTGCAACACAGAGAAACATATCTTTAGGTGTTAGAAGTGTTTTGCATGATTTTTGAAGTTAGACCCTGAAATGTCAGAAAACAGCTTTTCAGCGCAGAACAAAGCTGGTTCCAGCAATGCAAGCTGAATCTCTGTCCCACTTTAACTTTGCAGTCTGTGCATGAATAAAACCTATTTTGCAACACAGAGAAACATATCTGAAGGTGTTAGAAGTGTTTTACATGATTTTTGAAGTTAGACCCTGAAATGTCAGAAAATAGCTTTTCAGCGCAGAACAAAGTTGGTTCAGGCAATGCAAGCTGAATCTCTGTCTCACTTTAAATTTACACTCTGTGCATGAATAAAACCTATTTTGCAACACAGAGAAACATATCTGAAGGTCTTAGAAGTGTTTTGCATGATTTTTGAAGTTAGACCCTGAAATGTCAGAAAACAGCTTTTCAGCGCAGAAAAAAGTTGGTTCAGGCAATGCAAGCTGAATCTCTGTCTCACTTTAAATTTACACTCTGTGCATGAATAAAACCTATTTTGCAACACAGGGAAACATATCTGAAGGTGTTAGAAGTGTTTTGCATGATTTTTTAAGTTAGACCCTCAAATGTCAGAAAACAGCGTTTCAGCGCAGAACAAAGTTGGTTCAGGCAATGCAAGCTGAATCTCGGTCCCACTTTAACTTTGCAGTCTGTGCATGAATAAAAGCTATTTTGCAACACAGAGAAACATATCTGAAGGTGTTAGAAGTGTTTTGCATGATTTTTGAAGTTAGACCCTGAAATGTCAGAAATCAGCTTTTCAGCGCAGAACAAAGTTGGTTCAGGCAATGCAAGCTGAATCTCTGTCTCACTTTAAATTTACACTCTGTGCATGAATAAAACCTATTTTGCAACACAGGGAAACATATCTGAAGGTGTTAGAAGTGTTTTGCATGATTTTTTAAGTTAGACCCTCAAATGTCAGAAAACAGCGTTTCAGCGCAGAACAAAGTTGGTTCAGGCAATGCAAGCTGAATCTCGGTCCCACTTTAACTTTGCAGTCTGTGCATGAATAAAAGCTATTTTGCAACACAGAGAAACATATCTGAAGGTGTTAGAAGTGTTTTGCATGATTTTTGAAGTTAGACCCTGAAATGTCAGAAATCAGCTTTTCAGCGCAGAACAAAGTTGGTTCAGGCAATGCAAGCTGAATCTTGGTCCCACTTTAAATTTACACTCTGTGCATGAATAAAAGCTATTTTGCAACACAGAGAAACATATCTGAAGGTGTTAGAAGTGTTTTGCATGATTTTTGAAGTTAGACCCTCAAATGTCAGAAAACAGCGTTTCAGCGCAGAACAAAGTTGGTTCAGGCAATGCAAGCTGAATCTCTGTAACACTTTAACTTTGCAGTCTGTGCATGAATAAAACCTATTTTGCAACACAGATAAACAAATCAGAAGGTGTTAGAAGTGTTTTGCATGATTTTTGAAGTTAGACCCTGAAATGTCAGAAAACAGCTTTTCAGCGCAAAACAAAGCTGGTTCCAGCAATGCAAGCTGAATCTCTGTCTCACTTTAAATTTACACTCTGTGCATGAATAAAACCTATTTTGCAACACAGAGAAACATATCTGAAGGTCTTAGAAGTGTTTTGCATGATTTTTGAAGTTAGACCCTGAAATGTCAGAAAACAGCTTTTCAGCGCAGAAAAAAGTTGGTTCAGGCAATGCAAGCTGAATCTCTGTCTCACTTTAAATTTACACTCTGTGCATGAATAAAACCTATTTTGCAACACAGGGAAACATATCTGAAGGTGTTAGAAGTGTTTTGCATGATTTTTTAAGTTAGACCCTCAAATGTCAGAAAACAGCGTTTCAGCGCAGAACAAAGTTGGTTCAGGCAATGCAAGCTGAATCTCGGTCCCACTTTAACTTTGCAGTCTGTGCATGAATAAAAGCTATTTTGCAACACAGAGAAACATATCTGAAGGTGTTAGAAGTGTTTTGCATGATTTTTGAAGTTAGACCCTGAAATGTCAGAAATCAGCTTTTCAGCGCAGAACAAAGTTGGTTCAGGCAATGCAAGCTGAATCTCTGTCTCACTTTAAATTTACACTCTGTGCATGAATAAAACCTATTTTGCAACACAGGGAAACATATCTGAAGGTGTTAGAAGTGTTTTGCATGATTTTTTAAGTTAGACCCTCAAATGTCAGAAAACAGCGTTTCAGCGCAGAACAAAGTTGGTTCAGGCAATGCAAGCTGAATCTCGGTCCCACTTTAACTTTGCAGTCTGTGCATGAATAAAAGCTATTTTGCAACACAGAGAAACATATCTGAAGGTGTTAGAAGTGTTTTGCATGATTTTTGAAGTTAGACCCTGAAATGTCAGAAATCAGCTTTTCAGCGCAGAACAAAGTTGGTTCAGGCAATGCAAGCTGAATCTTGGTCCCACTTTAAATTTACACTCTGTGCATGAATAAAAGCTATTTTGCAACACAGAGAAACATATCTGAAGGTGTTAGAAGTGTTTTGCATGATTTTTGAAGTTAGACCCTCAAATGTCAGAAAACAGCGTTTCAGCGCAGAACAAAGTTGGTTCAGGCAATGCAAGCTGAATCTCTGTAACACTTTAACTTTGCAGTCTGTGCATGAATAAAACCTATTTTGCAACACAGATAAACAAATCAGAAGGTGTTAGAAGTGTTTTGCATGATTTTTGAAGTTAGACCCTGAAATGTCAGAAAACAGCTTTTCAGCGCAAAACAAAGCTGGTTCCAGCAATGCAAGCTGAATCTCTGTCCCACTTTAACTTTGCAGTCTGTGCATGAATAAAACCTATTTTGCAACACAGAGAAACATATCTGAAGGTGTTAGAAGTGTTTTGCATGATTTTTAAAGTTAGACCATGAAATGTCAGAAAACAGCTTTTCAGCGCAGAACAAAGTTGGTTCAGGCAATGCAAGCTGAATCTCGGTCCCACTTTAACTTTGCAGTCTGTGCATAAATAAAAGCTATTTTGCAACACAAGAGAAACATATCTGAAGGTGTTAGAAGTGTTTTGCATGATTTTTGAAGTTAGACCCTGAAATGTCAGAAAACAGCTTTTCAGCGCAGAACAAAGTTGGTTCAGGCAATGCAAGCTGAATCTTGGTCCCACTTTAAATTTACACTCTGTGCATGAATAAAAGCTATATTGCAACACAGAGAAACATATCTGAAGGTGTTAGAAGTGTTTTGCATGATTTTTGAAGTTAGACCCTGAAATGTCAGAAAACAGCGTTTCAGCGCAGAACAAAGTTGGTTCAGGCAATGCAAGCCAATCTCTGTCCCACTTTAACTTTGCAGTCTGTGCATGAATAAAAGCTATTTTGCAACACAGAGAAACATATCTGAAGGTGTTAGAAGTGTTTTGCATGATTTTTGAAGTTAGACCCTGAAATGTCAGAAAACAGCTTTTCAGCGCAGAACAAAGTTGGTTCAGGCAATGCAAGCTGAATCTTGGTCCCACTTTAAATTTGCACTCTGTGCATGAATAAAAGCTATTTTGCAACACAGAGAAACATATCTGAAGGTGTTAGAAGTGTTTTGCATGATTTTTGAAGTTAGACCCTGAAATGTCAGAAAACAGCTTTTCAGCGCAGAAAAAAGTTGGTTCAGGCAATGCAAGCTGAATCTCTGTCTCACTTTAAATTTACACTCTGTGCATGAATAAAAGCTATTTTGCAACACAGAGAAACATATCTGAAGGTGTTAGAAGTGTTTTGCATGATTTTTGAAGTTAGACCCTGAAATGTCAGAAAACAGCTTTTCAGCGCAGAACAAAGTTGGTTCAGGCAATGCAAGCTGAATCTTGGTCCCACTTTAAATTTACACTCTGTGCATGAATAAAAGCTATTTTGCAACACAGAGAAACATATCTGAAGGTGTTAGAAGTGTTTTGCATGATTTTTGAAGTTAGACCCTGAAATGTCAGAAAACAGCGTTTCAGCGCAGAACAAAGTTGGTTCAGGCAATGCAAGCTGAATCTCTGTCCCACTTTAACTTTGCAGTCTGTGCATGAATAAAACCTATTTTGCAACACAGAGAAACATATCTGAAGGTGTTAGAAGTGTTTTGCATGATTTTTGAAGTTAGACCCTGAAATGTCAGAAAACAGCTTTTCAGCGCAGAACAAAGCTGGTTCAAGCAATGCAAGCTGAATCTCGGTCCCACTTTAACTTTGCAGTCTGTGCATGAATAAAAGCTATTTTGCAACACAGAGAAACATATCTGAAGGTGTTAGAAGTGTTTTGCATGATTTTTGAAGTTAGACCCTGAAATGTCAGAAAACAGCTTTTCAGCGCAGAACAAAGTTGGTTCAGGCAATGCAAGCTGAATCTCGGTCCCACTTTAACTTTGCAGTCTGTGCATGAATAAAAGCTATTTTGCAACACAGAGAAACATATCTGAAGGTGTTAGAAGTGTTTTGCATGATTTTTGAAGTTAGACCCTGAAATGTCAGAAAACAGCTTTTCAGCGCAGAACAAAGTTGGTTCAGGCAATACAAGCTGAATCTTGGTCCCACTTTAAATTTACACTCTGTGCATGAATAAAAGCTATTTTGCAACACAGAGAAACATATCTGAAGGTGTTAGAAGTGTTTTGCATGATTTTTGAAGTTAGACCCTGAAATGTCAGAAAACAGCTTTTCAGCTCAGAACAAAGTTGGTTCAGGCAATGCAAGCTGAGTCTTGGTCCCACTTTAAATTTACACTCTGTGCATGAATAAAAGCTATTTTGCAACACAGAGAAACATATCTGAAGGTGTTAGAAGTGTTTTGCATGATTTTTGAAGTTAGACCCTGAAATGTCAGAAAACAGCTTTTCAGCGCAGAACAAAGCTGGTTCCAGCAATGCAAGCTGAATCTCTGTCCCACTTTAACTTTGCAGTCTGTGCATGAATAAAACCTATTTTGCAACACAGAGAAACATATCTGAAGGTGTTAGAAGTGTTTTGCATGATTTTTGAAGTTAGACCCTGAAATGTCAGAAAACAGCTTTTCAGCGCAGAACAAAGCTGGTTCCAGCAATGCAAGCTGAATCTCTGTCCCACTTTAACTTTGCAGTCTGGCCATGAATAAAACCTATTTTGCAACACAGATAAACATATCTGAAGGTGTTAGAATTGTTTTGCATGATTTTTGAAGTTAGACCATGAAATGTCAGAAAACAGCTTTTCAGCGCAGAACAAAGTTGGTTCAGGCAATGCAAGCTGAATCTCGGTCCCACTTTAACTTTGCAGTCTGTGCATGAATAAAAGCTATTTTGCAACACAGAGAAACATATCTGAAGGTGTTAGAAGTGTTTTGCATGATTTTTGAAGTTAGACCCTGCAATGTCAGAAAACGTACTCGGTTACTTTCGTAACCTCGGTTCCCTGAGATACGGGAACGAGTACTGCGTCGAAGACGCTTATGGGGAAAAGCTCCTTTTTCTCCTGAGACTGAAGCATTTCAATAACGCAGTGTAACTGCACGGCCATTGGTTCGTGCAGTGATAAAAAGACGAACCAATGGCTCGGCAGCGGAGCTGCACGAGCCTATGGCGATGATTCGCGCCCGATCGCGCCAAAAGGGGCGGAGTATCTGTCTATATAAGCGTGCATTTAGCCATAGGATCTCAGGTACTTCGACTGAAGCGACGACTGAGTCGTGCAGCTACATAGCACGGCCAGCAACGCAGTACTCGTTCCCGTATCTCAGGGAACCGAGGTTACGAAAGTAACCGAGTACGTTCCCTTTCGATACTTTCACTCGTACTGCGTCGAAGACGCTTATGGGGAACCAGTACAATCCCGCCGTTGCTATGGTAGAGGAACGACTGACACGGCCCTAGCACTGAAGGGCTAATATGGGCCAATCTGTTTAATCAAGATAACGTGATAAACATCCGTTCCAGGGATTTAAGTGCAGTTTGGAGCTCCAACTGAGGCCAAAGCGTACCACATAACATTTATTACTGGTAACAGTTATCCCATTATGCAGAAAGCACCCGAGTCTGTAAGACCGGGACGTCCAGATTATAAAATCTAGCAAATGTGGACGGCGAGGCCCAGCCGGCCGCCGCACAAATTTCTGCTATGGAAACGCCACTAGACCAGGCCCAGGACGAGGCGATGCCTCTAGTCGAATGGGCTCTTACCCCCATGGGACATTGTAGGCCCAAAGAAGAGTAAGCCAGCATGATGGCTTCCACTATCCATTTGGATAACCTGTTTCGTGACCGAAGACCCCTTGGCGCGGCCACCGAAACACACAAACAGCTGTTCTGACTGCCTAAAGGAAGCAGAACGCTCTACATAACACCTCAATGCCCTAACGGGGCAGAGGGGATTAAAATCCTGGTCTTGCTCCGAAGGAGGAAGAGCCAAGAGGGAAATAATTTGGTCTCTGAATGGCGTCGAGAGACTTTTAGGTACATAACCACGTCTTGGCTTCAGGATGACTTTAGAGTCATTTAGCCCGAATTCCAAGCATATGGGGCTCACAAAGAGCGCCTGTAGTTCACCCATACGTTTGACTGATGCCAATGCTAAAAGCAGGGCAGTTTTCAGCGTTAGAGGGCGAAGGTCAGTGGACTGAAGCGGCTCAAAGGGAGGGCTTCTCAGAGCCCTCAGCACCGTGGGTAGGTCCCAAGAAGGGACTGTGATGGGGCGAAGGGGGGTTAAGCCTTCTTGACCCCTTCAAGAAACGAACGACCAGATCGTTCTTTCCCACAGATTGACCATTTATAAGGTAATGGAATGCCGCTATGGCTGTCACATAGACCTTGAGCGTGGAGGGAGATCTTCCCTTGTCCAATAGCTCCTGAAGGAAGGACAATATCACTGATATGTCGCATAAATTCGGATCTGCACCGCGGGTGGAACACCGGGCGGAAAAGACAGACCACTTAAGATCATAGAGCCGCCTTGTAGAGGGTGCTCTGGCTTGAGAGATAGTGCTCAAAACGGCCTCAGGGAGACTTGTAGGCTCCCGTCGAGAGACCATACGTGCAGCGCCCACAATTCCGGTGGGGGGTGCCATAGCGTTCTGTTTGCCTGCGTTAAGAGATCTCGTCTCAGTGGAATGGGCCACGGCGCTGTTGAAAGCAGCCGAGGAAGATCTGGAAACCAATGCTGGTTCTGCCAGAATGGGGCCACTAACAGGACTTTGAGCTTCTGCTCCCTGACTCGCCTTATGACCCGTGGTACCAGGGCAGTCGGGGGAAACGCATACAAAAGGAGATTGGGCCACTCGCGGGCCAATACATCCTGTTCCTTTGAAAAATAGATTGGGCAGTGATAATTGTCTTCTGAGGCGAAAGATCTACTTGCGCCTTGCCGAAGACCGCCCATATTTCCTGAACCATTTGGGGGTGAAGCATCCACTCGTCTGAGGAGACGTTGCTCCGAGACAGCATGTCTGCTCCCTGGTTCAGCCTGCCTGGCACATGTGTTGCTCTCAACGAGCGGAAGTGCAGTTGAGCCCACTTTAGGAGACGTTTCACTAACGTGATAGATGTCTCGACGAAAGACCTCCCTGGTGATTTATGTAAGACACCACTGTCATACTGTCCGAGCGGACTAAGACGTGGTGTCCCTTTAAGACCGGCAGAAGGGTGTGGAGGCCTAAACACACTGCTAGCATTCCTAGGCAGTTGATGTGAAGGCGACTCTCTGCTTTCGACCATTGGTCGAATGCAGGCTGGCTGTCGCACAGTGACCCCCAACCTGAGTTGGAGGCATCTGTCGAGACCACTTTCCTTCTGAATACCATGTCCAGGGGAACGCCCTGTTCCATCCATTGAGAGTTCTTCCAAGGAATCAGAGCTGTGACACAGGCCTGATCTACCTTGATACGTAGGCGTCCTAGACGCCAGGCTTGAGGAGGAACCTTTGGTTTCAGCCAGAACTGCAGAGGGCGCATTTGAAGCAGGCCCAACTGAAGTACTGGGGATGCCGAGGCCATCAGGCCGAGCATCTTCTGAAAAGCCTTGAGAGGGCGAAGGGCTCCGACTTTGAAGGAGGCCGCGAGCCTGCAAATAGCCTGGGCTCGTTGCGGCGCAACTCCATTCGGGTTGAGTCGAAAACTGCTCCCAGGAATGAAATACGTTGGCTGGGAGACAGCACGCTCTTGGCAAAATTGACCCTGAGTCCTAGGCACACTAAGTGGCTGAGGATTATGGATCTGTGGTGTATTAGCTCGTCCTCCGACTGGGCCAGGATGAGCCAGTCGTCGAGGTAATTCGAGACGCGGATTCCCATCTGTCTCAGGGGGAAAAGCGCTGCGTCCATGCACTTCGTAAACGTGCGGGGAGCTAAGGACAGTCCGAACAGAAGGACTGTATATTGATAAGCCAATACCTCGAAGGCGAATCTCAAGAATTGCCTGTGACGGGGGGCAATCTGGATATGGAAGTATGCATCTTTCAGATCCAGTGAGCAAAAGCAGTCCTCTGTGCATATCTGCGAGAGGATCTGCTTTAGCGTAATCATTCTGAACGGCCGTCTCATGAGGGCGCGATTCAGACGTCTGAGGTCGAGGATGGGTCTTAGACTGCCATCCTTCTTTGGAACGAGGAAGAAACGGCTGTAGAAGCCTGACTCGCTCTGTGTTGGGGGAACCGTTTCTACGGCACCTTTGCCAACAAATTCCTCACCTCCGTACGCAAAACTTCTACGTCTTTGCTGTGAACTGAGGTGGAGACCCCGCTGAAGCGTGGTGGTCTTCAAGCGAACTGACGTGTGTAACCTCGTTCTATTATGCCCAGAACCCACTTGACACTCCGGGGATGGCTTGCCAGGCCTCGGCCCGCGTGGCAAGGGGTTGCATTGGTTCGAGCAACTGACCGTTATGACAATGGCAGGTTGTGAGGACGCTGTCAGAAAGGGCCCAGGGGTCACAACATTTTCCACTGAGAAAACGAGCCGCCAGCGAGACATAACACTCATCGTCTCAACAAGCGCAGCCTCAGCGTGGGCATGGCCCAGACGCATCCAATTTGAAGCTGTCAGTAATGATCAGTGACAGCATTCTCATTTAATCCACCTAAAAGATCAAACCGCTCAAAAGAGGAGTAATGATGATCTTTGTATTAACATATAGGTAGTTTAAAACGCTGCGCACATCCTCTCAGTTCTGCTCGTAGCAGACGAGGGGAGGGGCGGGGCCGTCTTCATTGAGAAACGAGCCGCCAGCGAGACATAACACTCATCGTCTCAACGAGCGCAGCCTCAGCGTGGGCGTGGCCAGGACGCATCCAAATTGAAGCTGTCAGTAATGATCACAGTGACAGCATTCTCCTTTAATCCACCTAAAAAGATCAAACCGCTCAAAAAGAGGAGTACTGATGATCTTTGTATAAACATAGGCAGTTTAAAACGCTGCGCACATCCTCTCAGTTCTGCTCGTAGCAGACGAGGGGAGGGGAGGGGCGGGGCCGTCTTCATTGAGAAATCGAGCTGTGAGCAAAGCAGATCCAGACGTAAACACTCGCAGAGAGAGCTGTCTGTCTCAGAGCATGCAGCCTCAGCGTGGGCGTGGCCCAGGCGAGAGGCGCACTGAAATATGAAGCTGTCAGCAATATAGAATCATAGGTGACAGCGTTCTGCTCCGATTTGCTCAGAAGGATAGAGCCGCTCGATAAGGCGAGAGGCGCAGATCCTCACATAACACTGATCAAAAACTGCACAGAGTGACGAACGCGGGGCTTTGCCGGCGTTACGTCACTTAAGTCTGATCGCGCATTCACCGTTTCTTTCTCCGAGGTAACTGAGAGAAGAGAAACGTGAGAAGGGGGAGGCGGGGCGACTCCCGCGAGCGAACATGTCCATACTATTAATAATGAAAGCAGCTCGCCTCTGTGAGCGCGGCATAAGCGACGCATACACGAAAGCAAAGCCGTCAGTAATAGATGTAACAGTGCTTCGCTCTGATCTGCCTGGGAGGATTAAAGCCGCTCGTGTAACGAGTGCATCTGATCCTCGCGAGTAACACACGCTGGCAAATCAATAAAGCTCGCACAATATGTGTCGGCATGAGAATGCTCGTGCTTGATTGCTCAGCTCACAACTCGCTGCTGCTTCCTCCGAGATTACTGGGAGGAGAGAGACATGAGAGCTGGAGAGCCTTCTGCGAGCGGACCGGGCTTTCGTAGTGAACGCAGTCCGTCTCCCTAGCAACACACACACACAAACAAATGCGAGCTTGTCAGATCAAAGGCAACGGGAAGAGCGAGCACGCGGGCTCACTGCCGGCGTACGATCGTTCAAACCCTGTTGTTTAGTTCCCTGACTCCACTGTCTCTTTCTCCGAGCCTTGCTGAGAGATAAGAAACGGGAGAACGGGGTTAGCGAGCGAAAAGAGCGAGACTCAAACTGTCAGCGACAGCATTCCGTCTCAGTGAGCGGCACTCACTGCCCTTCTACATCGTGCAGAGCCCTGCACGAGCCACTCGCATCGCGACATTTGCAACAACGTCGCTAGAAAATTTGCTCTTTTAGAACTTACTTCTTAGAAATAAGCCCTTTTATACTCACCGGATGGCGGCAGGGGATCAGCTGGGACCGCTGCTGCTGCGACGCTGAAGGCGGCGGAGAAGCGGCTAATCAGACGAGCAGAGAGGGTCTCTCGTTCAGCTTGATCCGCTGCGAAGGCGTGTCAACGGCGAGTAGCATCAAGTCTCGTAGATCAGCAAAGAAGTCGTCGCTGAAGGAGAAGGATCTGAGATCCTATGGCTAAATGCACGCTTATATAGCCAGATACTCCGCCCCTTTTGGCGCGATCGGGCGCGAATCATCGCCATAGGCTCGTGCAGCTCCGCTGCCGAGCCATTGGTTCGTCTTTTTATCACTGCACGAACCAATGGCCGTGCAGTTACACTGCGTTATTGAAATGCTTCAGTCTCAGGAGAAAAAGGAGCTTTTCCCCATAAGCGTCTTCGACGCAGTACGAGTGAAAGTATCGAAAGGGAACAGCGTTTCAGCGCAGAACAAAGTTGGTTCAGGCAATGCAAGCTGAATCTCTGTCCCACTTTAACTTTGCAGTCTGTGCATGAATAAAACCTATTTTGCAACACAGAGAAACATATCTGAAGGTGTTAGAAGTGTTTTGCATGATTTTTGAAGTTAGACCCTGAAATGTCAGAAAACAGCTTTTCAGCTCAGAACAAAGTTGGTTCAGGCAATGCAAGCTGAATCTTGGTCCCACTTTAAATTTACACTCTGTGCATGAATAAAAGCTATTTTGCAACACAGAGAAACATATCTGAAGGTGTTAGAAGTGTTTTGCATGATTTTTGAAGTTAGACCCTGAAATGTCAGAAAACAGCTTTTCAGCGCAGAAAAAAGTTGGTTCAGGCAATGCAAGCTGAATCTCTGTCCCACTTTAACTTTGCAGTCTGTGCATGAATAAAACCTATTTTGCAACACAGAGAAACATATCTGAAGGTGTTAGAAGTGTTTTGCATGATTTTTGAAGTTAGACCCTGAAATGTCAGAAAACAGCGTTTCAGCGCAGAACAAAGTTGGTTCAGGCAATGCAAGCTGAATCTCTGTCTCACTTTAACTTTGCAGTCTGTGCATGAATAAAACCTATTTTGCAACACAGAGAAACATATCTGAAGGTGTTAGAAGTGTTTTGCATGATTTTTGAAGTTAGACCCTGAAATGTCAGAAAACAGCTTTTCAGCGCAGAACAAAGCTGGTTCCAGCAATGCAAGCTGAATCTCTGTCCCACTTTAACTTTGCAGTCTGTGCATGAATAAAACCTATTTTGCAACACAGAGAAACATATCTGAAGGTGTTAGAAGTGTTTTGCATGATTTTTGAAGTTAGACCATGAAATGTCAGAAAACAGCTTTTCAGCGCAGAACAAAGTTGGTTCAGGCAATGCAAGCTGAATCTCGGTCCCACTTTAACTTTGCAGTCTGTGCATGAATAAAAGCTATTTTGCAACACAGAGAAACATATCTGAAGGTGTTAGAAGTGTTTTGCATGATTTTTGAAGTTAGACCCTGAAATGTCAGAAAACAGCTTTTCAGCGCAGAACAAAGTTGGTTCAGGCAATGCAAGCTGAATCTTGGTCCCACTTTAAATTTACACTCTGTGCATGAATAAAAGCTATTTTGCAACACAGAGAAACATATCTGAAGGTGTTAGAAGTGTTTTACATGATTTTTGAAGTTAGACCCTGAAATGTCAGAAAACAGCTTTTCAGCGCAGAACAAAGCTGGTTCCAGCAATGCAAGCTGAATCTCTGTCCCACTTTAACTTTGCAGTCTGGCCATGAATAAAACCTATTTTGCAACACAGAGAAACATATCTGAAGGTGTTAGAATTGTTTTGCATGATTTTTGAAGTTAGACCATGAAATGTCAGAAAACAGCTTTTCAGCGCAGAACAAAGTTGGTTCAGGCAATGCAAGCTGAATCTCGGTCCCACTTTAACTTTGCAGTCTGTGCATGAATAAAAGCTATTTTGCAACACAGAGAAACATATCTGAAGGTGTTAGAAGTGTTTTGCATGATTTTTGAAGTTAGACCCTGCAATGTCAGAAAACAGCGTTTCAGCGCAGAACAAAGTTGGTTCAGGCAATGCAAGCTGAATCTCTGTCCCACTTTAACTTTGCAGTCTGTGCATGAATAAAACCTATTTTGCAACACAGAGAAACATATCTGAAGGTGTTAGAAGTGTTTTGCATGATTTTTGAAGTTAGACCCTGAAATGTCAGAAAACAGCTTTTCAGCTCAGAACAAAGTTGGTTCAGGCAATGCAAGCTGAATCTTGGTCCCACTTTAAATTTACACTCTGTGCATGAATAAAAGCTATTTTGCAACACAGAGAAACATATCTGAAGGTGTTAGAAGTGTTTTGCATGATTTTTGAAGTTAGACCCTGAAATGTCAGAAAACAGCTTTTCAGCGCAGAAAAAAGTTGGTTCAGGCAATGCAAGCTGAATCTCTGTCCCACTTTAACTTTGCAGTCTGTGCATGAATAAAACCTATTTTGCAACACAGAGAAACATATCTGAAGGTGTTAGAAGTGTTTTGCATGATTTTTGAAGTTAGACCCTGAAATGTCAGAAAACAGCGTTTCAGCGCAGAACAAAGTTGGTTCAGGCAATGCAAGCTGAATCTCTGTCTCACTTTAACTTTGCAGTCTGTGCATGAATAAAACCTATTTTGCAACACAGAGAAACATATCTGAAGGTGTTAGAAGTGTTTTGCATGATTTTTGAAGTTAGACCCTGAAATGTCAGAAAACAGCTTTTCAGCGCAGAACAAAGCTGGTTCCAGCAATGCAAGCTGAATCTCTGTCCCACTTTAACTTTGCAGTCTGTGCATGAATAAAACCTATTTTGCAACACAGAGAAACATATCTGAAGGTGTTAGAAGTGTTTTGCATGATTTTTGAAGTTAGACCATGAAATGTCAGAAAACAGCTTTTCAGCGCAGAACAAAGTTGGTTCAGGCAATGCAAGCTGAATCTCGGTCCCACTTTAACTTTGCAGTCTGTGCATGAATAAAAGCTATTTTGCAACACAGAGAAACATATCTGAAGGTGTTAGAAGTGTTTTGCATGATTTTTGAAGTTAGACCCTGAAATGTCAGAAAACAGCTTTTCAGCGCAGAACAAAGTTGGTTCAGGCAATGCAAGCTGAATCTTGGTCCCACTTTAAATTTACACTCTGTGCATGAATAAAAGCTATTTTGCAACACAGAGAAACATATCTGAAGGTGTTAGAAGTGTTTTACATGATTTTTGAAGTTAGACCCTGAAATGTCAGAAAACAGCTTTTCAGCGCAGAACAAAGCTGGTTCCAGCAATGCAAGCTGAATCTCTGTCCCACTTTAACTTTGCAGTCTGTGCATGAATAAAACCTATTTTGCAACACAGAGAAACATATCTGAAGGTGTTAGAAGTGTTTTGCATGATTTTTGAAGTTAGACCCTGAAATGTCAGAAAACAGCTTTTCAGCGCAGAACAAAGCTGGTTCCAGCAATGCAAGCTGAATCTTGGTCCCACTTTAAATTTACACTCTGTGCATGAATAAAACCTATTTTGCAACACAGAGAAACATATCTGAAGGTGTTAGAAGTGTTTTGCATGATTTTTGAAGTTAGACCCTGAAATGTCAGAAAACAGCTTTTCAGCGCAGAACAAAGCTGGTTCCAGCAATGCAAGCTGAATCTCTGTCCCACTTTAACTTTGCAGTCTGTGCATGAATAAAAGCTATTTTGCAACACAGAGAAACATATCTGAAGGTGTTAGAAGTGTTTTGCATGATTTTTGAAGTTAGACCCTGAAATGTCAGAAAACAGCTTTTCAGCGCAGAACAAAGTTGGTTCAGGCAATGCAAGCTGAATCTTGGTCCCACTTTAAATTTACACTCTGTGCATGAATAAAAGCTATTTTGCAACACAGAGAAACATATCTGAAGGTGTTAGAAGTGTTTTGCATGATTTTTGAAGTTAGACCCTGAAATGTCAGAAAACAGCTTTTCAGCGCAGAAAAAAGTTGGTTCAGGCAATGCAAGCTGAATCTCTGTCTCACTTTAAATTTACACTCTGTGCATGAATAAAAGCTATTTTGCAACACAGAGAAACATATCTGAAGGTGTTAGAAGTGTTTTGCATGATTTTTGAAGTTAGACCCTCAAATGTCAGAAAACAGCGTTTCAGCGCAGAACAAAGCTGGTTCAGGCAATGCAAGCTGAATCTCTGTCCCACTTTAACTTTGCAGTCTGTGCATGAATAAAACCTATTTTGCAACACAGAGAAACATATCTGAAGGTGTTAGAATTGTTTTGAATGATTTTTGAAGTTAGACCCTGAAATGTCAGAAAACAGCTTTTCAGCGCAGAACAAAGTTGGTTCAGGCAATGCAAGCTGAATCTTGGTCCCACTTTAAATTTACACTCTGTGTATGAATAAAAGCTATTTTGCAACACAGAGAAACATATCTGAAGGTGTTAGAAGTGTTTTGCATGATTTTTTAAGTTAGACCCTGAAATGTCAGAAAACAGCGTTTCAGCGCAGAACAAAGTTGGTTCAGGCAATGCAAGCTGAATCTCTGTCTCACTTTAACTTTGCAGTCTGTGCATGAATAAAACCTATTTTGCAACACAGAGAAACATATCTGAAGGTGTTAGAAGTGTTTTGCATGATTTTTGAAGTTAGACCCTGAAATGTCAGAAAACAGCTTTTCAGCGCAAGAACAAAGCTGGTTCCAGCAATGCAAGCTGAATCTCTGTCCCACTTTAACTTTGCAGTCTGTGCATGAATAAAACCTATTTTGCAACGCAGAGAAACATATCTGAAGGTGTTAGAAGTGTTTTGCATGATTTTTGAAGTTAGACCATGAAATGTCAGAAAACAGCTTTTCAGCGCAGAACAAAGTTGGTTCAGGCAATGCAAGCTGAATCTCGGTCCCACTTTAACTTTGCAGTCTGTGCATGAATAAAAGCTATTTTGCAACACAGAAAAACATATCTGAAGGTGTTAGAAGTGTTTTGCATGATTTTTGAAGTTAGACCCTGAAATGTCAGAAAACAGCTTTTCAGCGCAGAACAAAGTTGGTTCAGGCAATGCAAGCTGAATCTTGGTCCCACTTTAAATTTACACTCTGTGCATGAATAAAAGCTATTTTGCAACACAGAGAAACATATCTGAAGGTGTTAGAAGTGTTTTGCATGATTTTTGAAGTTAGACCCTGAAATGTCAGAAAACAGCGTTTCAGCGCAGAACAAAGTTGGTTCAGGCAATGCAAGCTGAATCTCTGTCCCACTTTAACTTTGCAGTCTGTGCATGAATAAAACCTATTTTGCAACACAGAGAAACATATCTGAAGGTGTTAGAAGTGTTTTACATGATTTTTTAAGTTAGACCATGAAATGTCAGAAAACAGCTTTTCAGCGCAGAACAAAGCTGGTTCCAGCAATGCAAGCTGAATCTCTGTCCCACTTTAACTTTGCAGTCTGTGCATGAATAAAACCTATTTTGCAACACAGAGAAACATATCTGAAGGTGTTAGAAGTGTTTTGCATGATTTTTGAAGTTAGACCCTGAAATGTCAGAAAACTTTCTGGGTTACTTTTCAGTAACCTTGTTCCCTGAGAGAGCGGAACGAGATGCTGCGCTTGCTAAAGCGCTATGGGAACGTCTCTATTCGTGACCAGCTGTGAATAATGTGTGTAACACGTCAACAGAATTGACCCGGAGGTATTATAGCCTCGGTTGATGACGTCATCAGAGCGCACCGTGACACGAGGCTATAAATAGATGAGCCGCAGGTGCATCGTCAGGATATTTTGTCTGAAGAGCAGTCCTGCTGGACATCTTCAGCACGGCATGATAGCGCAGCATCTCGTTCCGCTCTCTCAGGGAACAAGGTTACTGAAAAGTAACCCAGAAAGTTCCCTTTTGAGAGCTACACTCGATGCTGCGCTTGCTAAAGCGCTATGGGAACGAGAATACCCACGCCGCCGTGCTTGAACATGTCTGGACCCCTATGGCTGTGCAGGTGTGTTTCACAAGAACGCAAGGAGGCCTAGACATTAGCTTGTGATGTCGACTCAAGGACGTGAGAGCCCGGAGTGGCATGAACATCCAAACTATAAAATCTTATAAATGTGTGCGGAGAGGACC
Source organism: Garra rufa (assembly GCF_049309525.1). NCBI lineage: Eukaryota > Metazoa > Chordata > Actinopteri > Cypriniformes > Cyprinidae > Garra > Garra rufa. The sequence continues at coordinate 16,467,146 of NC_133371.1, forward strand.
AGCCTGCCGCATCACAAACTTGTTGCAGGGGAGCACCCCTTGCCAACGCATTGGACGAGGCGACCCCTCTGGTGGAGTGAGCCCTTAGACCTATTGGCGAAGCTTGACCGCGCGCCTCATAGGCAAGAGCAATAGCATCCCTGACCCAATGAGACATAGTCTGCTTGGAGGCAGCTGCCCCTCTGTTATGGACACCATAACAGATGAAAAGTTGCTCCGACTTACGCCACTGGCTAGTGCGGTGGACGTAAGCCTGAAGAGCACGGACTGGACACAGTCTATGAGATACCTCCTGCTCCGGCGTTAAAAACGGTGGAGGACAGAAGGCTTCATGAATGACCGGATGAACAGCCGAGAATGGAACCTTGGGCAGGTAATCAGGATGAGGATGCAAAATCACTTTCACCATTCCTGGGGCAAAGTCTAAGCAGGATGACGAGATAGACAGAGCCTGCATATCCCCAATTCTCTTTAAAGAGGTTATTGCCATTAGAAAAACCATTTTAAAAGTCAGAAGTTTATCAGACGCTGACTCCAAAGGTTCAAAGGGGGGGGGGTTCAACCAGACCCTCAAGGACTGTAGATAAGTCCCAGGAAGGGATCTTGGTCTTTACTGGAGGCCTCAGTCGTCTGGCTCCACAGAGGAAGCGAGAGAGCAGAGGGTGTCTCCCAAGTGGTGCACCATCAATTAAGGCGTGGCAAGCCGAAAGAGCGGCCACATAAACCCTAAGAGTAACAGGACATGTGCCTGTTGATAACTTACCTTGCATTAAGTCCAGTACTGAAGCAATCTGGCAGTTTAACTGGATTGAAATTGTGTTCCACACACACCAACTTTCAAAAACACCCCATTTAATGGCATAATTTTTCCTAATGGAGGGAGCCCTAGCACTTAGGATGGTCTCAATAACGGCAGGTGAAAGCCCAGTGTCCCTCAGTTGGTCCCCCTCAGGGGCCAAACATGAAGATTTCACAGGTCGGGCCTGTGATGGAATATCATTCCCCCCGCCTGAGATAGAAAGATCCCTCCTCTCCGGAATCGCCATGGCGAGCCGTCGAGGAGAGATATTACCTCTGAGAGCCATACTTTGTTCAGCCAACATGATGCCACCAACAGGAGGCAAATCCCTTGTTGGTGAACCCTGGCTAGAACCCCTGGGAGCAGAGAAAGACTGGAGGAAACGCATACAGGCGCAATTTGCGCCATGTGTGTGATATCGCATCCAGACCCAACGGAGCTGGGTGACTTAGAGAGAAGTAGAGGGGACATTGCACTATCTGAAAAGAGGCGAAGAGGTCCACTTCCGTCTGATAAAAACTGTTCCAGATCTGATTCACTATCTCTGGGTGGAGTTTCCACTCCCCTGATGGTAGTGTCTGTCTGGACAGTAAATCTGCTCCCACGTTCAGGTGCCCTGGAATGTACACTGCCTTAAGTGACAGGAACTTTCCTTGGGCCCAGAGAAAGATCTGTCTCGCTATCCTGTTCAGGTTGTGAGAGCGTAGACCTCCCTGGTGATTTATATAAGAGACTGCCGCTGTGTTGTCCACCCGCACTAGGACATAACAGCCTCTTAATTGAAGGAGAAAATATTTCAGAGCCAGAAATATAGCCATCAACTCGAGGCAGCTGATGTGCCAAACGAGCTGACGGCCCTCCCATGCCCCTTAAGCTGGACGACCACTTAAGGCCGCTACCCAGCCCATCAGGGAGGCATCCGTCGTTAGCATTTTGCGACGACAAGGAGCCCTTAGAGTGGGACCCAAAGTTAAATACCGGGGTCTGAACCACAGAGTTAGTGTACGAAGCCATTACGGCGCGCCACTTTTATTTGCCTTAAAGGATTGGCTCTTGGATAAAATCCTTTGGCTTTTAACCACAACTGAAACTGTCTCATGTGCAACAGCCCCAAGGGAATCACCGTGGATGCTGATGCCATGAAACCTAACATTGTTGGCACTGACGAACAGTGCATTCTTGGCCTGGCCTGACTTTGGTCATGGTCTACTGAATGGTCTCGATTCGAACGGGAGACTGCTGCGCCCACATCGTAATCGAATCCCAAACGATTCCGAAATAAGTCATTCTCAGGTAGGAGAAAGAACACTTTCCTTGGTGTTGAGTCTCAACCCTAGAGAAACCATATGAGCTAACACGATGTCTCGTGATGGATCTCCATCTCTCGCGATTGTGCTCAGAATTGACCAATTGTTTATATAGTCCAAAATGCGAATGCCCAGGAGTCGTAATGGAGCCCTGTGCTGCATCCATGCATTTTGTGTATGTGCGGGTGATCAGGCTAGGCCGAATGGAAGAACCCGAAAATTGGTACGCTTCGCCCCCTAAAGCGCACCTCAGGAATTTCCTGTGATGTGGCAATATTTCTATGAAAGAAAATATATATGCGTCCTTCAGATCGATTGTGACAAACTAAACGCAATGTTGAATTTGATTCACAACCAAATTGATAATTAACATCTTGAACTTGAGTGCTTTGACTGAATGGTTTAAGCCTCAAAGATCTAAGATTGGACGCAGTCCCCCATCTTATTTGAGAACCAGGAAGTATCTGCTGTAACAGTCTGACTTTCTCTCTGGCAGAGGAACATGTTATATGGCCTCTGTGCTCAGAAGAGATTGTAGCTCTTGTGACAATACGTGCATCAACTCCGGCTTCACGGAAGTGAGAAACACGCCGTTGAAACGCAGAGGATGACGACAGAATTGAATTCTGTATTCTACTGTCTTTAGCACCCAAAGGGAGATGCCTGACAGAGATTTTCATGCTGCCAGACTCTCTGAGAGTGGTATAATTTTGATACTTCCTTTTGAGGAGGTGTCAGATGTTCCGCGTCCAGGATGACAGCTGGAAGCAACGGAACATCCAACATTTCACTGGAAACTTCTGCCCCCCGAAACACACGAAGTGGCGGGGAAGGAGAGTTTTATGATGTTAGGAAGGGGCGACAAGATCTAACTGCGCCCCCTTCCGCGAGGGGGGCTACCCCAATGGGTGCCGGACCATTAGGACTTCCTCTTTTTATCAATGAAAGTCCTGAGGTCCGGCTTGGGATTTTGCTGAACGTGGTGAACCCTCCAATTCCCACGAGGGGGAGCGCGCTCAGCCACGCTCAGCTTTTGAATTTCCCTGGGTTTTGAAGGACCGGGGCGAGGCTGGGTGGCAGACAGCCCCTCCCCTTGAGTGCGGCGAGGAAAGCATTTCTGAAAATTCTACATGCTTCATGTTTTTTTAATCCCCTAAAATCTGGTGACTACTGAGTCAACAGAGTCAACAAATAAGCCAGAGGAAAACACAAGGGAAAAAATCCAACAGGAATAAAGTATCTTTCTCTTTAAATCCTGTTAGATTTAGCCACAAATGCCTCTCTGTGCTGACTAAAGCACTCTTTGAACGGCCGATGGTTTACACGGGCCGTCTGCTAGGTCGCACAGAGAGACAGATCTTTGCTCAACGGAGCTCTGCCCACACTCAATTCCTTCAATAAGTCGGCCTGGTATGCCTGCAACATAGTTCTTTCATTATGTGCAGCGCAGTACAAGCCTGACTTGCAGCTTAGTAAGCTTTACCCACTAACGTTGATGTAATACGATAGGTTTCACTTTCGGTTTAGTGGGGAAGGGCTTTTTAATTGAAGATGCCGAAGCGGGCGAGAGATAGCTCACGAGCGTCTTTTCAAACCCGAGGCATCTCTGTATACCCTCGCGAATTTACACCCACGATAGTCGAAAAAGTCGACGTCGAAGGCACAAAGACGCGAGAAGTATATGGTTTAATTCATGATTAAAACAGTTTATTATGTTTGGGGGTTTTTTGTTTGCATAGCCAGTCAAGTTGTAACCTGGCAAAAGCACGAGCAACCACCTCTAGCAATTCCGCTACAGATTATTTCGTGTGAGAAATGCTCAAAGGCTGGCTGCTCGAACAAAGACAAATGTCATCCCTCTCATGAACCGAAGAAGCAAGAGCGCGCTTCGTGATCACGAGAGGGAATGTTAGGATTTGGTGACACGGCAAGCGAAAGGGACAGACCCGTCTCTTGCTCATGAACCAAATCCATATGAGAACCCCACGATGTTAATGTGGGTGCGGAATGGAAATAGTTCAGACGGGAGCGAAGCATTTTAACTGTGAGAAGATCACAGTGCTCGCATCCGCCTTTCTCTATCGCCATAACCGCATGTTCTTCCCCCAAACAAACAAAGCAGTAATCGTGTGTGTCTAACTCACTCATAGGACGAGAGCAAGGAGTCACACAGCGCTTACCGCTTTGTTGACTCATTCTCTGCTTTCAAACTGTTAAACACGTTGAACAAGAGAGAGAGAAAGAGAATGAAAGTTCTGCACACTGACTGCTGACAACTAACTCCTAACAAGATCAATAGTTTGATTTGAGAGAGAGAGAGCGTTCTTGCCACACACATGCACAGAATGATCTGAAGACAAAAGACCTGACGATGCACCTGCGGCTCATCTATTTATAGCCTCGTGTCACGGTGCGCTCTGATGACGTCATCAACCGAGGCTATAATACCTCCGGGTCAATTCTGTTGACGTGTTACACACATTATTCACAGCTGGTCACGAATAGAGACGTTCCCATAGCGCTTTAGCAAGCGCAGCATCGAGTGTAGCTCTCAAAAGGGTTCCCTTGGTTCAGGCAATGCAAGCTGAATCTCTGTCCCACTTTAACTTTGCAGTCTGTGCATGAATAAAAGCTATTTTGCAACACAGAGAAACATATCTGAAGGTGTTAGAAGTGTTTTGCATGATTTTTGAAGTTAGACCCTGAAATGTCAGAAAACAGCTTTTCAGCGCAGAAAAAAGTTGGTTCAGGCAATGCAAGCTGAATCTCTGTCTCACTTTAAATTTACACTCTGTGCATGAATAAAAGCTATTTTGCAACACAGAGAAACATATCTGAAGGTGTTAGAAGTGTTTTGCATGATTTTTGAAGTTAGACCCTGAAATGTCAGAAAACAGCGTTTCAGCGCAGAACAAAGCTGGTTCAGGCAATGCAAGCTGAATCTCTGTCCCACTTTAACTTTGCAGTCTGTGCATGAATAAAACCTATTTTTCAACACAGAGAAACATATCTGAAGGTGTTAGAATTGTTTTGCATGATTTTTGAAGTTAGACCCTGAAATGTCAGAAAACAGCTTTTCAGCGCAGAACAAAGTTGGTTCAGGCAATGCAAGCTGAATCTCTGTCTCACTTTAACTTTGCAGTCTGTGCATGAATAAAACCTATTTTGCAACACAGAGAAACATATCTGAAGGTGTTAGAAGTGTTTTGCATGATTTTTGAAGTTAGACCCTGAAATGTCAGAAAACAGCTTTTCAGCGCAGAACAAAGCTGGTTCCAGCAATGCAAGCTGAATCTCTGTCCCACTTTAACTTTGCAGTCTGTGCATGAATAAAACCTATTTTGCAACACAGAGAAACATATCTGAAGGTGTTAGAAGTGTTTTGCATGATTTTTGAAGTTAGACCATGAAATGTCAGAAAACAGCTTTTCAGCGCAGAACAAAGTTGGTTCAGGCAATGCAAGCTGAATCTCTGTCCCACTTTAACTTTGCAGTCTGTGCATGAATAAAACCTATTTTGCAACACAGAGAAACATATCTGAAGGTGTTAGAAGTGTTTTGCATGATTTTTGAAGTTAGACCCTGAAATGTCAGAAAACAGCTTTTCAGCGCAGAACAAAGTTGGTTCAGGCAATGCAAGCTGAATCTTGGTCCCACTTTAAATTTACACTCTGTGCATGAATAAAAGCTATTTTGCAACACAGAGAAACATAACTGATGGTGTTAGAAGTGTTTTACATGATTTTTGAAGTTAGACCCTGAAATGTCAGAAAACAGCTTTTCAGCGCAGAACAAAGCTGGTTCCAGCAATGCAAGCTGAATCTCTGTCCCACTTTAACTTTTTTGCAGTCTGTGCATGAATAAAACCTATTTTGCAACACAGAGAAACATATCTGAAGGTGTTAGAAGTGTTTTGCATGATTTTTGAAGTTAGACCCTGAAATGTCAGAAAACAGCGTTTCAGCGCAGAACAAAGTTGGTTCAGGCAATGCAAGCTGAATCTCTGTCCCACTTTAACTTTGCAGTCTGTGCATGAATAAAACCTATTTTGCAACTCAGAGAAACATATCTGAAGGTGTTAGAAGTGTTTTGCATGATTTTTGAAGTTAGACCCTGAAATGTCAGAAAACAGCTTTTCAGCGCAGAACAAAGCTGGTTCAAGCAATGCAAGCTGAATCTCGGTCCCACTTTAACTTTGCAGTCTGTGCATGAATAAAAGCTATTTTGCAACACAGAGAAACATATCTGAAGGTGTTAGAAGTGTTTTGCATGATTTTTGAAGTTAGACCCTGAAATGTCAGAAAACAGCTTTTCAGCGCAGAACAAAGTTGGTTCAGGCAATGCAAGCTGAATCTTTGTCCCACTTTAAATTTACACTCTGTGCATGAATAAAAGCTATTTTGCAACACAGAGAAACATATCTGAAGGTGTTAGAAGTGTTTTACATGATTTTTGAAGTTAGACCCTGAAATGTCAGAAAACAGCTTTTCAGCGCAGAACAAAGCTGGTTCCAGCAATGCAAGCTGAATCTCTGTCCCACTTTAACTTTGCAGTCTGTGCATGAATAAAACCTATTTTGCAACACAGAGAAACATATCTGAAGGTGTTAGAAGTGTTTTGCATGATTTTTGAAGTTAGACCCTGAAATGTCAGAAAACAGCTTTTCAGCGCAGAACAAAGTTGGTTCAGGCAATGCAAGCTGAATCTTGGTCCCACTTTAAATTTACACTCTGTGCATGAATAAAAGCTATTTTGCAACACAGAGAAACATATCTGAAGGTGTTAGAAGTGTTTTGCATGATTTTTGAAGTTAGACCCTGAAATGTCAGAAAACAGCTTTTCAGCGCAGAAAAAAGTTGGTTCAGGCAATGCAAGCTGAATCTCTGTCTCACTTTAAATTTACACTCTGTGCATGAATAAAAGCTATTTTGCAACACAGAGAAACATATCTGAAGGTGTTAGAAGTGTTTTGCATGATTTTTGAAGTTAGACCCTCAAATGTCAGAAAACAGCGTTTCAGCGCAGAACAAAGCTGGTTCAGGCAATGCAAGCTGAATCTCTGTCCCACTTTAACTTTGCAGTCTGTGCATGAATAAAACCTATTTTGCAACACAGAGAAACATATCTGAAGGTGTTAGAATTGTTTTGCATGATTTTTGAAGTTAGACCCTGAAATGTCAGAAAACAGCTTTTCAGCGCAGAACAAAGTTGGTTCAGGCAATGCAAGCTGAATCTTGGTCCCACTTTAAATTTACACTCTGTGTATGAATAAAAGCTATTTTGCAACACAGAGAAACATATCTGAAGGTGTTAGAAGTGTTTTGCATGATTTTTTAAGTTAGACCCTGAAATGTCAGAAAACAGCGTTTCAGCGCAGAACAAACTTGGTTCAGGCAATGCAAGCTGAATCTCTGTCTCACTTTAACTTTGCAGTCTGTGCATGAATAAAACCTATTTTGCAACACAGAGAAACATATCTGAAGGTGTTAGAAGTGTTTTGCATGATTTTTGAAGTTAGACCCTGAAATGTCAGAAAACAGCTTTTCAGCGCAGAACAAAGCTGGTTCCAGCAATGCAAGCTGAATCTCTGTCCCACTTTAACTTTGCAGTCTGTGCATGAATAAAACCTATTTTGCAACACAGAGAAACATATCTGAAGGTGTTAGAAGTTTTTTGCATGATTTTTGAAGTTAGACCATGAAATGTCAGAAAACAGCTTTTCAGCGCAGAACAAAGTTGATTCAGGCAATGCAAGCTGAATCTCTGTCCCACTTTAACTTTGCAGTCTGTGCATGAATAAAACCTATTTTGCAACACAGAGAAACATATCTGAAGGTGTTAGAAGTGTTTTGCATGATTTTTGAAGTTAGACCCTGAAATGTCAGAAAACAGCTTTTCAGCGCAGAACAAAGTTGGTTCAGGCAATGCAAGCTGAATCTTGGTCCCACTTTAAATTTACACTCTGTGCATGAATAAAAGCTATTTTGCAACACAGAGAAACATAACTGATGGTGTTAGAAGTGTTTTACATGATTTTTGAAGTTAGACCCTGAAATGTCAGAAAACAGCTTTTCAGCGCAGAACAAAGCTGGTTCCAGCAATGCAAGCTGAATCTCTGTCCCACTTTAACTTTGCAGTCTGTGCATGAATAAAACCTATTTTGCAACACAGAGAAACATATCTGAAGGTGTTAGAAGTGTTTTGCATGATTTTTGAAGTTAGACCCTGAAATGTCAGAAAACAGCTTTTCAGCGCAGAACAAAGTTGGTTCAGGCAATGCAAGCTGAATCTTGGTCCCACTTTAAATTTACACTCTGTGCATGAATAAAAGCTATTTTGCAACACAGAGAAACATATCTGAAGGTGTTAGAAGTGTTTTGCATGATTTTTTAAGTTAGACCCTGAAATGTCAGAAAACAGCGTTTCAGCGCAGAACAAAGTTGGTTCAGGCAATGCAAGCTGAATCTCTGTCCCACTTTAACTTTGCAGTCTGTGCATGAATAAAAGCTATTTTGCAACACAGAGAAACATATCTGAAGGTGTTAGAAGTGTTTTACATGATTTTTGAAGTTAGACCCTGAAATGTCAGAAAACAGCTTTTCAGCGCAGAACAAAGCTGGTTCCAGCAATGCAAGCTGAATCTCTGTCCCACTTTAACTTTGCAGTCTGTGCATGAATAAAACCTATTTTGCAACACAGAGAAACATATCTGAAGGTGTTAGAAGTGTTTTGCATGATTTTTGAAGTTAGACCCTGAAATGTCAGAAAACAGCTTTTCAGCGCAGAACAAAGTTGGTTCAGGCAATGCAAGCTGAATCTTGGTCCCACTTTAAATTTACACACTGTGCATGAATAAAAGCTATTTTGCAACACAGAGAAACATATCTGAAGGTGTTAGAAGTGTTTTACATGATTTTTGAAGTTAGACCCTGAAATGTCAGAAAACAGCTTTTCAGCGCAGAACAAAGCTGGTTCCAGCAATGCAAGCTGAATCTCTGTCCCACTTTAACTTTTTTGCAGTCTGTGCATGAATAAAACCTATTTTGCAACACAGAGAAACATATCTGAAGGTGTTAGAAGTGTTTTGCATGATTTTTGAAGTTAGACCCTGAAATGTCAGAAAACAGCGTTTCAGCGCAGAACAAAGTTGGTTCAGGCAATGCAAGCTGAATCTCTGTCCCACTTTAACTTTGCAGTCTGTGCATGAATAAAACCTATTTTGCAACTCAGAGAAACATATCTGAAGGTGTTAGAAGTGTTTTGCATGATTTTTGAAGTTAGACCCTGAAATGTCAGAAAACAGCTTTTCAGCGCAGAACAAAGCTGGTTCAAGCAATGCAAGCTGAATCTCGGTCCCACTTTAACTTTGCAGTCTGTGCATGAATAAAAGCTATTTTGCAACACAGAGAAACATATCTGAAGGTGTTAGAAGTGTTTTGCATGATTTTTGAAGTTAGACCCTGAAATGTCAGAAAACAGCTTTTCAGCGCAGAACAAAGTTGGTTCAGGCAATGCAAGCTGAATCTTTGTCCCACTTTAAATTTACACTCTGTGCATGAATAAAAGCTATTTTGCAACACAGAGAAACATATCTGAAGGTGTTAGAAGTGTTTTACATGATTTTTGAAGTTAGACCCTGAAATGTCAGAAAACAGCTTTTCAGCGCAGAACAAAGCTGGTTCCAGCAATGCAAGCTGAATCTCTGTCCCACTTTAACTTTGCAGTCTGTGCATGAATAAAACCTATTTTGCAACACAGAGAAACATATCTGAAGGTGTTAGAAGTGTTTTGCATGATTTTTGAAGTTAGACCCTGAAATGTCAGAAAACAGCTTTTCAGCGCAGAACAAAGTTGGTTCAGGCAATGCAAGCTGAATCTTGGTCCCACTTTAAATTTACACTCTGTGCATGAATAAAAGCTATTTTGCAACACAGAGAAACATATCTGAAGGTGTTAGAAGTGTTTTGCATGATTTTTGAAGTTAGACCCTGAAATGTCAGAAAACAGCTTTTCAGCGCAGAAAAAAGTTGGTTCAGGCAATGCAAGCTGAATCTCTGTCTCACTTTAAATTTACACTCTGTGCATGAATAAAAGCTATTTTGCAACACAGAGAAACATATCTGAAGGTGTTAGAAGTGTTTTGCATGATTTTTGAAGTTAGACCCTCAAATGTCAGAAAACAGCGTTTCAGCGCAGAACAAAGCTGGTTCAGGCAATGCAAGCTGAATCTCTGTCCCACTTTAACTTTGCAGTCTGTGCATGAATAAAACCTATTTTGCAACACAGAGAAACATATCTGAAGGTGTTAGAATTGTTTTGCATGATTTTTGAAGTTAGACCCTGAAATGTCAGAAAACAGCTTTTCAGCGCAGAACAAAGTTGGTTCAGGCAATGCAAGCTGAATCTTGGTCCCACTTTAAATTTACACTCTGTGTATGAATAAAAGCTATTTTGCAACACAGAGAAACATATCTGAAGGTGTTAGAAGTGTTTTGCATGATTTTTTAAGTTAGACCCTGAAATGTCAGAAAACAGCGTTTCAGCGCAGAACAAACTTGGTTCAGGCAATGCAAGCTGAATCTCTGTCTCACTTTAACTTTGCAGTCTGTGCATGAATAAAACCTATTTTGCAACACAGAGAAACATATCTGAAGGTGTTAGAAGTGTTTTGCATGATTTTTGAAGTTAGACCCTGAAATGTCAGAAAACAGCTTTTCAGCGCAGAACAAAGCTGGTTCCAGCAATGCAAGCTGAATCTCTGTCCCACTTTAACTTTGCAGTCTGTGCATGAATAAAACCTATTTTGCAACACAGAGAAACATATCTGAAGGTGTTAGAAGTTTTTTGCATGATTTTTGAAGTTAGACCATGAAATGTCAGAAAACAGCTTTTCAGCGCAGAACAAAGTTGATTCAGGCAATGCAAGCTGAATCTCTGTCCCACTTTAACTTTGCAGTCTGTGCATGAATAAAACCTATTTTGCAACACAGAGAAACATATCTGAAGGTGTTAGAAGTGTTTTGCATGATTTTTGAAGTTAGACCCTGAAATGTCAGAAAACAGCTTTTCAGCGCAGAACAAAGTTGGTTCAGGCAATGCAAGCTGAATCTTGGTCCCACTTTAAATTTACACTCTGTGCATGAATAAAAGCTATTTTGCAACACAGAGAAACATAACTGATGGTGTTAGAAGTGTTTTACATGATTTTTGAAGTTAGACCCTGAAATGTCAGAAAACAGCTTTTCAGCGCAGAACAAAGCTGGTTCCAGCAATGCAAGCTGAATCTCTGTCCCACTTTAACTTTGCAGTCTGTGCATGAATAAAACCTATTTTGCAACACAGAGAAACATATCTGAAGGTGTTAGAAGTGTTTTGCATGATTTTTGAAGTTAGACCCTGAAATGTCAGAAAACAGCTTTTCAGCGCAGAACAAAGTTGGTTCAGGCAATGCAAGCTGAATCTTGGTCCCACTTTAAATTTACACTCTGTGCATGAATAAAAGCTATTTTGCAACACAGAGAAACATATCTGAAGGTGTTAGAAGTGTTTTGCATGATTTTTGAAGTTAGACCCTGAAATGTCAGAAAACAGCGTTTCAGCGCAGAACAAAGTTGGTTCAGGCAATGCAAGCTGAATCTCTGTCCCACTTTAACTTTGCAGTCTGTGCATGAATAAAAGCTATTTTGCAACACAGAGAAACATATCTGAAGGTGTTAGAAGTGTTTTACATGATTTTTGAAGTTAGACCCTGAAATGTCAGAAAACAGCTTTTCAGCGCAGAACAAAGCTGGTTCCAGCAATGCAAGCTGAATCTCTGTCCCACTTTAACTTTGCAGTCTGTGCATGAATAAAACCTATTTTGCAACACAGAGAAACATATCTGAAGGTGTTAGAAGTGTTTTGCATGATTTTTGAAGTTAGACCCTGAAATGTCAGAAAACAGCTTTTCAGCGCAGAACAAAGTTGGTTCAGGCAATGCAAGCTGAATCTTGGTCCCACTTTAAATTTACACACTGTGCATGAATAAAAGCTATTTTGCAACACAGAGAAACATATCTGAAGGTGTTAGAAGTGTTTTACATGATTTTTGAAGTTAGACCCTGAAATGTCAGAAAACAGCTTTTCAGCGCAGAACAAAGCTGGTTCCAGCAATGCAAGCTGAATCTCTGTCCCACTTTAACTTTGCAGTCTGTGCATGAATAAAACCTATTTTGCAACACAGAGAAACATATCTGAAGGTGTTAGAAGTGTTTTGCATGATTTTTGAAGTTAGACCCTGAAATGTTAGAAAACAGCTTTTCAGCGCAGAACAAAGTTGGTTCAGGCAATGCAAGCTGAATCTTGGTCCCACTTTAAATTTACACTCTGTGCATGAATAAAAGCTATTTTGCAACACAGAGAAACATATCTGAAGGTGTTAGAAGTGTTTTGCATGATTTTTGAAGTTAGACCCTGAAATGTCAGAAAACAGCTTTTCAGCGCAGAAAAAAGTTGGTTCAGGCAATGCAAGCTGAATCTCTGTCTCACTTTAAATTTACACTCTGTGCATGAATAAAACCTATTTTGCAACACAGAGAAACATATCTGAAGGTGTTAGAAGTGTTTTGCATGATTTTTGAAGTTAGACCCTGAAATGTCAGAAAACAGCTTTTCAGCGCAGAACAAAGCTGGTTCCAGCAATGCAAGCTGAATCTCTGTCCCACTTTAACTTTGCAGTCTGTGCATGAATAAAACCTATTTTGCAACACAGAGAAACATATCTGAAGGTGTTAGAAGTTTTTTGCATGATTTTTGAAGTTAGACCATGAAATGTCAGAAAACAGCTTTTCAGCGCAGAATAAAGTTGATTCAGGCAATGCAAGCTGAATCTCTGTCCCACTTTAACTTTGCAGTCTGTGCATGAATAAAACCTATTTTGCAACACAGAGAAACATATCTGAAGGTGTTAGAAGTGTTTTGCATGATTTTTGAAGTTAGACCCTGAAATGTCAGAAAACAGCTTTTCAGCGCAGAACAAAGTTGGTTCAGGCAATGCAAGCTGAATCTTGGTCCCACTTTAAATTTACACTCTGTGCATGAATAAAAGCTATTTTGCAACACAGAGAAACATAACTGATGGTGTTAGAAGTGTTTTACATGATTTTTGAAGTTAGACCCTGAAATGTCAGAAAACAGCTTTTCAGCGCAGAACAAAGCTGGTTCCAGCAATGCAAGCTGAATCTCTGTCCCACTTTAACTTTGCAGTCTGTGCATGAATAAAACCTATTTTGCAACACAGAGAAACATATCTGAAGGTGTTAGAAGTGTTTTGCATGATTTTTGAAGTTAGACCCTGAAATGTCAGAAAACAGCTTTTCAGCGCAGAACAAAGTTGGTTCAGGCAATGCAAGCTGAATCTTGGTCCCACTTTAAATTTACACTCTGTGCATGAATAAAAGCTATTTTGCAACACAGAGAAACATATCTGAAGGTGTTAGAAGTGTTTTGCATGATTTTTGAAGTTAGACCCTGAAATGTCAGAAAACAGCGTTTCAGCGCAGAACAAAGTTGGTTCAGGCAATGCAAGCTGAATCTCTGTCCCACTTTAACTTTGCAGTCTGTGCATGAATAAAAGCTATTTTGCAACACAGAGAAACATATCTGAAGGTGTTAGAAGTGTTTTACATGATTTTTGAAGTTAGACCCTGAAATGTCAGAAAACAGCTTTTCAGCGCAGAACAAAGCTGGTTCCAGCAATGCAAGCTGAATCTCTGTCCCACTTTAACTTTGCAGTCTGTGCATGAATAAAACCTATTTTGCAACACAGAGAAACATATCTGAAGGTGTTAGAAGTGTTTTGCATGATTTTTGAAGTTAGACCCTGAAATGTCAGAAAACAGCTTTTCAGCGCAGAACAAAGTTGGTTCAGGCAATGCAAGCTGAATCTTGGTCCCACTTTAAATTTACACACTGTGCATGAATAAAAGCTATTTTGCAACACAGAGAAACATATCTGAAGGTGTTAGAAGTGTTTTACATGATTTTTGAAGTTAGACCCTGAAATGTCAGAAAACAGCTTTTCAGCGCAGAACAAAGCTGGTTCCAGCAATGCAAGCTGAATCTCTGTCCCACTTTAACTTTGCAGTCTGTGCATGAATAAAACCTATTTTGCAACACAGAGAAACATATCTGAAGGTGTTAGAAGTGTTTTGCATGATTTTTGAAGTTAGACCCTGAAATGTTAGAAAACAGCTTTTCAGCGCAGAACAAAGTTGGTTCAGGCAATGCAAGCTGAATCTTGGTCCCACTTTAAATTTACACTCTGTGCATGAATAAAAGCTATTTTGCAACACAGAGAAACATATCTGAAGGTGTTAGAAGTGTTTTGCATGATTTTTGAAGTTAGACCCTGAAATGTCAGAAAACAGCTTTTCAGCGCAGAAAAAAGTTGGTTCAGGCAATGCAAGCTGAATCTCTGTCTCACTTTAAATTTACACTCTGTGCATGAATAAAACCTATTTTGCAACACAGAGAAACATATCTGAAGGTGTTAGAAGTGTTTTGCATGATTTTTGAAGTTAGACCCTGAAATGTCAGAAAACAGCTTTTCAGCGCAGAACAAAGCTGGTTCCAGCAATGCAAGCTGAATCTCTGTCCCACTTTAACTTTGCAGTCTGTGCATGAATAAAACCTATTTTGCAACACAGAGAAACATATCTGAAGGTGTTAGAAGTGTTTTGCATGATTTTTGAAGTTAGACCCTGAAATGTCAGAAAACAGCTTTTCAGCGCAGAACAAAGTTGGTTCAGGCAATGCAAGCTGAATCTTGGTCCCACTTTAAATTTACACACTGTGCATGAATAAAAGCTATTTTGCAACACAGAGAAACATATCTGAAGGTGTTAGAAGTGTTTTACATGATTTTTGAAGTTAGACCCTGAAATGTCAGAAAACAGCTTTTCAGCGCAGAACAAAGCTGGTTCCAGCAATGCAAGCTGAATCTCTGTCCCACTTTAACTTTGCAGTCTGTGCATGAATAAAACCTATTTTGCAACACAGAGAAACATATCTGAAGGTGTTAGAAGTGTTTTGCATGATTTTTGAAGTTAGACCCTGAAATGTTAGAAAACAGCTTTTCAGCGCAGAACAAAGTTGGTTCAGGCAATGCAAGCTGAATCTTGGTCCCACTTTAAATTTACACTCTGTGCATGAATAAAAGCTATTTTGCAACACAGAGAAACATATCTGAAGGTGTTAGAAGTGTTTTGCATGATTTTTGAAGTTAGACCCTGAAATGTCAGAAAACAGCTTTTCAGCGCAGAAAAAAGTTGGTTCAGGCAATGCAAGCTGAATCTCTGTCTCACTTTAAATTTACACTCTGTGCATGAATAAAACCTATTTTGCAACACAGAGAAACATATCTGAAGGTGTTAGAAGTGTTTTGCATGATTTTTGAAGTTAGACCCTGAAATGTCAGAAAACAGCTTTTCAGCGCAGAACAAAGCTGGTTCCAGCAATGCAAGCTGAATCTCTGTCCCACTTTAACTTTGCAGTCTGTGCATGAATAAAACCTATTTTGCAACACAGAGAAACATATCTGAAGGTGTTAGAAGTGTTTTGCATGATTTTTGAAGTTAGACCCTGAAATGTCAGAAAACAGCTTTTCAGCGCAGAACAAAGTTGGTTCAGGCAATGCAAGCTGAATCTTGGTCCCACTTTAAATTTACACTCTGTGCATGAATAAAAGCTATTTTGCAACACAGAGAAACATATCTGAAGGTGTTAGAAGTGTTTTGCATGATTTTTGAAGTTAGACCCTGAAATGTCAGAAAACAGCTTTTCAGCGCAGAAAAAAGTTGGTTCAGGCAATGCAAGCTGAATCTCTGTCTCACTTTAAATTTACGCTCTGTGCATGAATAAAAGCTATTTTGCAACACAGAGAAACATATCTGAAGGTGTTAGAAGTGTTTTGCATGATTTTTGAAGTTAGACCCTGAAATGTCAGAAAACAGCTTTTCAGCGCAGAACAAAGTTGGTTCAGGCAATGCAAGCTGAATCTTGGTCCCACTTTAAATTTACACTCTGTGCATGAATAAAAGCTATTTTGCAACACAGAGAAACATATCTGAAGGTGTTAGAAGTGTTTTGCATGATTTTTGAAGTTAGACCCTGAAATGTCAGAAAACAGCTTTTCAGCGCAGAAAAAAGTTGGTTCAGGCAATGCAAGCTGAATCTCTGTCTCACTTTAAATTTACACTCTGTGCATGAATAAAACCTATTTTGCAACACAGAGAAACATATCTGAAGGTGTTAGAAGTGTTTTGCATGATTTTTGAAGTTAGACCCTGAAATGTCAGAAAACAGCTTTTCAGCGCAGAACAAAGCTGGTTCCAGCAATGCAAGCTGAATCTCTGTCCCACTTTAACTTTGCAGTCTGTGCATGAATAAAACCTATTTTGCAACACAGAGAAACATATCTGAAGGTGTTAGAAGTGTTTTGCATGATTTTTGAAGTTAGACCCTGAAATGTCAGAAAACAGCTTTTCAGCGCAGAACAAAGTTGGTTCAGGCAATGCAAGCTGAATCTTGGTCCCACTTTAAATTTACACTCTGTGCATGAATAAAAGCTATTTTGCAACACAGAGAAACATATCTGAAGGTGTTAGAAGTGTTTTGCATGATTTTTGAAGTTAGACCCTGAAATGTCAGAAAACAGCTTTTCAGCGCAGAAAAAAGTTGGTTCAGGCAATGCAAGCTGAATCTCTGTCTCACTTTAAATTTACACTCTGTGCATGAATAAAAGCTATTTTGCAACACAGAGAAACATATCTGAAGGTGTTAGAAGTGTTTTGCATGATTTTTGAAGTTAGACCCTCAAATGTCAGAAAACAGCGTTTCAGCGCAGAACAAAGCTGGTTCAGGCAATGCAAGCTGAATCTCTGTCCCACTTTAACTTTGCAGTCTGTGCATGAATAAAACCTATTTTTCAACACAGAGAAACATATCTGAAGGTGTTAGAATTGTTTTGCATGATTTTTGAAGTTAGACCCTGAAATGTCAGAAAACAGCTTTTCAGCGCAGAACAAAGTTGGTTCAGGCAATGCAAGCTGAATCTCTGTCTCACTTTAACTTTGCAGTCTGTGCATGAATAAAACCTATTTTGCAACACAGAGAAACATATCTGAAGGTGTTAGAAGTGTTTTGCATGATTTTTGAAGTTAGACCCTGAAATGTCAGAAAACAGCTTTTCAGCGCAGAACAAAGCTGGTTCCAGCAATGCAAGCTGAATCTCTGTCCCACTTTAACTTTGCAGTCTGTGCATGAATAAAACCTATTTTGCAACACAGAGAAACATATCTGAAGGTGTTAGAAGTGTTTTGCATGATTTTTGAAGTTAGACCATGAAATGTCAGAAAACAGCTTTTCAGCGCAGAACAAAGTTGGTTCAGGCAATGCAAGCTGAATCTCTGTCCCACTTTAACTTTGCAGTCTGTGCATGAATAAAACCTATTTTGCAACACAGAGAAACATATCTGAAGGTGTTAGAAGTGTTTTGCATGATTTTTGAAGTTAGACCCTGAAATGTCAGAAAACAGCTTTTCAGCGCAGAACAAAGTTGGTTCAGGCAATGCAAGCTGAATCTTGGTCCCACTTTAAATTTACACTCTGTGCATGAATAAAAGCTATTTTGCAACACAGAGAAACATAACTGATGGTGTTAGAAGTGTTTTACATGATTTTTGAAGTTAGACCCTGAAATGTCAGAAAACAGCTTTTCAGCGCAGAACAAAGCTGGTTCCAGCAATGCAAGCTGAATCTCTGTCCCACTTTAACTTTTTTGCAGTCTGTGCATGAATAAAACCTATTTTGCAACACAGAGAAACATATCTGAAGGTGTTAGAAGTGTTTTGCATGATTTTTGAAGTTAGACCCTGAAATGTCAGAAAACAGCGTTTCAGCGCAGAACAAAGTTGGTTCAGGCAATGCAAGCTGAATCTCTGTCCCACTTTAACTTTGCAGTCTGTGCATGAATAAAACCTATTTTGCAACACAGAGAAACATATCTGAAGGTGTTAGAAGTGTTTTGCATGATTTTTGAAGTTAGACCCTGAAATGTCAGAAAACAGCTTTTCAGCGCAGAACAAAGCTGGTTCAAGCAATGCAAGCTGAATCTCGGTCCCACTTTAACTTTGCAGTCTGTGCATGAATAAAAGCTATTTTGCAACACAGAGAAACATATCTGAAGGTGTTAGAAGTGTTTTGCATGATTTTTGAAGTTAGACCCTGAAATGTCAGAAAACAGCTTTTCAGCGCAGAACAAAGTTGGTTCAGGCAATGCAAGCTGAATCTTTGTCCCACTTTAAATTTACACTCTGTGCATGAATAAAAGCTATTTTGCAACACAGAGAAACATATCTGAAGGTGTTAGAAGTGTTTTACATGATTTTTGAAGTTAGACCCTGAAATGTCAGAAAACAGCTTTTCAGCGCAGAACAAAGCTGGTTCCAGCAATGCAAGCTGAATCTCTGTCCCACTTTAACTTTGCAGTCTGTGCATGAATAAAACCTATTTTGCAACACAGAGAAACATATCTGAAGGTGTTAGAAGTGTTTTGCATGATTTTTGAAGTTAGACCCTGAAATGTCAGAAAACAGCTTTTCAGCGCAGAACAAAGTTGGTTCAGGCAATGCAAGCTGAATCTTGGTCCCACTTTAAATTTACACTCTGTGCATGAATAAAAGCTATTTTGTAACACAGAGAAACATATCTGAAGGTGTTAGAAGTGTTTTGCATGATTTTTGAAGTTAGACCCTGAAATGTCAGAAAACAGCTTTTCAGCGCAGAAAAAAGTTGGTTCAGGCAATGCAAGCTGAATCTCTGTCTCACTTTAAATTTACACTCTGTGCATGAATAAAAGCTATTTTGCAACACAGAGAAACATATCTGAAGGTGTTAGAAGTGTTTTGCATGATTTTTGAAGTTAGACCCTCAAATGTCAGAAAACAGCGTTTCAGCGCAGAACAAAGCTGGTTCAGGCAATGCAAGCTGAATCTCTGTCCCACTTTAACTTTGCAGTCTGTGCATGAATAAAACCTATTTTGCAACACAGAGAAACATATCTGAAGGTGTTAGAATTGTTTTGCATGATTTTTGAAGTTAGACCCTGAAATGTCAGAAAACAGCTTTTCAGCGCAGAACAAAGTTGGTTCAGGCAATGCAAGCTGAATCTTGGTCCCACTTTAAATTTACACTCTGTGTATGAATAAAAGCTATTTTGCAACACAGAGAAACATATCTGAAGGTGTTAGAAGTGTTTTGCATGATTTTTTAAGTTAGACCCTGAAATGTCAGAAAACAGCGTTTCAGCGCAGAACAAAGTTGGTTCAGGCAATGCAAGCTGAATCTCTGTCTCACTTTAACTTTGCAGTCTGTGCATGAATAAAACCTATTTTGCAACACAGAGAAACATATCTGAAGGTGTTAGAAGTGTTTTGCATGATTTTTGAAGTTAGACCCTGAAATGTCAGAAAACAGCTTTTCAGCGCAGAACAAAGCTGGTTCCAGCAATGCAAGCTGAATCTCTGTCCCACTTTAACTTTGCAGTCTGTGCATGAATAAAACCTATTTTGCAACACAGAGAAACATATCTGAAGGTGTTAGAAGTTTTTTGCATGATTTTTGAAGTTAGACCATGAAATGTCAGAAAACAGCTTTTCAGCGCAGAACAAAGTTGATTCAGGCAATGCAAGCTGAATCTCTGTCCCACTTTAACTTTGCAGTCTGTGCATGAATAAAACCTATTTTGCAACACAGAGAAACATATCTGAAGGTGTTAGAAGTGTTTTGCATGATTTTTGAAGTTAGACCCTGAAATGTCAGAAAACAGCTTTTCAGCGCAGAACAAAGTTGATTTAAGGAAATGCAAGCTGAATCTTGGTCCCACTTTAAATTTACACTCTGTGCATGAATAAAAGCTATTTTGCAACACAGAGAAACATAACTGATGGTGTTAGAAGTGTTTTACATGATTTTTGAAGTTAGACCCTGAAATGTCAGAAAACAGCTTTTCAGCGCAGAACAAAGCTGGTTCCAGCAATGCAAGCTGAATCTCTGTCCCACTTTAACTTTGCAGTCTGTGCATGAATAAAACCTATTTTGCAACACAGAGAAACATATCTGAAGGTGTTAGAAGTGTTTTGCATGATTTTTGAAGTTAGACCCTGAAATGTCAGAAAACAGCTTTTCAGCGCAGAACAAAGTTGGTTCAGGCAATGCAAGCTGAATCTCTGTCCCACTTTAAATTTACACTCTGTGCATGAATAAAAGCTATTTTGCAACACAGAGAAACATATCTGAAGGTGTTAGAAGTGTTTTGCATGATTTTTGAAGTTAGACCCTGAAATGTCAGAAAACAGCGTTTCAGCGCAGAACAAAGTTGGTTCAGGCAATGCAAGCTGAATCTCTGTCCCACTTTAACTTTGCAGTCTGTGCATGAATAAAAGCTATTTTGCAACACAGAGAAACATATCTGAAGGTGTTAGAAGTGTTTTACATGATTTTTGAAGTTAGACCCTGAAATGTCAGAAAACAGCTTTTCAGCGCAGAACAAAGCTGGTTCCAGCAATGCAAGCTGAATCTCTGTCCCACTTTAACTTTGCAGTCTGTGCATGAATAAAACCTATTTTGCAACACAGAGAAACATATCTGAAGGTGTTAGAAGTGTTTTGCATGATTTTTGAAGTTAGACCCTGAAATGTCAGAAAACAGCTTTTCAGCGCAGAACAAAGTTGGTTCAGGCAATGCAAGCTGAATCTTGGTCCCACTTTAAATTTACACTCTGTGCATGAATAAAAGCTATTTTGCAACACAGAGAAACATATCTGAAGGTGTTAGAAGTGTTTTGCATGATTTTTGAAGTTAGACCCTGAAATGTCAGAAAACAGCGTTTCAGCGCAGAACAAAGTTGGTTCAGGCAATGCAAGCTGAATCTCTGTCCCACTTTAACTTTGCAGTCTGTGCATGAATAAAACCTATTTTGCAACACAGAGAAACATATCTGAAGGTGTTAGAAGTGTTTTGCATGATTTTTGAAGTTAGACCCTGAAATGTCAGAAAACAGCTTTTCAGCGCAGAACAAAGCTGGTTCAAGCAATGCAAGCTGAATCTCGGTCCCACTTTAACTTTGCAGTCTGTGCATGAATAAAAGCTATTTTGCAACACAGAGAAACATATCTGAAGGTGTTAGAAGTGTTTTGCATGATTTTTGAAGTTAGACCCTGAAATGTCAGAAAACAGCTTTTCAGCGCAGAACAAAGTTGGTTCAGGCAATGCAAGCTGAATCTTTGTCCCACTTTAAATTTACACTCTGTGCATGAATAAAAGCTATTTTGCAACACAGAGAAACATATCTGAAGGTGTTAGAAGTGTTTTACATGATTTTTGAAGTTAGACCCTGAAATGTCAGAAAACAGCTTTTCAGCGCAGAACAAAGCTGGTTCCAGCAATGCAAGCTGAATCTCTGTCCCACTTTAACTTTGCAGTCTGTGCATGAATAAAACCTATTTTGCAACACAGAGAAACATATCTGAAGGTGTTAGAAGTGTTTTGCATGATTTTTGAAGTTAGACCCTGAAATGTTAGAAAACAGCTTTTCAGCGCAGAACAAAGTTGGTTCAGGCAATGCAAGCTGAATCTTGGTCCCACTTTAAATTTACACTCTGTGCATGAATAAAAGCTATTTTGCAACACAGAGAAACATATCTGAAGGTGTTAGAAGTGTTTTGCATGATTTTTGAAGTTAGACCCTCAAATGTCAGAAAACAGCGTTTCAGCGCAGAACAAAGCTGGTTCAGGCAATGCAAGCTGAATCTCTGTCCCACTTTAACTTTGCAGTCTGTGCATGAATAAAACCTATTTTGCAACACAGAGAAACATATCTGAAGGTGTTAGAATTGTTTTGCATGATTTTTGAAGTTAGACCCTGAAATGTCAGAAAACAGCTTTTCAGCGCAGAACAAAGTTGGTTCAGGCAATGCAAGCTGAATCTTGGTCCCACTTTAAATTTACACTCTGTGTATGAATAAAAGCTATTTTGCAACACAGAGAAACATATCTGAAGGTGTTAGAAGTGTTTTGCATGATTTTTTAAGTTAGACCCTGAAATGTCAGAAAACAGCGTTTCAGCGCAGAACAAAGTTGGTTCAGGCAATGCAAGCTGAATCTCTGTCTCACTTTAACTTTGCAGTCTGTGCATGAATAAAACCTATTTTGCAACACAGAGAAACATATCTGAAGGTGTTAGAAGTGTTTTGCATGATTTTTGAAGTTAGACCCTGAAATGTCAGAAAATAGCTTTTCAGCGCAGAACAAAGCTGGTTCCAGCAATGCAAGCTGAATCTCTGTCCCACTTTAACTTTGCAGTCTGTGCATGAATAAAACCTATTTTGCAACACAGAGAAACATATCTGAAGGTGTTAGAAGTTTTTTGCATGATTTTTGAAGTTAGACCATGAAATGTCAGAAAACAGCTTTTCAGCGCAGAACAAAGTTGATTCAGGCAATGCAAGCTGAATCTCTGTCCCACTTTAACTTTGCAGTCTGTGCATGAATAAAACCTATTTTGCAACACAGAGAAACATATCTGAAGGTGTTAGAAGTGTTTTGCATGATTTTTGAAGTTAGACCCTGAAATGTCAGAAAACAGCTTTTCAGCGCAGAACAAAGCTGGTTCCAGCAATGCAAGCTGAATCTCTGTCCCACTTTAACTTTGCAGTCTGTGCATGAATAAAACCTATTTTGCAACACAGAGAAACATATCTGAAGGTGTTAGAAGTGTTTTGCATGATTTTTGAAGTTAGACCCTGAAATGTCAGAAAACAGCTTTTCAGCGCAGAACAAAGTTGGTTCAGGCAATGCAAGCTGAATCTTGGTCCCACTTTAAATTTACACTCTGTGCATGAATAAAAGCTATTTTGCAACACAGAGAAACATATCTGAAGGTGTTAGAAGTGTTTTGCATGATTTTTGAAGTTAGACCCTGAAATGTCAGAAAACAGCGTTTCAGCGCAGAACAAAGTTGGTTCAGGCAATGCAAGCTGAATCTCTGTCCCACTTTAACTTTGCAGTCTGTGCATGAATAAAAGCTATTTTGCAACACAGAGAAACATATCTGAAGGTGTTAGAAGTGTTTTACATGATTTTTGAAGTTAGACCCTGAAATGTCAGAAAACAGCTTTTCAGCGCAGAACAAAGCTGGTTCCAGCAATGCAAGCTGAATCTCTGTCCCACTTTAACTTTGCAGTCTGTGCATGAATAAAACCTATTTTGCAACACAGAGAAACATATCTGAAGGTGTTAGAAGTGTTTTGCATGATTTTTGAAGTTAGACCCTGAAATGTCAGAAAACAGCTTTTCAGCGCAGAACAAAGTTGGTTCAGGCAATGCAAGCTGAATCTTGGTCCCACTTTAAATTTACACTCTGTGCATGAATAAAAGCTATTTTGCAACACAGAGAAACATATCTGAAGGTGTTAGAAGTGTTTTGCATGATTTTTGAAGTTAGACCCTGAAATGTCAGAAAACAGCGTTTCAGCGCAGAACAAAGTTGGTTCAGGCAATGCAAGCTGAATCTCTGTCCCACTTTAACTTTGCAGTCTGTGCATGAATAAAACCTATTTTGCAACACAGAGAAACATATCTGAAGGTGTTAGAAGTGTTTTGCATGATTTTTGAAGTTAGACCCTGAAATGTCAGAAAACAGCTTTTCAGCGCAGAACAAAGCTGGTTCAAGCAATGCAAGCTGAATCTCGGTCCCACTTTAACTTTGCAGTCTGTGCATGAATAAAAGCTATTTTGCAACACAGAGAAACATATCTGAAGGTGTTAGAAGTGTTTTGCATGATTTTTGAAGTTAGACCCTGAAATGTCAGAAAACAGCTTTTCAGCGCAGAACAAAGTTGGTTCAGGCAATGCAAGCTG
The DNA here is from genome assembly GCF_049309525.1 of Garra rufa. Lineage (NCBI taxonomy): Eukaryota > Metazoa > Chordata > Actinopteri > Cypriniformes > Cyprinidae > Garra > Garra rufa. The sequence goes on from NC_133371.1 coordinate 16,491,209, forward strand.
AATCTTTGTCCCACTTTAAATTTACACTCTGTGCATGAATAAAAGCTATTTTGCAACACAGAGAAACATATCTGAAGGTGTTAGAAGTGTTTTACATGATTTTTGAAGTTAGACCCTGAAATGTCAGAAAACAGCTTTTCAGCGCAGAACAAAGCTGGTTCCAGCAATGCAAGCTGAATCTCTGTCCCACTTTAACTTTGCAGTCTGTGCATGAATAAAACCTATTTTGCAACACAGAGAAACATATCTGAAGGTGTTAGAAGTGTTTTGCATGATTTTTGAAGTTAGACCCTGAAATGTCAGAAAACAGCTTTTCAGCGCAGAACAAAGTTGGTTCAGGCAATGCAAGCTGAATCTTGGTCCCACTTTAAATTTACACTCTGTGCATGAATAAAAGCTATTTTGCAACACAGAGAAACATATCTGAAGGTGTTAGAAGTGTTTTGCATGATTTTTGAAGTTAGACCCTGAAATGTCAGAAAACAGCTTTTCAGCGCAGAAAAAAGTTGGTTCAGGCAATGCAAGCTGAATCTCTGTCTCACTTTAAATTTACACTCTGTGCATGAATAAAAGCTATTTTGCAACACAGAGAAACATATCTGAAGGTGTTAGAAGTGTTTTGCATGATTTTTGAAGTTAGACCCTCAAATGTCAGAAAACAGCGTTTCAGCGCAGAACAAAGCTGGTTCAGGCAATGCAAGCTGAATCTCTGTCCCACTTTAACTTTGCAGTCTGTGCATGAATAAAACCTATTTTGCAACACAGAGAAACATATCTGAAGGTGTTAGAATTGTTTTGCATGATTTTTGAAGTTAGACCCTGAAATGTCAGAAAACAGCTTTTCAGCGCAGAACAAAGTTGGTTCAGGCAATGCAAGCTGAATCTTGGTCCCACTTTAAATTTACACTCTGTGTATGAATAAAAGCTATTTTGCAACACAGAGAAACATATCTGAAGGTGTTAGAAGTGTTTTGCATGATTTTTTAAGTTAGACCCTGAAATGTCAGAAAACAGCGTTTCAGCGCAGAACAAAGTTGGTTCAGGCAATGCAAGCTGAATCTCTGTCTCACTTTAACTTTGCAGTCTGTGCATGAATAAAACCTATTTTGCAACACAGAGAAACATATCTGAAGGTGTTAGAAGTGTTTTGCATGATTTTTGAAGTTAGACCCTGAAATGTCAGAAAACAGCTTTTCAGCGCAGAACAAAGCTGGTTCCAGCAATGCAAGCTGAATCTCTGTCCCACTTTAACTTTGCAGTCTGTGCATGAATAAAACCTATTTTGCAACACAGAGAAACATATCTGAAGGTGTTAGAAGTTTTTTGCATGATTTTTGAAGTTAGACCATGAAATGTCAGAAAACAGCTTTTCAGCGCAGAACAAAGTTGATTCAGGCAATGCAAGCTGAATCTCTGTCCCACTTTAACTTTGCAGTCTGTGCATGAATAAAACCTATTTTGCAACACAGAGAAACATATCTGAAGGTGTTAGAAGTGTTTTGCATGATTTTTGAAGTTAGACCCTGAAATGTCAGAAAACAGCTTTTCAGTGCAGAACAAAGTTGGTTCAGGCAATGCAAGCTGAATCTTGGTCCCATTTTAAATTTACACTCTGTGCATGAATAAAAGCTATTTTGCAACACAGAGAAACATAACTGATGGTGTTAGAAGTGTTTTACATGATTTTTGAAGTTAGACCCTGAAATGTCAGAAAACAGCTTTTCAGCGCAGAACAAAGCTGGTTCCAGCAATGCAAGCTGAATCTCTGTCCCACTTTAACTTTGCAGTCTGTGCATGAATAAAACCTATTTTGCAACACAGAGAAACATATCTGAAGGTGTTAGAAGTGTTTTGCATGATTTTTGAAGTTAGACCCTGAAATGTCAGAAAACAGCTTTTCAGCGCAGAACAAAGTTGGTTCAGGCAATGCAAGCTGAATCTTGGTCCCACTTTAAATTTACACTCTGTGCATGAATAAAAGCTATTTTGCAACACAGAGAAACATATCTGAAGGTGTTAGAAGTGTTTTGCATGATTTTTGAAGTTAGACCCTGAAATGTCAGAAAACAGCGTTTCAGCGCAGAACAAAGTTGGTTCAGGCAATGCAAGCTGAATCTCTGTCCCACTTTAACTTTGCAGTCTGTGCATGAATAAAAGCTATTTTGCAACACAGAGAAACATATCTGAAGGTGTTAGAAGTGTTTTACATGATTTTTGAAGTTAGACCCTGAAATGTCAGAAAACAGCTTTTCAGCGCAGAACAAAGCTGGTTCCAGCAATGCAAGCTGAATCTCTGTCCCACTTTAACTTTGCAGTCTGTGCATGAATAAAACCTATTTTGCAACACAGAGAAACATATCTGAAGGTGTTAGAAGTGTTTTGCATGATTTTTGAAGTTAGACCCTGAAATGTCAGAAAACAGCTTTTCAGCGCAGAACAAAGTTGGTTCAGGCAATGCAAGCTGAATCTTGGTCCCACTTTAAATTTACACTCTGTGCATGAATAAAAGCTATTTTGCAACACAGAGAAACATATCTGAAGGTGTTAGAAGTGTTTTGCATGATTTTTGAAGTTAGACCCTGAAATGTCAGAAAACAGCTTTTCAGCGCAGAAAAAAGTTGGTTCAGGCAATGCAAGCTGAATCTCTGTCTCACTTTAACTTTGCAGTCTGTGCATGAATAAAACCTATTTTGCAACACAGAGAAACATATCTGAAGGTGTTAGAAGTGTTTTGCATGATTTTTGAAGTTAGACCCTGAAATGTCAGAAAACAGCTTTTCAGTGCAGAACAAAGTTGGTTCAGGCAATGCAAGCTGAATCTTGGTCCCATTTTAAATTTACACTCTGTGCATGAATAAAAGCTATTTTGCAACACAGAGAAACATAACTGATGGTGTTAGAAGTGTTTTACATGATTTTTGAAGTTAGACCCTGAAATGTCAGAAAACAGCTTTTCAGCGCAGAACAAAGCTGGTTCCAGCAATGCAAGCTGAATCTCTGTCCCACTTTAACTTTGCAGTCTGTGCATGAATAAAACCTATTTTGCAACACAGAGAAACATATCTGAAGGTGTTAGAAGTGTTTTGCATGATTTTTGAAGTTAGACCCTGAAATGTCAGAAAACAGCTTTTCAGCGCAGAACAAAGTTGGTTCAGGCAATGCAAGCTGAATCTTGGTCCCACTTTAAATTTACACTCTGTGCATGAATAAAAGCTATTTTGCAACACAGAGAAACATATCTGAAGGTGTTAGAAGTGTTTTGCATGATTTTTGAAGTTAGACCCTGAAATGTCAGAAAACAGCGTTTCAGCGCAGAACAAAGTTGGTTCAGGCAATGCAAGCTGAATCTCTGTCCCACTTTAACTTTGCAGTCTGTGCATGAATAAAAGCTATTTTGCAACACAGAGAAACATATCTGAAGGTGTTAGAAGTGTTTTACATGATTTTTGAAGTTAGACCCTGAAATGTCAGAAAACAGCTTTTCAGCGCAGAACAAAGCTGGTTCCAGCAATGCAAGCTGAATCTCTGTCCCACTTTAACTTTGCAGTCTGTGCATGAATAAAACCTATTTTGCAACACAGAGAAACATATCTGAAGGTGTTAGAAGTGTTTTGCATGATTTTTGAAGTTAGACCCTGAAATGTCAGAAAACAGCTTTTCAGCGCAGAACAAAGTTGGTTCAGGCAATGCAAGCTGAATCTTGGTCCCACTTTAAATTTACACTCTGTGCATGAATAAAAGCTATTTTGCAACACAGAGAAACATATCTGAAGGTGTTAGAAGTGTTTTGCATGATTTTTGAAGTTAGACCCTGAAATGTCAGAAAACAGCTTTTCAGCGCAGAAAAAAGTTGGTTCAGGCAATGCAAGCTGAATCTCTGTCTCACTTTAAATTTACACTCTGTGCATGAATAAAACCTATTTTGCAACACAGAGAAACATATCTGAAGGTGTTAGAAGTGTTTTGCATGATTTTTGAAGTTAGACCCTGAAATGTCAGAAAACAGCTTTTCAGCGCAGAACAAAGCTGGTTCCAGCAATGCAAGCTGAATCTCTGTCCCACTTTAACTTTGCAGTCTGTGCATGAATAAAACCTATTTTGCAACACAGAGAAACATATCTGAAGGTGTTAGAAGTGTTTTGCATGATTTTTGAAGTTAGACCCTGAAATGTCAGAAAACAGCTTTTCAGCGCAGAACAAAGTTGGTTCAGGCAATGCAAGCTGAATCTTGGTCCCACTTTAAATTTACACTCTGTGCATGAATAAAAGCTATTTTGCAACACAGAGAAACATATCTGAAGGTGTTAGAAGTGTTTTGCATGATTTTTGAAGTTAGACCCTGAAATGTCAGAAAACAGCTTTTCAGCGCAGAAAAAAGTTGGTTCAGGCAATGCAAGCTGAATCTCTGTCTCACTTTAAATTTACGCTCTGTGCATGAATAAAAGCTATTTTGCAACACAGAGAAACATATCTGAAGGTGTTAGAAGTGTTTTGCATGATTTTTGAAGTTAGACCCTCAAATGTCAGAAAACAGCGTTTCAGCGCAGAACAAAGTTGGTTCAGGCAATGCAAGCTGAATCTCTGTCCCACTTTAACTTTGCAGTCTGTGCATGAATAAAACCTATTTTGCAACACAGAGAAACATATCTGAAGGTGTTAGAAGTGTTTTGCATGATTTTTGAAGTTAGACCCTGAAATGTCAGAAAACAGCTTTTCAGCGCAGAAAAAAGTTGGTTCAGGCAATGCAAGCTGAATCTTGGTCCCACTTTAAATTTACACTCTGTGCATGAATAAAAGCTATTTTGCAACACAGAGAAACATATCTGAAGGTGTTAGAAGTGTTTTGCATGATTTTTGAAGTTAGACCCTGAAATGTCAGAAAACAGCGTTTCAGCGCAGAACAAAGTTGGTTCAGGCAATGCAAGCTGAATCTCTGTCCCACTTTAACTTTGCAGTCTGTGCATGAATAAAACCTATTTTGCAACACAGAGAAACATATCTGAAGGCGTTAGAAGTGTTTTGCATGATTTTTGAAGTTAGACCCTGAAATGTCAGAAAACAGCTTTTCAGCGCAGAACAAAGCTGGTTCCAGCAATGCAAGCTGAATCTCTGTCCCACTTTAACTTTGCAGTCTGTGCATGAATAAAACCTATTTTGCAACACAGAGAAACATATCTGAAGGTGTTAGAAGTGTTTTGCATGATTTTTGAAGTTAGACCCTGAAATGTCAGAAAACAGCTTTTCAGCGCAGAACAAAGCTGGTTCCAGCAATGCAAGCTGAATCTCTGTCGCACTTTAACTTTGCAGTCTGTGCATGAATAAAACCTATTTTGCAACACAGAGAAACATATCTGAAGGTGTTAGAAGTGTTTTGCATGATTTTTGAAGTTAGACCCTGAAATGTCAGAAAACAGCTTTTCAGCGCAGAACAAAGTTGGTTCAGGCAATGCAAGCTGAATCTTGGTCCCACTTTAAATTTACACTCTGTGCATGAATAAAAGCTATTTTGCAACACAGAGAAACATATCTGAAGGTGTTAGAAGTGTTTTGCATGATTTTTGAAGTTAGACCCTGAAATGTCAGAAAACAGCTTTTCAGCGCAGAAAAAAGTTGGTTCAGGCAATGCAAGCTGAATCTCTGTCTCACTTTAAATTTACACTCTGTGCATGAATAAAACCTATTTTGCAACACAGAGAAACATATCTGAAGGTGTTAGAAGTGTTTTGCATGATTTTTGAAGTTAGACCCTGAAATGTCAGAAAACAGCTTTTCAGCGCAGAACAAAGCTGGTTCCAGCAATGCAAGCTGAATCTCTGTCCCACTTTAACTTTGCAGTCTGTGCATGAATAAAACCTATTTTGCAACACAGAGAAACATATCTGAAGGTGTTAGAAGTGTTTTGCATGATTTTTGAAGTTAGACCCTGAAATGTCAGAAAACAGCTTTTCAGCGCAGAACAAAGTTGGTTCAGGCAATGCAAGCTGAATCTTGGTCCCACTTTAAATTTACACTCTGTGCATGAATAAAAGCTATTTTGCAACACAGAGAAACATATCTGAAGGTGTTAGAAGTGTTTTGCATGATTTTTGAAGTTAGACCCTGAAATGTCAGAAAACAGCTTTTCAGCGCAGAAAAAAGTTGGTTCAGGCAATGCAAGCTGAATCTCTGTCTCACTTTAAATTTACGCTCTGTGCATGAATAAAAGCTATTTTGCAACACAGAGAAACATATCTGAAGGTGTTAGAAGTGTTTTGCATGATTTTTGAAGTTAGACCCTCAAATGTCAGAAAACAGCGTTTCAGCGCAGAACAAAGTTGGTTCAGGCAATGCAAGCTGAATCTCTGTCCCACTTTAACTTTGCAGTCTGTGCATGAATAAAACCTATTTTGCAACACAGAGAAACATATCTGAAGGTGTTAGAAGTGTTTTGCATGATTTTTGAAGTTAGACCCTGAAATGTCAGAAAACAGCTTTTCAGCGCAGAAAAAAGTTGGTTCAGGCAATGCAAGCTGAATCTTGGTCCCACTTTAAATTTACACTCTGTGCATGAATAAAAGCTATTTTGCAACACAGAGAAACATATCTGAAGGTGTTAGAAGTGTTTTGCATGATTTTTGAAGTTAGACCCTGAAATGTCAGAAAACAGCGTTTCAGCGCAGAACAAAGTTGGTTCAGGCAATGCAAGCTGAATCTCTGTCCCACTTTAACTTTGCAGTCTGTGCATGAATAAAACCTATTTTGCAACACAGAGAAACATATCTGAAGGCGTTAGAAGTGTTTTGCATGATTTTTGAAGTTAGACCCTGAAATGTCAGAAAACAGCTTTTCAGCGCAGAACAAAGCTGGTTCCAGCAATGCAAGCTGAATCTCTGTCCCACTTTAACTTTGCAGTCTGTGCATGAATAAAACCTATTTTGCAACACAGAGAAACATATCTGAAGGTGTTAGAAGTGTTTTGCATGATTTTTGAAGTTAGACCCTGAAATGTCAGAAAACAGCTTTTCAGCGCAGAACAAAGCTGGTTCCAGCAATGCAAGCTGAATCTCTGTCGCACTTTAACTTTGCAGTCTGTGCATGAATAAAACCTATTTTGCAACACAGAGAAACATATCTGAAGGTGTTAGAAGTGTTTTGCATGATTTTTGAAGTTAGACCCTGAAATGTCAGAAAACAGCTTTTCAGCGCAGAACAAAGTTGGTTCAGGCAATGCAAGCTGAATCTTGGTCCCACTTTAAATTTACACTCTGTGCATGAATAAAAGCTATTTTGCAACACAGAGAAACATATCTGAAGGTGTTAGAAGTGTTTTGCATGATTTTTGAAGTTAGACCCTGAAATGTCAGAAAACAGCTTTTCAGCGCAGAAAAAAGTTGGTTCAGGCAATGCAAGCTGAATCTCTGTCTCACTTTAAATTTACACTCTGTGCATGAATAAAACCTATTTTGCAACACAAAGAAACATATCTGAAGGTGTTAGAAGTGTTTTGCATGATTTTTGAAGTTAGACCCTGAAATGTCAGAAAACAGCTTTTCAGCGCAGAACAAAGCTGGTTCCAGCAATGCAAGCTGAATCTCTGTCCCACTTTAACTTTGCAGTCTGTGCATGAATAAAACCTATTTTGCAACACAGAGAAACATATCTGAAGGTGTTAGAAGTGTTTTGCATGATTTTTGAAGTTAGACCCTGAAATGTCAGAAAACAGCTTTTCAGCGCAGAACAAAGTTGGTTCAGGCAATGCAAGCTGAATCTTGGTCCCACTTTAAATTTACACTCTGTGCATGAATAAAAGCTATTTTGCAACACAGAGAAACATATCTGAAGGTGTTAGAAGTGTTTTGCATGATTTTTGAAGTTAGACCCTGAAATGTCAGAAAACAGCGTTTCAGCGCAGAACAAAGCTGGTTCAGGCAATGCAAGCTGAATCTCTGTCCCACTTTAACTTTGCAGTCTGTGCATGAATAAAAACTATTTTTCAACACAGAGAAACATATCTGAAGGTGTTAGAATTGTTTTGCATGATTTTTGAAGTTAGACCCTGAAATGTCAGAAAACAGCTTTTCAGCGCAGAACAAAGTTGGTTCAGGCAATGCAAGCTGAATCTCTGTCTCACTTTAACTTTGCAGTCTGTGCATGAATAAAACCTATTTTGCAACACAGAGAAACATATCTGAAGGTGTTAGAAGTGTTTTGCATGATTTTTGAAGTTAGACCCTGAAATGTCAGAAAACAGCTTTTCAGCGCAGAACAAAGCTGGTTCCAGCAATGCAAGCTGAATCTCTGTCCCACTTTAACTTTGCAGTCTGTGCATGAATAAAACCTATTTTGCAACACAGAGAAACATATCTGAAGGTGTTAGAAGTGTTTTGCATGATTTTTGAAGTTAGACCCTGAAATGTCAGAAAACAGCTTTTCAGCGCAGAACAAAGTTGGTTCAGGCAATGCAAGCTGAATCTCTGTCCCACTTTAACTTTGCAGTCTGTGCATGAATAAAACCTATTTTGCAACACAGAGAAACATATCTGAAGGTGTTAGAAGTGTTTTGCATGATTTTTGAAGTTAGACCCTGAAATGTCAGAAAACAGCTTTTCAGCGCAGAACAAAGTTGGTTCAGGCAATGCAAGCTGAATCTTGGTCCCACTTTAAATTTACACTCTGTGCATGAATAAAAGCTATTTTGCAACACAGAGAAACATATCTGAAGGTGTTAGAAGTGTTTTGCATGATTTTTGAAGTTAGACCCTGAAATGTCAGAAAACAGCGTTTCAGCGCAGAACAAAGCTGGTTCAGGCAATGCAAGCTGAATCTCTGTCCCACTTTAACTTTGCAGTCTGTGCATGAATAAAACCTATTTTTCAACACAGAGAAACATATCTGAAGGTGTTAGAATTGTTTTGCATGATTTTTGAAGTTAGACCCTGAAATGTCAGAAAACAGCTTTTCAGCGCAGAACAAAGTTGGTTCAGGCAATGCAAGCTGAATCTCTGTCTCACTTTAACTTTGCAGTCTGTGCATGAATAAAACCTATTTTGCAACACAGAGAAACATATCTGAAGGTGTTAGAAGTGTTTTGCATGATTTTTGAAGTTAGACCCTGAAATGTCAGAAAACAGCTTTTCAGCGCAGAACAAAGCTGGTTCCAGCAATGCAAGCTGAATCTCTGTCCCACTTTAACTTTGCAGTCTGTGCATGAATAAAACCTATTTTGCAACACAGAGAAACATATCTGAAGGTGTTAGAAGTGTTTTGCATGATTTTTGAAGTTAGACCATGAAATGTCAGAAAACAGCTTTTCAGCGCAGAACAAAGTTGGTTCAGGCAATGCAAGCTGAATCTCTGTCCCACTTTAACTTTGCAGTCTGTGCATGAATAAAACCTATTTTGCAACACAGAGAAACATATCTGAAGGTGTTAGAAGTGTTTTGCATGATTTTTGAAGTTAGACCCTGAAATGTCAGAAAACAGCTTTTCAGCGCAGAACAAAGTTGGTTCAGGCAATGCAAGCTGAATCTTGGTCCCACTTTAAATTTACACTCTGTGCATGAATAAAAGCTATTTTGCAACACAGAGAAACATAACTGATGGTGTTAGAAGTGTTTTACATGATTTTTGAAGTTAGACCCTGAAATGTCAGAAAACAGCTTTTCAGCGCAGAACAAAGCTGGTTCCAGCAATGCAAGCTGAATCTCTGTCCCACTTTAACTTTTTTGCAGTCTGTGCATGAATAAAACCTATTTTGCAACACAGAGAAACATATCTGAAGGTGTTAGAAGTGTTTTGCATGATTTTTGAAGTTAGACCCTGAAATGTCAGAAAACAGCGTTTCAGCGCAGAACAAAGTTGGTTCAGGCAATGCAAGCTGAATCTCTGTCCCACTTTAACTTTGCAGTCTGTGCATGAATAAAACCTATTTTGCAACTCAGAGAAACATATCTGAAGGTGTTAGAAGTGTTTTGCATGATTTTTGAAGTTAGACCCTGAAATGTCAGAAAACAGCTTTTCAGCGCAGAACAAAGCTGGTTCAAGCAATGCAAGCTGAATCTCGGTCCCACTTTAACTTTGCAGTCTGTGCATGAATAAAAGCTATTTTGCAACACAGAGAAACATATCTGAAGGTGTTAGAAGTGTTTTGCATGATTTTTGAAGTTAGACCCTGAAATGTCAGAAAACAGCTTTTCAGCGCAGAACAAAGTTGGTTCAGGCAATGCAAGCTGAATCTTTGTCCCACTTTAAATTTACACTCTGTGCATGAATAAAAGCTATTTTGCAACACAGAGAAACATATCTGAAGGTGTTAGAAGTGTTTTACATGATTTTTGAAGTTAGACCCTGAAATGTCAGAAAACAGCTTTTCAGCGCAGAACAAAGCTGGTTCCAGCAATGCAAGCTGAATCTCTGTCCCACTTTAACTTTGCAGTCTGTGCATGAATAAAACCTATTTTGCAACACAGAGAAACATATCTGAAGGTGTTAGAAGTGTTTTGCATGATTTTTGAAGTTAGACCCTGAAATGTCAGAAAACAGCTTTTCAGCGCAGAACAAAGTTGGTTCAGGCAATGCAAGCTGAATCTTGGTCCCACTTTAAATTTACACTCTGTGCATGAATAAAAGCTATTTTGCAACACAGAGAAACATATCTGAAGGTGTTAGAAGTGTTTTGCATGATTTTTGAAGTTAGACCCTGAAATGTCAGAAAACAGCTTTTCAGCGCAGAAAAAAGTTGGTTCAGGCAATGCAAGCTGAATCTCTGTCTCACTTTAAATTTACACTCTGTGCATGAATAAAAGCTATTTTGCAACACAGAGAAACATATCTGAAGGTGTTAGAAGTGTTTTGCATGATTTTTGAAGTTAGACCCTCAAATGTCAGAAAACAGCGTTTCAGCGCAGAACAAAGCTGGTTCAGGCAATGCAAGCTGAATCTCTGTCCCACTTTAACTTTGCAGTCTGTGCATGAATAAAACCTATTTTGCAACACAGAGAAACATATCTGAAGGTGTTAGAATTGTTTTGCATGATTTTTGAAGTTAGACCCTGAAATGTCAGAAAACAGCTTTTCAGCGCAGAACAAAGTTGGTTCAGGCAATGCAAGCTGAATCTTGGTCCCACTTTAAATTTACACTCTGTGTATGAATAAAAGCTATTTTGCAACACAGAGAAACATATCTGAAGGTGTTAGAAGTGTTTTGCATGATTTTTTAAGTTAGACCCTGAAATGTCAGAAAACAGCGTTTCAGCGCAGAACAAACTTGGTTCAGGCAATGCAAGCTGAATCTCTGTCTCACTTTAACTTTGCAGTCTGTGCATGAATAAAACCTATTTTGCAACACAGAGAAACATATCTGAAGGTGTTAGAAGTGTTTTGCATGATTTTTGAAGTTAGACCCTGAAATGTCAGAAAACAGCTTTTCAGCGCAGAACAAAGCTGGTTCCAGCAATGCAAGCTGAATCTCTGTCCCACTTTAACTTTGCAGTCTGTGCATGAATAAAACCTATTTTGCAACACAGAGAAACATATCTGAAGGTGTTAGAAGTTTTTTGCATGATTTTTGAAGTTAGACCATGAAATGTCAGAAAACAGCTTTTCAGCGCAGAACAAAGTTGATTCAGGCAATGCAAGCTGAATCTCTGTCCCACTTTAACTTTGCAGTCTGTGCATGAATAAAACCTATTTTGCAACACAGAGAAACATATCTGAAGGTGTTAGAAGTGTTTTGCATGATTTTTGAAGTTAGACCCTGAAATGTCAGAAAACAGCTTTTCAGCGCAGAACAAAGTTGGTTCAGGCAATGCAAGCTGAATCTTGGTCCCACTTTAAATTTACACTCTGTGCATGAATAAAAGCTATTTTGCAACACAGAGAAACATAACTGATGGTGTTAGAAGTGTTTTACATGATTTTTGAAGTTAGACCCTGAAATGTCAGAAAACAGCTTTTCAGCGCAGAACAAAGCTGGTTCCAGCAATGCAAGCTGAATCTCTGTCCCACTTTAACTTTGCAGTCTGTGCATGAATAAAACCTATTTTGCAACACAGAGAAACATATCTGAAGGTGTTAGAAGTGTTTTGCATGATTTTTGAAGTTAGACCCTGAAATGTCAGAAAACAGCTTTTCAGCGCAGAACAAAGTTGGTTCAGGCAATGCAAGCTGAATCTTGGTCCCACTTTAAATTTACACTCTGTGCATGAATAAAAGCTATTTTGCAACACAGAGAAACATATCTGAAGGTGTTAGAAGTGTTTTGCATGATTTTTGAAGTTAGACCCTGAAATGTCAGAAAACAGCGTTTCAGCGCAGAACAAAGTTGGTTCAGGCAATGCAAGCTGAATCTCTGTCCCACTTTAACTTTGCAGTCTGTGCATGAATAAAAGCTATTTTGCAACACAGAGAAACATATCTGAAGGTGTTAGAAGTGTTTTACATGATTTTTGAAGTTAGACCCTGAAATGTCAGAAAACAGCTTTTCAGCGCAGAACAAAGCTGGTTCCAGCAATGCAAGCTGAATCTCTGTCCCACTTTAACTTTGCAGTCTGTGCATGAATAAAACCTATTTTGCAACACAGAGAAACATATCTGAAGGTGTTAGAAGTGTTTTGCATGATTTTTGAAGTTAGACCCTGAAATGTCAGAAAACAGCTTTTCAGCGCAGAACAAAGTTGGTTCAGGCAATGCAAGCTGAATCTTGGTCCCACTTTAAATTTACACACTGTGCATGAATAAAAGCTATTTTGCAACACAGAGAAACATATCTGAAGGTGTTAGAAGTGTTTTACATGATTTTTGAAGTTAGACCCTGAAATGTCAGAAAACAGCTTTTCAGCGCAGAACAAAGCTGGTTCCAGCAATGCAAGCTGAATCTTGGTCCCACTTTAAATTTACACTCTGTGCATGAATAAAAGCTATTTTGCAACACAGAGAAACATATCTGAAGGTGTTAGAAGTGTTTTGCATGATTTTTGAAGTTAGACCCTGAAATGTCAGAAAACAGCTTTTCAGCGCAGAAAAAAGTTGGTTCAGGCAATGCAAGCTGAATCTCTGTCTCACTTTAAATTTACACTCTGTGCATGAATAAAACCTATTTTGCAACACAGAGAAACATATCTGAAGGTGTTAGAAGTGTTTTGCATGATTTTTGAAGTTAGACCCTGAAATGTCAGAAAACAGCTTTTCAGCGCAGAACAAAGCTGGTTCCAGCAATGCAAGCTGAATCTCTGTCCCACTTTAACTTTGCAGTCTGTGCATGAATAAAACCTATTTTGCAACACAGAGAAACATATCTGAAGGTGTTAGAAGTTTTTTGCATGATTTTTGAAGTTAGACCATGAAATGTCAGAAAACAGCTTTTCAGCGCAGAACAAAGTTGATTCAGGCAATGCAAGCTGAATCTCTGTCCCACTTTAACTTTGCAGTCTGTGCATGAATAAAACCTATTTTGCAACACAGAGAAACATATCTGAAGGTGTTAGAAGTGTTTTGCATGATTTTTGAAGTTAGACCCTGAAATGTCAGAAAACAGCTTTTCAGCGCAGAACAAAGTTGGTTCAGGCAATGCAAGCTGAATCTTGGTCCCACTTTAAATTTACACTCTGTGCATGAATAAAAGCTATTTTGCAACACAGAGAAACATAACTGATGGTGTTAGAAGTGTTTTACATGATTTTTGAAGTTAGACCCTGAAATGTCAGAAAACAGCTTTTCAGCGCAGAACAAAGCTGGTTCCAGCAATGCAAGCTGAATCTCTGTCCCACTTTAACTTTGCAGTCTGTGCATGAATAAAACCTATTTTGCAACACAGAGAAACATATCTGAAGGTGTTAGAAGTGTTTTGCATGATTTTTGAAGTTAGACCCTGAAATGTCAGAAAACAGCTTTTCAGCGCAGAACAAAGTTGGTTCAGGCAATGCAAGCTGAATCTTGGTCCCACTTTAAATTTACACTCTGTGCATGAATAAAAGCTATTTTGCAACACAGAGAAACATATCTGAAGGTGTTAGAAGTGTTTTGCATGATTTTTGAAGTTAGACCCTGAAATGTCAGAAAACAGCGTTTCAGCGCAGAACAAAGTTGGTTCAGGCAATGCAAGCTGAATCTCTGTCCCACTTTAACTTTGCAGTCTGTGCATGAATAAAAGCTATTTTGCAACACAGAGAAACATATCTGAAGGTGTTAGAAGTGTTTTACATGATTTTTGAAGTTAGACCCTGAAATGTCAGAAAACAGCTTTTCAGCGCAGAACAAAGCTGGTTCCAGCAATGCAAGCTGAATCTCTGTCCCACTTTAACTTTGCAGTCTGTGCATGAATAAAACCTATTTTGCAACACAGAGAAACATATCTGAAGGTGTTAGAAGTGTTTTGCATGATTTTTGAAGTTAGACCCTGAAATGTCAGAAAACAGCTTTTCAGCGCAGAACAAAGTTGGTTCAGGCAATGCAAGCTGAATCTTGGTCCCACTTTAAATTTACACACTGTGCATGAATAAAAGCTATTTTGCAACACAGAGAAACATATCTGAAGGTGTTAGAAGTGTTTTACATGATTTTTGAAGTTAGACCCTGAAATGTCAGAAAACAGCTTTTCAGCGCAGAACAAAGCTGGTTCCAGCAATGCAAGCTGAATCTCTGTCCCACTTTAACTTTGCAGTCTGTGCATGAATAAAACCTATTTTGCAACACAGAGAAACATATCTGAAGGTGTTAGAAGTGTTTTGCATGATTTTTGAAGTTAGACCCTGAAATGTTAGAAAACAGCTTTTCAGCGCAGAACAAAGTTGGTTCAGGCAATGCAAGCTGAATCTTGGTCCCACTTTAAATTTACACTCTGTGCATGAATAAAAGCTATTTTGCAACACAGAGAAACATATCTGAAGGTGTTAGAAGTGTTTTGCATGATTTTTGAAGTTAGACCCTGAAATGTCAGAAAACAGCTTTTCAGCGCAGAAAAAAGTTGGTTCAGGCAATGCTAGCTGAATCTCTGTCTCACTTTAAATTTACACTCTGTGCATGAATAAAACCTATTTTGCAACACAGAGAAACATATCTGAAGGTGTTAGAAGTGTTTTGCATGATTTTTGAAGTTAGACCCTGAAATGTCAGAAAACAGCTTTTCAGCGCAGAACAAAGCTGGTTCCAGCAATGCAAGCTGAATCTCTGTCCCACTTTAACTTTGCAGTCTGTGCATGAATAAAACCTATTTTGCAACACAGAGAAACATATCTGAAGGTGTTAGAAGTGTTTTGCATGATTTTTGAAGTTAGACCCTGAAATGTCAGAAAACAGCTTTTCAGCGCAGAACAAAGTTGGTTCAGGCAATGCAAGCTGAATCTTGGTCCCACTTTAAATTTACACTCTGTGCATGAATAAAAGCTATTTTGCAACACAGAGAAACATATCTGAAGGTGTTAGAAGTGTTTTGCATGATTTTTGAAGTTAGACCCTGAAATGTCAGAAAACAGCTTTTCAGCGCAGAAAAAAGTTGGTTCAGGCAATGCAAGCTGAATCTCTGTCTCACTTTAAATTTACGCTCTGTGCATGAATAAAAGCTATTTTGCAACACAGAGAAACATATCTGAAGGTGTTAGAAGTGTTTTGCATGATTTTTGAAGTTAGACCCTGAAATGTCAGAAAACAGCTTTTCAGCGCAGAACAAAGTTGGTTCAGGCAATGCAAGCTGAATCTTGGTCCCACTTTAAATTTACACTCTGTGCATGAATAAAAGCTATTTTGCAACACAGAGAAACATATCTGAAGGTGTTAGAAGTGTTTTGCATGATTTTTGAAGTTAGACCCTGAAATGTCAGAAAACAGCTTTTCAGCGCAGAAAAAAGTTGGTTCAGGCAATGCAAGCTGAATCTCTGTCTCACTTTAAATTTACACTCTGTGCATGAATAAAACCTATTTTGCAACACAGAGAAACATATCTGAAGGTGTTAGAAGTGTTTTGCATGATTTTTGAAGTTAGACCCTGAAATGTCAGAAAACAGCTTTTCAGCGCAGAACAAAGCTGGTTCCAGCAATGCAAGCTGAATCTCTGTCCCACTTTAACTTTGCAGTCTGTGCATGAATAAAACCTATTTTGCAACACAGAGAAACATATCTGAAGGTGTTAGAAGTGTTTTGCATGATTTTTGAAGTTAGACCCTGAAATGTCAGAAAACAGCTTTTCAGCGCAGAACAAAGTTGGTTCAGGCAATGCAAGCTGAATCTTGGTCCCACTTTAAATTTACACTCTGTGCATGAATAAAAGCTATTTTGCAACACAGAGAAACATATCTGAAGGTGTTAGAAGTGTTTTGCATGATTTTTGAAGTTAGACCCTGAAATGTCAGAAAACAGCTTTTCAGCGCAGAAAAAAGTTGGTTCAGGCAATGCAAGCTGAATCTCTGTCTCACTTTAAATTTACACTCTGTGCATGAATAAAAGCTATTTTGCAACACAGAGAAACATATCTGAAGGTGTTAGAAGTGTTTTGCATGATTTTTGAAGTTAGACCCTCAAATGTCAGAAAACAGCGTTTCAGCGCAGAACAAAGCTGGTTCAGGCAATGCAAGCTGAATCTCTGTCCCACTTTAACTTTGCAGTCTGTGCATGAATAAAACCTATTTTTCAACACAGAGAAACATATCTGAAGGTGTTAGAATTGTTTTGCATGATTTTTGAAGTTAGACCCTGAAATGTCAGAAAACAGCTTTTCAGCGCAGAACAAAGTTGGTTCAGGCAATGCAAGCTGAATCTCTGTCTCACTTTAACTTTGCAGTCTGTGCATGAATAAAACCTATTTTGCAACACAGAGAAACATATCTGAAGGTGTTAGAAGTGTTTTGCATGATTTTTGAAGTTAGACCCTGAAATGTCAGAAAACAGCTTTTCAGCGCAGAACAAAGCTGGTTCCAGCAATGCAAGCTGAATCTCTGTCCCACTTTAACTTTGCAGTCTGTGCATGAATAAAACCTATTTTGCAACACAGAGAAACATATCTGAAGGTGTTAGAAGTGTTTTGCATGATTTTTGAAGTTAGACCATGAAATGTCAGAAAACAGCTTTTCAGCGCAGAACAAAGTTGGTTCAGGCAATGCAAGCTGAATCTCTGTCCCACTTTAACTTTGCAGTCTGTGCATGAATAAAACCTATTTTGCAACACAGAGAAACATATCTGAAGGTGTTAGAAGTGTTTTGCATGATTTTTGAAGTTAGACCCTGAAATGTCAGAAAACAGCTTTTCAGCGCAGAACAAAGTTGGTTCAGGCAATGCAAGCTGAATCTTGGTCCCACTTTAAATTTACACTCTGTGCATGAATAAAAGCTATTTTGCAACACAGAGAAACATAACTGATGGTGTTAGAAGTGTTTTACATGATTTTTGAAGTTAGACCCTGAAATGTCAGAAAACAGCTTTTCAGCGCAGAACAAAGCTGGTTCCAGCAATGCAAGCTGAATCTCTGTCCCACTTTAACTTTTTTGCAGTCTGTGCATGAATAAAACCTATTTTGCAACACAGAGAAACATATCTGAAGGTGTTAGAAGTGTTTTGCATGATTTTTGAAGTTAGACCCTGAAATGTCAGAAAACAGCGTTTCAGCGCAGAACAAAGTTGGTTCAGGCAATGCAAGCTGAATCTCTGTCCCACTTTAACTTTGCAGTCTGTGCATGAATAAAACCTATTTTGCAACACAGAGAAACATATCTGAAGGTGTTAGAAGTGTTTTGCATGATTTTTGAAGTTAGACCCTGAAATGTCAGAAAACAGCTTTTCAGCGCAGAACAAAGCTGGTTCAAGCAATGCAAGCTGAATCTCGGTCCCACTTTAACTTTGCAGTCTGTGCATGAATAAAAGCTATTTTGCAACACAGAGAAACATATCTGAAGGTGTTAGAAGTGTTTTGCATGATTTTTGAAGTTAGACCCTGAAATGTCAGAAAACAGCTTTTCAGCGCAGAACAAAGTTGGTTCAGGCAATGCAAGCTGAATCTTTGTCCCACTTTAAATTTACACTCTGTGCATGAATAAAAGCTATTTTGCAACACAGAGAAACATATCTGAAGGTGTTAGAAGTGTTTTACATGATTTTTGAAGTTAGACCCTGAAATGTCAGAAAACAGCTTTTCAGCGCAGAACAAAGCTGGTTCCAGCAATGCAAGCTGAATCTCTGTCCCACTTTAACTTTGCAGTCTGTGCATGAATAAAACCTATTTTGCAACACAGAGAAACATATCTGAAGGTGTTAGAAGTGTTTTGCATGATTATTGAAGTTAGACCCTGAAATGTCAGAAAACAGCTTTTCAGCGCAGAACAAAGTTGGTTCAGGCAATGCAAGCTGAATCTTGGTCCCACTTTAAATTTACACTCTGTGCATGAATAAAAGCTATTTTGCAACACAGAGAAACATATCTGAAGGTGTTAGAAGTGTTTTGCATGATTTTTGAAGTTAGACCCTGAAATGTCAGAAAACAGCTTTTCAGCGCAGAAAAAAGTTGGTTCAGGCAATGCAAGCTGAATCTCTGTCTCACTTTAAATTTACACTCTGTGCATGAATAAAAGCTATTTTGCAACACAGAGAAACATATCTGAAGGTGTTAGAAGTGTTTTGCATGATTTTTGAAGTTAGACCCTCAAATGTCAGAAAACAGCGTTTCAGCGCAGAACAAAGCTGGTTCAGGCAATGCAAGCTGAATCTCTGTCCCACTTTAACTTTGCAGTCTGTGCATGAATAAAACCTATTTTGCAACACAGAGAAACATATCTGAAGGTGTTAGAATTGTTTTGCATGATTTTTGAAGTTAGACCCTGAAATGTCAGAAAACAGCTTTTCAGCGCAGAACAAAGTTGGTTCAGGCAATGCAAGCTGAATCTTGGTCCCACTTTAAATTTACACTCTGTGTATGAATAAAAGCTATTTTGCAACACAGAGAAACATATCTGAAGGTGTTAGAAGTGTTTTGCATGATTTTTTAAGTTAGACCCTGAAATGTCAGAAAACAGCGTTTCAGCGCAGAACAAAGTTGGTTCAGGCAATGCAAGCTGAATCTCTGTCTCACTTTAACTTTGCAGTCTGTGCATGAATAAAACCTATTTTGCAACACAGAGAAACATATCTGAAGGTGTTAGAAGTGTTTTGCATGATTTTTGAAGTTAGACCCTGAAATGTCAGAAAACAGCTTTTCAGCGCAGAACAAAGCTGGTTCCAGCAATGCAAGCTGAATCTCTGTCCCACTTTAACTTTGCAGTCTGTGCATGAATAAAACCTATTTTGCAACACAGAGAAACATATCTGAAGGTGTTAGAAGTTTTTTGCATGATTTTTGAAGTTAGACCATGAAATGTCAGAAAACAGCTTTTCAGCGCAGAACAAAGTTGATTCAGGCAATGCAAGCTGAATCTCTGTCCCACTTTAACTTTGCAGTCTGTGCATGAATAAAACCTATTTTGCAACACAGAGAAACATATCTGAAGGTGTTAGAAGTGTTTTGCATGATTTTTGAAGTTAGACCCTGAAATGTCAGAAAACAGCTTTTCAGCGCAGAACAAAGTTGATTTAAGGAAATGCAAGCTGAATCTTGGTCCCACTTTAAATTTACACTCTGTGCATGAATAAAAGCTATTTTGCAACACAGAGAAACATAACTGATGGTGTTAGAAGTGTTTTACATGATTTTTGAAGTTAGACCCTGAAATGTCAGAAAACAGCTTTTCAGCGCAGAACAAAGCTGGTTCCAGCAATGCAAGCTGAATCTCTGTCCCACTTTAACTTTGCAGTCTGTGCATGAATAAAACCTATTTTGCAACACAGAGAAACATATCTGAAGGTGTTAGAAGTGTTTTGCATGATTTTTGAAGTTAGACCCTGAAATGTCAGAAAACAGCTTTTCAGCGCAGAACAAAGTTGGTTCAGGCAATGCAAGCTGAATCTCTGTCCCACTTTAAATTTACACTCTGTGCATGAATAAAAGCTATTTTGCAACACAGAGAAACATATCTGAAGGTGTTAGAAGTGTTTTGCATGATTTTTGAAGTTAGACCCTGAAATGTCAGAAAACAGCGTTTCAGCGCAGAACAAAGTTGGTTCAGGCAATGCAAGCTGAATCTCTGTCCCACTTTAACTTTGCAGTCTGTGTATGAATAAAAGCTATTTTGCAACACAGAGAAACATATCTGAAGGTGTTAGAAGTGTTTTACATGATTTTTGAAGTTAGACCCTGAAATGTCAGAAAACAGCTTTTCAGCGCAGAACAAAGCTGGTTCCAGCAATGCAAGCTGAATCTCTGTCCCACTTTAACTTTGCAGTCTGTGCATGAATAAAACCTATTTTGCAACACAGAGAAACATATCTGAAGGTGTTAGAAGTGTTTTGCATGATTTTTGAAGTTAGACCCTGAAATGTCAGAAAACAGCTTTTCAGCGCAGAACAAAGTTGGTTCAGGCAATGCAAGCTGAATCTTGGTCCCACTTTAAATTTACACTCTGTGCATGAATAAAAGCTATTTTGCAACACAGAGAAACATATCTGAAGGTGTTAGAAGTGTTTTGCATGATTTTTGAAGTTAGACCCTGAAATGTCAGAAAACAGCGTTTCAGCGCAGAACAAAGTTGGTTCAGGCAATGCAAGCTGAATCTCTGTCCCACTTTAACTTTGCAGTCTGTGCATGAATAAAACCTATTTTGCAACACAGAGAAACATATCTGAAGGTGTTAGAAGTGTTTTGCATGATTTTTGAAGTTAGACCCTGAAATGTCAGAAAACAGCTTTTCAGCGCAGAACAAAGCTGGTTCAAGCAATGCAAGCTGAATCTCGGTCCCACTTTAACTTTGCAGTCTGTGCATGAATAAAAGCTATTTTGCAACACAGAGAAACATATCTGAAGGTGTTAGAAGTGTTTTGCATGATTTTTGAAGTTAGACCCTGAAATGTCAGAAAACAGCTTTTCAGCGCAGAACAAAGTTGGTTCAGGCAATGCAAGCTGAATCTTTGTCCCACTTTAAATTTACACTCTGTGCATGAATAAAAGCTATTTTGCAACACAGAGAAACATATCTGAAGGTGTTAGAAGTGTTTTACATGATTTTTGAAGTTAGACCCTGAAATGTCAGAAAACAGCTTTTCAGCGCAGAACAAAGCTGGTTCCAGCAATGCAAGCTGAATCTCTGTCCCACTTTAACTTTGCAGTCTGTGCATGAATAAAACCTATTTTGCAACACAGAGAAACATATCTGAAGGTGTTAGAAGTGTTTTGCATGATTTTTGAAGTTAGACCCTGAAATGTTAGAAAACAGCTTTTCAGCGCAGAACAAAGTTGGTTCAGGCAATGCAAGCTGAATCTTGGTCCCACTTTAAATTTACACTCTGTGCATGAATAAAAGCTATTTTGCAACACAGAGAAACATATCTGAAGGTGTTAGAAGTGTTTTGCATGATTTTTGAAGTTAGACCCTCAAATGTCAGAAAACAGCGTTTCAGCGCAGAACAAAGCTGGTTCAGGCAATGCAAGCTGAATCTCTGTCCCACTTTAACTTTGCAGTCTGTGCATGAATAAAACCTATTTTGCAACACAGAGAAACATATCTGAAGGTGTTAGAATTGTTTTGCATGATTTTTGAAGTTAGACCCTGAAATGTCAGAAAACAGCTTTTCAGCGCAGAACAAAGTTGGTTCAGGCAATGCAAGCTGAATCTTGGTCCCACTTTAAATTTACACTCTGTGTATGAATAAAAGCTATTTTGCAACACAGAGAAACATATCTGAAGGTGTTAGAAGTGTTTTGCATGATTTTTTAAGTTAGACCCTGAAATGTCAGAAAACAGCGTTTCAGCGCAGAACAAAGTTGGTTCAGGCAATGCAAGCTGAATCTCTGTCTCACTTTAACTTTGCAGTCTGTGCATGAATAAAACCTATTTTGCAACACAGAGAAACATATCTGAAGGTGTTAGAAGTGTTTTGCATGATTTTTGAAGTTAGACCCTGAAATGTCAGAAAATAGCTTTTCAGCGCAGAACAAAGCTGGTTCCAGCAATGCAAGCTGAATCTCTGTCCCACTTTAACTTTGCAGTCTGTGCATGAATAAAACCTATTTTGCAACACAGAGAAACATATCTGAAGGTGTTAGAAGTTTTTTGCATGATTTTTGAAGTTAGACCATGAAATGTCAGAAAACAGCTTTTCAGCGCAGAACAAAGTTGATTCAGGCAATGCAAGCTGAATCTCTGTCCCACTTTAACTTTGCAGTCTGTGCATGAATAAAACCTATTTTGCAACACAGAGAAACATATCTGAAGGTGTTAGAAGTGTTTTGCATGATTTTTGAAGTTAGACCCTGAAATGTCAGAAAACAGCTTTTCAGCGCAGAACAAAGCTGGTTCCAGCAATGCAAGCTGAATCTCTGTCCCACTTTAACTTTGCAGTCTGTGCATGAATAAAACCTATTTTGCAACACAGAGAAACATATCTGAAGGTGTTAGAAGTGTTTTGCATGATTTTTGAAGTTAGACCCTGAAATGTCAGAAAACAGCTTTTCAGCGCAGAACAAAGTTGGTTCAGGCAATGCAAGCTGAATCTTGGTCCCACTTTAAATTTACACTCTGTGCATGAATAAAAGCTATTTTGCAACACAGAGAAACATATCTGAAGGTGTTAGAAGTGTTTTGCATGATTTTTGAAGTTAGACCCTGAAATGTCAGAAAACAGCGTTTCAGCGCAGAACAAAGTTGGTTCAGGCAATGCAAGCTGAATCTCTGTCCCACTTTAACTTTGCAGTCTGTGCATGAATAAAAGCTATTTTGCAACACAGAGAAACATATCTGAAGGTGTTAGAAGTGTTTTACATGATTTTTGAAGTTAGACCCTGAAATGTCAGAAAACAGCTTTTCAGCGCAGAACAAAGCTGGTTCCAGCAATGCAAGCTGAATCTCTGTCCCACTTTAACTTTGCAGTCTGTGCATGAATAAAACCTATTTTGCAACACAGAGAAACATATCTGAAGGTGTTAGAAGTGTTTTGCATGATTTTTGAAGTTAGACCCTGAAATGTCAGAAAACAGCTTTTCAGCGCAGAACAAAGTTGGTTCAGGCAATGCAAGCTGAATCTTGGTCCCACTTTAAATTTACACTCTGTGCATGAATAAAAGCTATTTTGCAACACAGAGAAACATATCTGAAGGTGTTAGAAGTGTTTTGCATGATTTTTGAAGTTAGACCCTGAAATGTCAGAAAACAGCGTTTCAGCGCAGAACAAAGTTGGTTCAGGCAATGCAAGCTGAATCTCTGTCCCACTTTAACTTTGCAGTCTGTGCATGAATAAAACCTATTTTGCAACACAGAGAAACATATCTGAAGGTGTTAGAAGTGTTTTGCATGATTTTTGAAGTTAGACCCTGAAATGTCAGAAAACAGCTTTTCAGCGCAGAACAAAGCTGGTTCAAGCAATGCAAGCTGAATCTCGGTCCCACTTTAACTTTGCAGTCTGTGCATGAATAAAAGCTATTTTGCAACACAGAGAAACATATCTGAAGGTGTTAGAAGTGTTTTGCATGATTTTTGAAGTTAGACCCTGAAATGTCAGAAAACAGCTTTTCAGCGCAGAACAAAGTTGGTTCAGGCAATGCAAGCTGAATCTTTGTCCCACTTTAAATTTACACTCTGTGCATGAATAAAAGCTATTTTGCAACACAGAGAAACATATCTGAAGGTGTTAGAAGTGTTTTACATGATTTTTGAAGTTAGACCCTGAAATGTCAGAAAACAGCTTTTCAGCGCAGAACAAAGCTGGTTCCAGCAATGCAAGCTGAATCTCTGTCCCACTTTAACTTTGCAGTCTGTGCATGAATAAAACCTATTTTGCAACACAGAGAAACATATCTGAAGGTGTTAGAAGTGTTTTGCATGATTTTTGAAGTTAGACCCTGAAATGTCAGAAAACAGCTTTTCAGCGCAGAACAAAGTTGGTTCAGGCAATGCAAGCTGAATCTTGGTCCCACTTTAAATTTACACTCTGTGCATGAATAAAAGCTATTTTGCAACACAGAGAAACATATCTGAAGGTGTTAGAAGTGTTTTGCATGATTTTTGAAGTTAGACCCTGAAATGTCAGAAAACAGCTTTTCAGCGCAGAAAAAAGTTGGTTCAGGCAATGCAAGCTGAATCTCTGTCTCACTTTAAATTTACACTCTGTGCATGAATAAAAGCTATTTTGCAACACAGAGAAACATATCTGAAGGTGTTAGAAGTGTTTTGCATGATTTTTGAAGTTAGACCCTCAAATGTCAGAAAACAGCGTTTCAGCGCAGAACAAAGCTGGTTCAGGCAATGCAAGCTGAATCTCTGTCCCACTTTAACTTTGCAGTCTGTGCATGAATAAAACCTATTTTGCAACACAGAGAAACATATCTGAAGGTGTTAGAATTGTTTTGCATGATTTTTGAAGTTAGACCCTGAAATGTCAGAAAACAGCTTTTCAGCGCAGAACAAAGTTGGTTCAGGCAATGCAAGCTGAATCTTGGTCCCACTTTAAATTTACACTCTGTGTATGAATAAAAGCTATTTTGCAACACAGAGAAACATATCTGAAGGTGTTAGAAGTGTTTTGCATGATTTTTTAAGTTAGACCCTGAAATGTCAGAAAACAGCGTTTCAGCGCAGAACAAAGTTGGTTCAGGCAATGCAAGCTGAATCTCTGTCTCACTTTAACTTTGCAGTCTGTGCATGAATAAAACCTATTTTGCAACACAGAGAAACATATCTGAAGGTGTTAGAAGTGTTTTGCATGATTTTTGAAGTTAGACCCTGAAATGTCAGAAAACAGCTTTTCAGCGCAGAACAAAGCTGGTTCCAGCAATGCAAGCTGAATCTCTGTCCCACTTTAACTTTGCAGTCTGTGCATGAATAAAACCTATTTTGCAACACAGAGAAACATATCTGAAGGTGTTAGAAGTTTTTTGCATGATTTTTGAAGTTAGACCATGAAATGTCAGAAAACAGCTTTTCAGCGCAGAACAAAGTTGATTCAGGCAATGCAAGCTGAATCTCTGTCCTACTTTAACTTTGCAGTCTGTGCATGAATAAAACCTATTTTGCAACACAGAGAAACATATCTGAAGGTGTTAGAAGTGTTTTGCATGATTTTTGAAGTTAGACCCTGAAATGTCAGAAAACAGCTTTTCAGTGCAGAACAAAGTTGGTTCAGGCAATGCAAGCTGAATCTTGGTCCCATTTTAAATTTACACTCTGTGCATGAATAAAAGCTATTTTGCAACACAGAGAAACATAACTGATGGTGTTAGAAGTGTTTTACATGATTTTTGAAGTTAGACCCTGAAATGTCAGAAAACAGCTTTTCAGCGCAGAACAAAGCTGGTTCCAGCAATGCAAGCTGAATCTCTGTCCCACTTTAACTTTGCAGTCTGTGCATGAATAAAACCTATTTTGCAACACAGAGAAACATATCTGAAGGTGTTAGAAGTGTTTTGCATGATTTTTGAAGTTAGACCCTGAAATGTCAGAAAACAGCTTTTCAGCGCAGAACAAAGTTGGTTCAGGCAATGCAAGCTGAATCTTGGTCCCACTTTAAATTTACACTCTGTGCATGAATAAAAGCTATTTTGCAACACAGAGAAACATATCTGAAGGTGTTAGAAGTGTTTTGCATGATTTTTGAAGTTAGACCCTGAAATGTCAGAAAACAGCGTTTCAGCGCAGAACAAAGTTGGTTCAGGCAATGCAAGCTGAATCTCTGTCCCACTTTAACTTTGCAGTCTGTGCATGAATAAAAGCTATTTTGCAACACAGAGAAACATATCTGAAGGTGTTAGAAGTGTTTTACATGATTTTTGAAGTTAGACCCTGAAATGTCAGAAAACAGCTTTTCAGCGCAGAACAAACCCAGCTAACAGGGAACGTTCCCAGAACATTCACTAACGTTCTTTAAAAGTTGTGTAAATGTTAGTACAAAACGTTATAAAAATAATGTTTTTGGAACGTTCTTATAACATTGTTAACGTTCTTGCAACGTTGAGAGAAAACGTTCTTAGAACAATGTTCTTGGAACGTTTGTAGGACGTTATTAAAAATTGATGAACGTTCTTATAATGTTGATAGAAAACATTCTTACAACAACGTTCTTGGAACGTCTTTGGGACGTTACTTATACTTAATGAACGTTCTCTTGAGAGAAAACGTTCTTACAACAACGTTCTTGGAACGTCTTTGGGACGTTACTTATACTTAATGAATGTTCTCTTAAGGTTGAAAGAAAACGTTCTTACAACAACGTTCTTGGAACGTCTTTGGGACGTTAGTTGTACTTAATGAATGTTCTCTTAAAGTTGAGAGAAAACGTTCTTACAACAACGTTCTTAAAACGTCTTTGGGACGTTACTTATACTTAATGAATGTTCTCTTAAGGTTGAAAGAAAACGTTCTTACAACAACGTTCTTAAAACGTCTTTGGGACGTTACTTGTACCTAATGAATGTTCTCTTAAAGTTGAGAGAAAACGTTCTTACAACAACGTTCTTAAAACGTCTTTGGGACGTTACTTGTACCTAATGAATGTTCTCTTAAAGTTGAGAGAAAACGTTCTTACAACAACGTTCTTGGAACGTCTTTGGGACGTTACTTGTACCTAATGAATGTTCTCTTAAAGTTGAGAGAAAACGTTCTTACAACAACGTTCTTAAAACGTCTTTGGGACGTTACTTATACTTAATGAATGTTCTCGTAAGGTTGAAAGAAAATGTTCTTATAACAACGTTCTTGGAACGTCTTTGGGACGTTACTTGTACCTAATGAATGTTCTCTTAAAGTTGAGAGAAAACGTTCTTACAACAACGTTCTTAAAACGTCTTTGGGACGTTACTTGTACTAAATGAACGTTCTCTTAAGGTTGAGAGAAAACGTTCTTACAACAATGTTCTTGGAACGTCTTTAGGACTTTAATTGTACCTAATGAATGTTCTCTTAAAGTTGAGAGAAAACGTTCTCACAACAACGTTCTTGGAACGTCTTTGGGACGTTACTTGTACTAAATGAATGTTCTCTTAAGGTTGAGAGAAAACGTTCTTACAACAATGTTCTTGGAACGTCTTTAGGACGTTAATTGTACCTAATGAATGTTCTCTTAAAGTTGAAAGAAAACGTTCTTACAACAACGTTCTTAAAACGTCTTTGGGACGTTACTTGTACTAAATGAATGTTCTCTTAAGGTTGAGAGAAAACGTTCTTACAACAATGTTCTTGGAACGTCTTTAGGACGTTAATTGTACCTAATGAATGTTCTCTTAAAGTTGAAAGAAAACGTTCTTACAACAACGTTCTTGGAACGTCTTTGGGACGTTACTTGTATTTAATGAATGTTCTCTTAAGGTTGAAAGAAAACGTTCTTACAACAATGTTCTTGGAACGTCTTTGGGACGTTACTTGTACCTAATGAATGTTCTCTTAAAGTTGAAAGAAAACGTTCTTACAACAATGTTCTTGGAACGTCTTTGGGACGTTACTTGTACTTAATGAATGTTCTCTTAAGGTTGAGAGAAAACGTTCTAACAACAACATTCTTGGAACGTATTTGGGACGTTACTTGTACTTAATGAATGTTCTCTTAAGGTTGAAAGAAAACGTTATTAGAACAATGTTCTTGGAACGTCTTTAGGACATTACTTGAACGTTCTCTTAAAGTTGAGAGAAAACGTTCTTACAACAACGTTCTTAAAACGTCTTTGGGACGTTACTTGTACTTAATGAACGTTGTCTTAAGGTTGAGAGAAAACGTTCTTACAACAACATTCTTGGAACGTCTTTGGGACGTTACTTGTACTTAAATGAATATTCTCTTAAGGTTGAGAGAAAACGTTCTTATAACAATGTACTTGGAACGTCTTTGGGACGTTATTTGTACTTAATGAATGTTCTCTTAAAGTTGAGAGAAAACGTTCTTACAACAACGTTCTTAAAACGTCTTTGGGACGTTACTTATACTTAATGAATGTTCTCGTAAGGTTGAAAGAAAACGTTCTTATAACAATGTTCTTGGAACGTCTTTGGGACGTTACTTGTACTTAATGAATGTTCTCTTAAGGTTGAGAGAAAACGTTCTAACAACAACATTCTTGGAACGTATTTGGGACGTTACTTGTACTTAATGAATGTTCTCTTAAGGTTGAAAGAAAACGTTATTAGAACAATGTTCTTGGAACGTCTTTAGGACATTACTTGAACGTTCTCTTAAAGTTGAGAGAAAACGTTCTTACAACAACGTTCTTAAAACGTCTTTGGGACGTTACTTGTACTTAATGAACGTTGTCTTAAGGTTGAGAGAAAACGTTCTTACAACAACATTCTTGGAACGTCTTTGGGACGTTACTTGTACTTAAATGAATATTCTCTTAAGGTTGAGAGAAAACGTTCTTATAACAATGTACTTGGAACGTCTTTGGGACGTTAGTTGTACTTAATGAATGTTCTCTTAAGGTTGAAAGAAAACGTTCTTACAACAACGTTCTTGGGACGTCTTTGGGACGTTAGTTGTACTTAATGAATGTTCTCTTAAGGTTGAAAGAAAACGTTCTTAGAACAACGTTCTTGCAACGTCTTTGGGACGTTACTTGAACGTTCTCTTAAGTTTGAGAGAAAACGTTCTCACAGCAACGTTCTTAAAACGTCTTTGGGACGTTACTTTTACTTAATGAATGTTCTCTTAAGGTTGAGAGAAAACGTTCTTAGAACAACGTTCTTGGAACGTCTTTGGGACGTTACTTGAAAGTTCTCTTAAGGTTGAGAGAAAACGTTCTTACAACAACAATATTAAAACGTCTTTGGGACGTTACTTGTACTTAATGAATGTTCTCTTAAGGTTGAAAGAAAACGTTCTTAGAACAACGTTCTTGCAACGTCTTTGGGACGTTACTTGAAAGTTCTCTTAAAGTTGAGAGTAAACGTTCTTACAACAACGTTCTTAAAACGTCTTTGGGACGTTACTTGTACTTAATGAACGTTCTCTTAAAGTTGAGAGAAAACGTTCTTACAGCAACGTTCTTAAAACATCTTTGGGATGTTACTTGTACTTAATGAACGTTCTCTTAAGGTTGAGAGAAAACGTTCTCACAGCAACGTTCTTAAAACGTCTTTGGGACGTTACTTGTACTTAATGAACGTTCTCTTAAGGTTGAGAGAAAACGTTCTCACAACAACGTTCTTGGAACGTCTTTGGGACGTTACTTGTACTTAATGAATGTTCTCTTAAGGTTGAAAGAAAACGTTCTTAGATCAACGTTCTTGCAACGTCTTTGGGACGTTACTGGAAAGTTCTCTTAAAGTTGAGAGAAAACGTTCTCACAACAACGTTCTTGGAACGTCTTTGGGACGTTACTTGTACTTAATGAATGTTCTCTTAAGGTTGAAAGAAAACGTTCTTAGATCAACGTTCTTGCAACGTCTTTGGGACGTTACTGGAAAGTTCTCTTAAAGTTGAGAGAAAACGTTCTTACAACAACGTTCTTGGAACGTCTTTGGGACGTTACTTGTACTTAATGAATGTTCTCTTAAGGTTGAGAGAAAACGTTCTTACAACAATGTTCTTGGAACGTCTTTGGGACAATACTTGTACTTAATGAATGTTCCAGTAATGTTGAGAGAAAACTCTCTTACAACAATGTTCTTTGAACATCTTTGGGACATTACTTGTACTTAAGATTATCTATAAGCTAATGTGCTTCAAAACAAGGACAAAATTCACGTTTACAAGACATGGGCATTCAAATCTTTCAGTCTTGTCACTTCCGGCAATATGAATCAACGATTTTGATGATATCACCGTGCACTTCAATTTCTCATCAAACGTTCTGTCCAATCAAATGCTCTCTAGAGTCTGTAGTGTCCCGCCCCTACACTATAAATAGACGCTGAATCTTAGTGATGGGAAGTTCGGATCATTTTACCGACTCGGATCTTTGAGTCTTGTTCAGCAAAATGAACAAATCTTTTTTCGAGTCATTTCGTTCAATTTACCAAAATATAATTTAAGAGCTACGTTTTACTTCCATAACACATGTAATGCTCATACATGTTAATATAACGTTGATCCCACTACAAACAAGACAAAACTATAAGCTATTAGAAATAAAAGATTGATGCATTGTTTACCTAGATCTTCATGATTAGCTCCCTCACTTCTATCTGTCCCGGTTCGAGTCGTTCGTTCATTACGTGACAACCCCATAAGCTTAACCTATGCTGCCTGAGCCGGAAACAGAATTGATTAGTTCATCTCTCGAGTCTTCGTGTTTGAGTCCTTCGTTCATAGTTGCGCAATTGCGCATGCGCGACTGAACGAATCACTCCCCGAGACGACTCGTTCTTCTCGAGTCACATTAAGATTCGTTCAAAATGAACGAATCGTTCAAGAACGACCCATCACTACTGAATCTGCGGCTGAGATTGTTCACTTGTTCAGTGTAAAGGCGCGGTCACACTGCACTTTTCGTTCCATTGACTTCCATTCACACGCATGCGAATGCGTTAGACCGGAAACACAAGCCCGTGCGAAACATTTCGAATTTCGCTGCGTTTGAAAGTTCAAGCTGGGTGAACTCTAACCTGCGAAATCATATCACGTGACTCAGTGTGACCAACAGGAGATCGATACGTCACAGCTTGACCTCTAGCTGAATGAAAATAACCTTAAATTTAAACATTTAAAACTCCAGTACTGCAGTAAAGTGTAGTAGATTGCATGTTTTTACATTTGAAATGTACAATTAGTTGTCATGTGCTGAATTTAACTTTTTAAAAAGACTGCATAGCATGACGTCATATCACGACCGTTGCAGCAGGATCCGAGGGAATTTCGCATGATCAAAGTCTAGTGTGACCGCGGCTTAAGTGTTTTCTGTTTGGTGAATGGCATGTGGTGCGCAATGTAGGCGATAGAGAACGATTCAGACTGGTTCTGTCACGCGAACCGCGGCAGCGCGCAGTCTACTCCGGTCTTGGCTCCAGTCCAGAGACGCGATCGCACGAAGCGATCATATGTGCGATCGGCATTAAACTACACAGCCTCAGCATGATTATGATCACTATTTTGTTTTAGAAAAAGTTTCATATTGAAT
Source organism: Garra rufa (assembly GCF_049309525.1). Classification (NCBI taxonomy): domain Eukaryota; kingdom Metazoa; phylum Chordata; class Actinopteri; order Cypriniformes; family Cyprinidae; genus Garra; species Garra rufa. The sequence continues at coordinate 16,522,288 of NC_133371.1, forward strand.
CTGTGGAGTAATTTATTGGACTGTGGCTGTCATAAGCTTACAAATGCGGCTATAAATGGAACGCTATCAGGGGCGTGTTTACGTTAGGGGGGGCCCTAAGCAAACCTCCTGGAGGGGGCCAGCGATCAGGTTCCGGGAGAAATCGTGATCGTGATCTGAGGGGGAATCCCCTTCAGGAGATCGCGTTCCCATCTGAAAAAATTACCATCGTGGGAGAAATCGGTCGCGTGGGGACTTGGGGAAAAGTCGCGAGGCCCCCTGGCTCGCGGGGCCCCACGAAATTGCGTGCTTTGCGTGGTGGGTAAACATGCAACTGAACGCTATTAGCGATTCAAAATAAGTGGGCGGGGCTAGGCGATATGTTTTTGTTAAAAGTACGTCACCACATAGAATAACGCTGCGTGTTTCAAGGGACTTCAGTGGATTTTTAATGAATGTTCTCATAATGTTGAGAGAAAACATTTTTAGCAGAACACTCTTAGAATGTTCCTGTTATATTATTAATATAGGCCAAATTATAAAATATATTTAATATATTTAACAATTAAACATCATTATACACAATTATTAATTGTGCTCTTTATAAACAACAGTCTTGCTTGTGATTTTGATCAATAATTCTATAATACAAAAAAATAAGATTTTTTTTCATTTATTTAAAATTCAGGTGACATTTTATCACAATATCCATATTTTTTTTTTTTAAATGGCACAACAGTAACAAATGAAACCAAGACTTTTATTTATGTTATGTTATGTGCATGTTTAAACTGCAGTTAATTTTTTTATGCAGTTAAAAAAGTTTAATTAATAACTTATTGAATAAGGAAACATCAAATTCTGCAAAACTGTTCATTAAGCTTTCTATTAAATTTCACATATCCAATATACACATGCGCAGTCATGAGCACGAGCTTTCAAACACTGCCTGTTTCTATAGGAACCGGAGCTTCTAACGGCCGCTGCAGTGACGTGATGAGTTTCCTAATTAACGACTGGCTCATTCATTTAGAAGGCGGGACTAATTCGTCTTTACGGACACGCGTGATGAGCATGAAACAAGTCTTTAGCTGGTCGCCATTTTGTGAGGGTCATTCATTCGCGGTTCAATGACTTCAATCAGTTATGGGGTGATTCTTGAATGATGTCTGTGTCTGTGCAACATAGTCGATTTATTGTGTGTATTTAAATTGTGATGAAAGTCAGCATTTGATCGTCGTCATTCACGGACGTACAAAACAACTTTGAACACACACATCACAAGAAACGGTAAGTGCCAGTGATTTATTTTCGTATTTAATGTTAAGTGTTAGCTTTGTTTAATTACCATTATTTAAAATAGCATATTTAGTCACCATATAATGTATATCTGACCAATTTTTTTAGTATTATAGTATTACTATAGTATTGACAATAAATTGGTGTAATACTGAGGGATTGTTTTGAGGTAAAAAATATATTTTAATTAATTTTAAGACATTTTTAATCTTGCAAATTATAATTTTGTATGTTCCAATTGATTTCTAATGTTCCCGCCCAGTAGTGTCGTCCTAACATTAAACTGGTTGTGGACACTGCTTTCCTGAGAGGGTCCTTTGCGGGAGTTTGGTCGGTTACCGGTAAGTTCAGTTCATTTTGAAAATATATGCATGCCTTAATATAATTAGGAGCAGGACTTGCATGATGCTAAAAATAGGCATAATTATTCAATCTAATAATTTTTAATAAAGGTCTTAGTGAACGACACAGGCCTTAAAACGTGCAACCAAAATGTTATCTCTTTTGTGGTTCAGTTATTCCATTTAAATACACTCAAAATTGTATTAAAAGGCTCATTAATAGTGTAATCATGTAAATTAAGTCAGGTTTGTCTTACCTAAACAGTTGTTGAAAACCAAAGTTTGTCAGTTATCTGTGCTTTAGGTTTTAGTGACAGCAGCATAATAATCCTGCTTCTGTCTAAATGTTAGTTTCCTTGCAGTCACCAATTCTATTACTTGAAACTCATCTTTGATGATTAAAATTACATATGTAAACGTTTTTTCCATTTAAATGTGTTTCTTTTGTGTGTCTAAATTTTGTTAATTGTTATGGTTATGTCAATCACTGTAATTTTGAGAGCGAATCTATGAATGCATTTATTCAAATTCTTATAGCCTAGACAGTGAGAACACTTCCTTTATAATCACTAAAGCTGTCGCTCATCTGTTATTGTACAACAATCTTGTGTTATAACTGCTATACATTATAAAGTGGTGGCCAACATTACTAGAATAGTTGTAACCAGATGAAACCAAATGATGGTTTTAAATCAGTTATCTGTGTCAGCTTGAAATATCAGTTTACATTTCCAAACATTAATTTTCCATTAATTGTAAAAGTCCAATGAGATTTTTGTTTGCTCCACAGACACAGATCTGATCTCATCATCATCCAGTTTGTCTGGAATGACATGAAGAAACAGAACGAACGGAGACAGATTAAATCCAGAAGATCTGCGGCAAAGTCTTTAAGATGCTTCAAGAGACCTATCTGCAAAGGTACAGTACTGTTAAAAGTTTTAGACACTTGTGTGAAAATGTTGTAAAATGAGGATGCTGTCAAAAATAATGTCATAAATAGATCTTCTTTATCAATGAACTTCTATTAACTAAATTTAATCAACATTTGGTGTGACTATCCTTTGATTTTAAAGCAGCTTTTGCCCTAGGTGCACTTGTCTAGTTTTCCAGGTAGCTTTGCAGGTAGGATTCTTCAGAATCCAGTTCTGGATTTAGTCTGTCTCAGTTTGTTTTGTTTCTTTTTGTCAGTCAGACAGACCCAATGATGATGAGATCAGATCTTTGTGTGGAGCACTGACTTTTGTCAGACTCACTGGAGTATTACAATTACTAATGTAAACCGATATTTCCAACGGACACACTACAGCAAAAAATAGAAATTACTGACTTAAAACCAAATTAAAATCAATTATCTGCTGAAAATACTTGTGTTCTAATAATTTGGCCACCACTGTATATACATTATATTATATTTTTGTAGGTTTATCACCTAAGCCTCCTTGGAGGCAAAGCACCTGAGATGCCATCCGGATGGTGTTGCGAACAGTTGGAACAGTGTCAGTACCGCATTAAAGGAAGGAACAGGGGAAGAGCTGGACATTGCGGCGTGATCATTCGTAAGTATTACATTTCTAACTGACAGAATTAACACAAAGACATTACTCAGACCAAGCATCACCTCTTGTTTTAAGAAATATTTCGGTATTTCAACGAAGCCCGTATTTATAACAAATTATAATGTTATTCTTAAGGCATTATAATGAATGCATAATGCATTTTAAAAAACCTTATAATGTTATATCATCTCATGAGTATTCATAAGATTATAATTTTTACTTATTTGTGGTTATAGCTTTTAAGAGTATGATTACCTGCTCATAGTTATAATGTATTATAAGTCTCATATCTTGCCATGTTACTCATTTCACTTTACTTAAAGCATACAAAGACCACTTATAAGTAATTATAATAATATTTCCCAAAAAACCCTAAGATCAGGCATCAGATCAGATGAATGTGTGATGACACATTTGTATTATCAGTTTGATTATTTTGATGGTACCTTTTAGACAGCTTTTGATAAGTAACTCTGCAACTCCATGTCCGCTAGCAGTAATCATTATTAGTAGTATACTAAATATATGCTAACACTGTATTTTAATGTTTCTCCAAAAGGTAAACTATTATATTATAAGTAACTTTGCAAGTACGTGAACCTTCTACCTATAGCCCAACCTTAGCCTAAGTCTACTAATACTCTAATTGTTAGTTGACATGCAGTTGGAAAGTTTCAGCTTATAGTTAATAAGACTAAGGGGACCATCAAAATAAAATGTAATATAATGTAAAAAATAAATGTAATATGATATAGTCCATTATAAATTAAGTAGATTTAATATGATGTCCATTGTGTGTTATAAATAATCATAATCGTAAAAGTTATAACCTCAAATACTCAAATATTATAATGTATTACAATTGTTTTTGATTATTCATGAGATGATATAACATATTATAAGGTGGTTTTTTTTTTTTACAATGCGTTATGCATTCATTATAAATGCCTTATAAATACCCTTATAATGTATTATAAATAGGGGCTTCATAGAAAGGGGGTCATGAAATAGATATTTTTCTTTGAGGTCCACATAATTTTTCCGCAAATTTGTGAAGTTTTTACTAAACCACGACTTCATTAAGAAATGTCACTTTTAAAAGAAAATACTTGTTACTTACATGTTTCTTAAATTATGCCAAACGTCCTTTTTTAGAGGCTTGCCAAAAGTGCCAGTTAAGGTGTTAGAAGAGTTCATTGCAGACACCTTGAAGTATGCTCCCCATCGTGAGTCAAGGGTGAGTCACACCCCAGAATCATGACACAACTAATAATATAAATGGTTCAACACAAAATGTTTTGTTTAAATAACACATTATCATTAAGGTCTTATTAGGTATACTTGATACTTTCAGGCATTGTTTAATTTTAACGGACAGTTGTACAATCTATGTCTGTACGTGTGAGCACCGACTCACTGCATTTGCCAATACATTTTTGTGCATGTGAAAGATAATGTTTTACAATAATACTGGAACATGAGTGAACTATAAAGCCTTGCCTACATAATAAATAATAGTTTAGCAAACTAGTGTTACATCGCAAATATTAAAACATATGTATTTGTGCTCAATGAGAGATGTATGTTTCACTTGTTTTAAGTAAATTCATTTTGGCTAGATAATTATTTGTCATTTATAATAAATGCCATTTATAATGTGTTTTCATTTGTAATTGTGTAAATAACTTTGTATTGTAGTTTTATAGCTACTTATATTATCTGTTATGTCTTGTTTCAGAATACTGGTACAATTTAAAGGATAACCTAACAACTTATGAATAACTTCCCCTTCCTTTTTTTCCTCTTTTCTTTTTGACCCTGGAGATAAAAAAATAAAAATAATAAATAAATTAATCCATGTAGCATTTTTTTTTCTTTTTTTCATTTTCAAATGTTTTATCTCTGAATTTGCTACCCTGATTGAGGTCATGTGATAGTTTATCAGCCAATTACATGTTACAAGGCAACATTGGTTATTTGTTAACTTTATTAATAACTTCTAAAAGTTAATATTTTGAGTGTTTTTTCCTGTTTAAGATTGGTGTAAAATGGAAACTGCATTTGACTTAACTACCCTATTATGACTATATTTCAGTCGTGTGCATGTGTATACAAATCAAGATGAATAAATTGTTAGTTTAAGTTAGGGATGGGGAACGTTGATCCTGGAGGGCCACACTCCTGCAGAGTTTATCTCCAAACTTGGAGAGAAAAAAAACACACCTCACCTGACTGTAGCCCTAGTAATTCTGAAGACCTTGATTAGCTTTTTTAAGTGTGTTTGATTAGGATTGGAGCTAAACTCTGCAGGAGAGTGGCCCTCCAGCATTCCCCACCCCTGATTTAAGATGACTTAAATATAGTTTTTAAAAATGATGTGATGAAAATGTATTATTTGAATGCTTATTTTTTTATATATATATAATTTCATGATGCTTCAGAAGATGTTTTTCTTAATGCTGCTGTTTTAAAAAGTAGTGTATGCCAAGTCAAATGAGTATAAACTCAAATGAGTTTGGCATCTACAGCATTTACCTTATTTTCTGAGTTTTCATTTTGGGGTGTACTCTTTTACAATAGGAACCATCCTATTGTATAACTTTTTTTGTAAACTGGTTTTGACTTTTGAGTGATTTAATTTTTGTAGAACTTGTAGCACAGATCCTAATAAATTGTTTTGCATAGCCACACTAATTACTTCATAAGCATTTTGTAATAACACAGTTTGTAACATCTGCCAATCTGTTTACTTTACAGATAGAGTGTGAAGAGACAGGCCATGGACCACAGTTCCTGCAGTACTAGTTTTTCAGAACCCACACACAATTCAGAAGTTCTCACTGATTAAATGTTAATATGATAGTTTACATTTACCTGTGAAGTTGTCCTTGTCATGAATATTAAACTAAATGTAATTTTTTTTTTTCACATGATCTGCAATTTTCACTGATCTGTTCAATCTGTTAATGAGTTATTTTGAAAGTGTGCATCTTTAATAATTTAAATACCTGAAATGCATGCAATGTGCTTGTATCTGGAGTGTTCTAATAATGATGTTGAAAGATGATGTTGCAACACTGCTAATCTTAAAATAACATTTTATTAAACTGTACTTTGTGAAGTTCCAAATAATTGTTTTTAGAACTTTGTATTTTTAATAAAATGTAGGTTGAAGTAATGTAGGAATGTTATGCTAACAGTAAAATAACGTTCTAGTAATGTTAAGCAAACTGGACATTTTAACTTTCCTGGAATGTTTCAAATAAATGTTCATAGAATGTTATATTTTTAATGAAATTTAGGTTGCAAGAACGTTGTAGGAATGTTATGCTAACCATAAAATAACGTTTTAGTAACATTAAGCAAAATGGACATTTTAACGTTCTTGGAATGTTAAAAAAAAGGTTCATATAATGTTATATTTTAATGAAATTTAGGTTGCAAGAACGTTGTAGGAATGTTATGCTGACCATAAAATAACGTTCTAGTAACGTTAAGCAAACTGGACATTTTAACGTTCTTGGAATGTTCCAAATAAACGTTCATAGAATGTTATATTTTAATTAAATTTAGGTTGCTAGAATGTTGTAGGAACGTTATGCTAACCATAAAATAACGTTCTGGTAACGTTAAGCAAACTGGACATTTTAACATTCTTGGAATGTTCTAAATAAACGTTCATAGAATGATAGAATGTTATATTTTAATTAAATTTAGGTTGCAAGAACGTTATTGGAACGTTATGCTAACCATAAAATAACATTCTAGTAACGTTAAGCAAACTGGACATTTTAACGTTCTTGGAATGTTCCAAATAAACATTCATAGAACGTTATAGTTTTAATGAAATTTAGGTTGCTAGAACGTTGTAGGAACGTTATGCTAACCATAAAATAACGTTCTAGTAACGTTAAGCAAACTGGACATTTTAACGTTCTTGGAATGTTCCAAATAAACGTTCATAGAACGTTATATTTTTAATGAAATTTAGGTTGCTAGAACGTTGTAGGAACGTTATGCTAACCATAAAATAACGTTCTAGTAACGTTAAGCAAACTGGACATTTTAACGTTCTTGCAATGTTCCAAATAAACGTTCATAGAACGTTATATTTTTAATGAAATTTAGGTTGCTTGAACGTTGTAGGAACGTTATGCTAACCATAAAATAACGTTCTAGTAACGTTAAACAAACTGGACATTTCCACGTTTTTGTAACATTCCAAATAAACGTTAATAGAACGTTAAATTTTTAGTGAAATTTAGGTTGCAAGAACGTTGTAGGAACGTTATGCTAACCATAAAATAACGTTCTAGTATTGTTAAGCAAACTGGACATTTTAACGTTCTTGGAATGTTCCAAATAAACGTTCATAGAACGTTATATTTTTAATGAAATTTAGGTTGCTAGAACGTTGTAGGAACGTTATGCTAACCATAAAATAACGTTCTAGTAACGTTAAGCAAACTGGACATTTTAACGTTTTTGGAATGTCCCAAATAAACGTTAATAGAACGTTACATTTTTAGTGAAATTTAGGTTGCAAGAACGTTGTAGAAACGTTATGCTAACCATTAAATTACGTTCTAGTAACGTTAAACAAACTGGACATTTCCACGTTTTTGTAACATTCCAAATAACGTTATCAAAACGTTCCCAGAACAAAAATTTGTTAGCTGGGAAGCTGGTTCCAGCAATGCAAGCTGAATCTCTGTCCCACTTTAACTTTGCAGTCTGTGCATGAATAAAACCTATTTTGCAACACAGAGAAACATATCTGAAGGTGTTAGAAGTGTTTTGCATGATTTTTGAAGTTAGACCCTGAAATGTCAGAAAACAGCTTTTCAGCGCAGAACAAAGTTGGTTCAGGCAATGCAAGCTGAATCTTGGTCCCACTTTAAATTTACACTCTGTGCATGAATAAAAGCTATTTTGCAACACAGAGAAACATATCTGAAGGTGTTAGAAGTGTTTTGCATGATTTTTGAAGTTAGACCCTGAAATGTCAGAAAACAGCTTTTCAGCGCAGAAAAAAGTTGGTTCAGGCAATGCAAGCTGAATCTCTGTCTCACTTTAAATTTACACTCTGTGCATGAATAAAACCTATTTTGCAACACAGAGAAACATATCTGAAGGTGTTAGAAGTGTTTTGCATGATTTTTGAAGTTAGACCCTGAAATGTCAGAAAACAGCTTTTCAGCGCAGAACAAAGCTGGTTCCAGCAATGCAAGCTGAATCTCTGTCCCACTTTAACTTTGCAGTCTGTGCATGAATAAAACCTATTTTGCAACACAGAGAAACATATCTGAAGGTGTTAGAAGTGTTTTGCATGATTTTTGAAGTTAGACCCTGAAATGTCAGAAAACAGCTTTTCAGCGCAGAACAAAGTTGGTTCAGGCAATGCAAGCTGAATCTTGGTCCCACTTTAAATTTACACTCTGTGCATGAATAAAAGCTATTTTGCAACACAGAGAAACATATCTGAAGGTGTTAGAAGTGTTTTGCATGATTTTTGAAGTTAGACCCTGAAATGTCAGAAAACAGCTTTTCAGCGCAGAAAAAAGTTGGTTCAGGCAATGCAAGCTGAATCTCTGTCTCACTTTAAATTTACGCTCTGTGCATGAATAAAAGCTATTTTGCAACACAGAGAAACATATCTGAAGGTGTTAGAAGTGTTTTGCATGATTTTTGAAGTTAGACCCTCAAATGTCAGAAAACAGCGTTTCAGCGCAGAACAAAGTTGGTTCAGGCAATGCAAGCTGAATCTCTGTCCCACTTTAACTTTGCAGTCTGTGCATGAATAAAACCTATTTTGCAACACAGAGAAACATATCTGAAGGTGTTAGAAGTGTTTTGCATGATTTTTGAAGTTAGACCCTGAAATGTCAGAAAACAGCTTTTCAGCGCAGAAAAAAGTTGGTTCAGGCAATGCAAGCTGAATCTTGGTCCCACTTTAAATTTACACTCTGTGCATGAATAAAAGCTATTTTGCAACACAGAGAAACATATCTGAAGGTGTTAGAAGTGTTTTGCATGATTTTTGAAGTTAGACCCTGAAATGTCAGAAAACAGCGTTTCAGCGCAGAACAAAGTTGGTTCAGGCAATGCAAGCTGAATCTCTGTCCCACTTTAACTTTGCAGTCTGTGCATGAATAAAACCTATTTTGCAACACAGAGAAACATATCTGAAGGCGTTAGAAGTGTTTTGCATGATTTTTGAAGTTAGACCCTGAAATGTCAGAAAACAGCTTTTCAGCGCAGAACAAAGCTGGTTCCAGCAATGCAAGCTGAATCTCTGTCCCACTTTAACTTTGCAGTCTGTGCATGAATAAAACCTATTTTGCAACACAGAGAAACATATCTGAAGGTGTTAGAAGTGTTTTGCATGATTTTTGAAGTTAGACCCTGAAATGTCAGAAAACAGCTTTTCAGCGCAGAACAAAGCTGGTTCCAGCAATGCAAGCTGAATCTCTGTCGCACTTTAACTTTGCAGTCTGTGTATGAATAAAACCTATTTTGCAACACAGAGAAACATATCTGAAGGTGTTAGAAGTGTTTTGCATGATTTTTGAAGTTAGACCCTGAAATGTCAGAAAACAGCTTTTCAGCGCAGAACAAAGTTGGTTCAGGCAATGCAAGCTGAATCTTGGTCCCACTTTAAATTTACACTCTGTGCATGAATAAAAGCTATTTTGCAACACAGAGAAACATATCTGAAGGTGTTAGAAGTGTTTTGCATGATTTTTGAAGTTAGACCCTGAAATGTCAGAAAACAGCTTTTCAGCGCAGAAAAAAGTTGGTTCAGGCAATGCAAGCTGAATCTCTGTCTCACTTTAAATTTACACTCTGTGCATGAATAAAACCTATTTTGCAACACAAAGAAACATATCTGAAGGTGTTAGAAGTGTTTTGCATGATTTTTGAAGTTAGACCCTGAAATGTCAGAAAACAGCTTTTCAGCGCAGAACAAAGCTGGTTCCAGCAATGCAAGCTGAATCTCTGTCCCACTTTAACTTTGCAGTCTGTGCATGAATAAAACCTATTTTGCAACACAGAGAAACATATCTGAAGGTGTTAGAAGTGTTTTGCATGATTTTTGAAGTTAGACCCTGAAATGTCAGAAAACAGCTTTTCAGCGCAGAACAAAGTTGGTTCAGGCAATGCAAGCTGAATCTTGGTCCCACTTTAAATTTACACTCTGTGCATGAATAAAAGCTATTTTGCAACACAGAGAAACATATCTGAAGGTGTTAGAAGTGTTTTGCATGATTTTTGAAGTTAGACCCTGAAATGTCAGAAAACAGCTTTTCAGCGCAGAAAAAAGTTGGTTCAGGCAATGCAAGCTGAATCTCTGTCTCACTTTAAATTTACGCTCTGTGCATGAATAAAAGCTATTTTGCAACACAGAGAAACATATCTGAAGGTGTTAGAAGTGTTTTGCATGATTTTTGAAGTTAGACCCTCAAATGTCAGAAAACAGCGTTTCAGCGCAGAACAAAGTTGGTTCAGGCAATGCAAGCTGAATCTCTGTCCCACTTTAACTTTGCAGTCTGTGCATGAATAAAACCTATTTTGCAACACAGAGAAACATATCTGAAGGTGTTAGAAGTGTTTTGCATGATTTTTGAAGTTAGACCCTGAAATGTCAGAAAACAGCTTTTCAGCGCAGAAAAAAGTTGGTTCAGGCAATGCAAGCTGAATCTTGGTCCCACTTTAAATTTACACTCTGTGCATGAATAAAAGCTATTTTGCAACACAGAGAAACATATCTGAAGGTGTTAGAAGTGTTTTGCATGATTTTTGAAGTTAGACCCTGAAATGTCAGAAAACAGCGTTTCAGCGCAGAACAAAGCTGGTTCCAGCAATGCAAGCTGAATCTCTGTCCCACTTTAACTTTGCAGTCTGTGCATGAATAAAACCTATTTTGCAACACAGAGAAACATATCTGAAGGTGTTAGAAGTGTTTTGCATGATTTTTGAAGTTAGACCCTGAAATGTCAGAAAACAGCTTTTCAGCGCAGAACAAAGCTGGTTCCAGCAATGCAAGCTGAATCTCTGTCCCACTTTAACTTTGCAGTCTGTGCATGAATAAAACCTATTTTGCAACACAGAGAAACATATCTGAAGGTGTTAGAAGTGTTTTGCATGATTTTTGAAGTTAGACCCTGAAATGTCAGAAAACAGCTTTTCAGCGCAGAACAAAGCTGGTTCCAGCAATGCAAGCTGAATCTCTGTCCCACTTTAACTTTGCAGTCTGTGCATGAATAAAACCTATTTTGCAACACAGAGAAACATATCTGAAGGTGTTAGAAGTGTTTTGCATGATTTTTGAAGTTAGACCCTGAAATGTCAGAAAACAGCTTTTCAGCGCAGAACAAAGTTGGTTCAGGCAATGCAAGCTGAATCTTGGTCCCACTTTAAATTTACACTCTGTGCATGAATAAAAGCTATTTTGCAACACAGAGAAACATATCTGAAGGTGTTAGAAGTGTTTTGCATGATTTTTGAAGTTAGACCCTGAAATGTCAGAAAACAGCTTTTCAGCGCAGAAAAAAGTTGGTTCAGGCAATGCAAGCTGAATCTCTGTCTCACTTTAAATTTACACTCTGTGCATGAATAAAAGCTATTTTGCAACACAGAGAAACATATCTGAAGGTGTTAGAAGTGTTTTGCATGATTTTTGAAGTTAGACCCTCAAATGTCAGAAAACAGCGTTTCAGCGCAGAACAAAGTTGGTTCAGGCAATGCAAGCTGAATCTCTGTCCCACTTTAACTTTGCAGTCTGTGCATGAATAAAAGCTATTTTGCAACACAGAGAAACATATCTGAAGGTGTTAGAAGTGTTTTGCATGATTTTTGAAGTTAGACCCTGAAATGTCAGAAAACAGCTTTTCAGCGCAGAACAAAGCTGGTTCCAGCAATGCAAGCTGAATCTCTGTCCCACTTTAACTTTGCAGTCTGTGCATGAATAAAACCTATTTTGCAACACAGAGAAACATATCTGAAGGTGTTAGAAGTGTTTTGCATGATTTTTGAAGTTAGACCCTGAAATGTCAGAAAACAGCTTTTCAGCGCAGAACAAAGTTGGTTCAGGCAATGCAAGCTGAATCTTGGTCCCACTTTAAATTTACACTCTGTGCATGAATAAAAGCTATTTTGCAACACAGAGAAACATATGTGAAGGTGTTAGAAGTGTTTTGCATGATTTTTGAAGTTAGACCCTGAAATGTCAGAAAACAGCTTTTCAGCGCAGAAAAAAGTTGGTTCAGGCAATGCAAGCTGAATCTCTGTCTCACTTTAAATTTACACTCTGTGCATGAATAAAAGCTATTTTGCAACACTGAGAAACATATCTGAAGGTGTTAGAAGTGTTTTGCATGATTTTTGAAGTTAGACCCTGAAATGTCAGAAAACAGCGTTTCAGCGCAGAACAAAGTTGGTTCAGGCAATGCAAGCTGAATCTCTGTCCCACTTTAACTTTGCAGTCTGTGCATGAATAAAACCTATTTTGCAACACAGAGAAACATATCTGAAGGTGTTAGAAGTGTTTTGCATGATTTTTGAAGTTAGACCCTGAAATGTCAGAAAACAGCTTTTCAGCGCAGAACAAAGCTGGTTCCAGCAATGCAAGCTGAATCTCTGTCCCACTTTAACTTTGCAGTCTGTGCATGAATAAAAGCTATTTTGCAACACAGAGAAACATATCTGAAGGTGTTAGAAGTGTTTTGCATGATTTTTGAAGTTAGACCATGAAATGTCAGAAAACAGCTTTTCAGCGCAGAACAAAGTTGGTTCAGGCAATGCAAGCTGAATCTCGGTCCCACTTTAACTTTGCAGTCTGTACATGAATAAAAGCTATTTTGCAACACAGAAAAACATATCTGAAGGTGTTAGAAGTGTTTTGCATGATTTTTGAAGTTAGACCCTGAAATGTCAGAAAACAGCTTTTCAGCGCAGAACAAAGTTGGTTCAGGCAATGCAAGCTGAATCTTGGTCCCACTTTAAATTTACACTCTGTGCATGAATAAAAGCTATTTTGCAACACAGAGAAACATATCTGAAGGTGTTAGAAGTGTTTTGCATGATTTTTGAAGTTAGACCCTGAAATGTCAGAAAACAGCTTTTCAGCGCAGAAAAAAGTTGGTTCAGGCAATGCAAGCTGAATCTCTGTCTCACTTTAAATTTACACTCTGTGCATGAATAAAACCTATTTTGCAACACAGAGAAACATATCTGAAGGTGTTAGAAGTGTTTTGCATGATTTTTGAAGTTAGACCCTGAAATGTCAGAAAACAGCTTTTCAGCGCAGAAAAAAGTTGGTTCAGGCGATGCAAGCTGAATCTCTGTCTCACTTTAAATTTACACTCTGTGCATGAATAAAACCTATTTTGCAACACAGAGAAACATATCTGAAGGTGTTAGAAGTGTTTTGCATGATTTTTGAAGTTAGACCCTGAAATGTCAGAAAACAGCTTTTCAGCGCAGAACAAAGCTGGTTCCAGCAATGCAAGCTGAATCTCTGTCCCACTTTAACTTTGCAGTCTGTGCATGAATAAAACCTATTTTGCAACACAGAGAAACATATTTGAAGGTGTTAGAAGTGTTTTGCATGATTTTTGAAGTTAGACCCTGAAATGTCAGAAAACAGCTTTTCAGCGCAGAACAAAGTTGGTTCAGGCAATGCAAGCTGAATCTTGGTCCCACTTTAAATTTACACTCTGTGCATGAATAAAAGCTATTTTGCAACACAGAGAAACATATCTGAAGGTGTTAGAAGTGTTTTGCATGATTTTTGAAGTTAGACCCTGAAATGTCAGAAAACAGCTTTTCAGCGCAGAAAAAAGTTGGTTCAGGCAATGCAAGCTGAATCTCTGTCTCACTTTAAATTTACACTCTGTGGATGAATAAAAGCTATTTTGCAACACAGAGAAACATATCTGAAGGTGTTAGAAGTGTTTTGCATGATTTTTGAAGTTAGACCCTCAAATGTCAGAAAACAGCGTTTCAGCGCAGAACAAAGTTGGTTCAGGCAATGCAAGCTGAATCTCTGTCCCACTTTAACTTTGCAGTCTGTGCATGAATAAAAGCTATTTTGCAACACAGAGAAACATATCTGAAGGTGTTAGAAGTGTTTTGCATGATTTTTGAAGTTAGACCCTGAAATGTCAGAAAACAGCTTTTCAGCGCAGAACAAAGCTGGTTCCAGCAATGCAAGCTGAATCTCTGTCCCACTTTAACTTTGCAGTCTGTGCATGAATAAAACCTATTTTGCAACACAGAGAAACATATCTGAAGGTGTTAGAAGTGTTTTGCATGATTTTTGAAGTTAGACCCTGAAATGTCAGAAAACAGCTTTTCAGCGCAGAACAAAGTTGGTTCAGGCAATGCAAGCTGAATCTTGGTCCCACTTTAAATTTACACTCTGTGCATGAATAAAAGCTATTTTGCAACACAGAGAAACATATCTGAAGGTGTTAGAAGTGTTTTGCATGATTTTTGAAGTTAGACCCTGAAATGTCAGAAAACAGCTTTTCAGCGCAGAAAAAAGTTGGTTCAGGCAATGCAAGCTGAATCTCTGTCTCACTTTAAATTTACACTCTGTGCATGAATAAAAGCTATTTTGCAACACAGAGAAACATATCTGAAGGTGTTAGAAGTGTTTTGCATGATTTTTGAAGTTAGACCCTCAAATGTCAGAAAACAGCGTTTCAGCGCAGAACAAAGTTGGTTCAGGCAATGCAAGCTGAATCTCTGTCCCACTTTAACTTTGCAGTCTGTGCATGAATAAAACCTATTTTGCAACACAGAGAAACATATCTGAAGGTGTTAGAAGTGTTTTGCATGATTTTTGAAGTTAGACCCTGCAATGTCAGACAACAGCGTTTCAGCTCAGAACAAAGTTGGTTCAGGCAATGCAAGCTGAATCTCTGTCCCACTTTAACTTTGCAGTCTGTGCATGAATAAAACCTTTTTTGCAACACAGAGAAACATATCTGAAGGTGTTAGAAGTGTTTTGCATGATTTTTGAAGTTAGACCCTGAAATGTCAGAAAACAGCTTTTCAGCTCAGAACAAAGTTGGTTCAGGCAATGCAAGCTGAATCTTGGTCCCACTTTAAATTTACACTCTGTGCATGAATAAAAGCTATTTTGCAACACAGAGAAACATATCTGAAGGTGTTAGAAGTGTTTTGCATGATTTTTGAAGTTAGACCCTGAAATGTCAGAAAACAGCGTTTCAGCGCAGAACAAAGTTGGTTCAGGCAATGCAAGCTGAATCTCTGTCCCACTTTAACTTTGCAGTCTGTGCATGAATAAAACCTATTTTGCAACACAGAGAAACATATCTGAAGGCGTTAGAAGTGTTTTGCATGATTTTTGAAGTTAGACCCTGAAATGTCAGAAAACAGCTTTTCAGCGCAGAACAAAGCTGGTTCCAGCAATGCAAGCTGAATCTCTGTCCCACTTTAACTTTGCAGTCTGTGCATGAATAAAACCTATTTTGCAACACAGAGAAACATATCTGAAGGTGTTAGAAGTGTTTTGCATGATTTTTGAAGTTAGACCCTGAAATGTCAGAAAACAGCTTTTCAGCGCAGAACAAAGCTGGTTCCAGCAATGCAAGCTGAATCTCTGTCCCACTTTAACTTTGCAGTCTGTGCATGAATAAAACCTATTTTGCAACACAGAGAAACATATCTGAAGGTGTTAGAAGTGTTTTGCATGATTTTTGAAGTTAGACCATGAAATGTCAGAAAACAGCTTTTCAGCGCAGAACAAAGTTGGTTCAGGCAATGCAAGCTGAATCTCGGTCCCACTTTAACTTTGCAGTCTTTACATGAATAAAAGCTATTTTGCAACACAGAAAAACATATCTGAAGGTGTTAGAAGTGTTTTGCATGATTTTTGAAGTTAGACCCTGAAATGTCAGAAAACAGCTTTTCAGCGCAGAACAAAGTTGGTTCAGGCAATGCAAGCTGAATCTTGGTCCCACTTTAAATGTACACTCTGTGCATGAATAAAAGCTATTTTGCAACACAGAGAAACATATCTGAAGGTGTTAGAAGTGTTTTGCATGATTTTTGAAGTTAGACCCTGAAATGTCAGAAAACAGCTTTTCAGCGCAGAAAAAAGTTGGTTCAGGCAATGCAAGCTGAATCTCTGTCTCACTTTAAATTTACACTCTGTGCATGAATAAAACCTATTTTGCAACACAGAGAAACATATCTGAAGGTGTTAGAAGTGTTTTGCATGATTTTTGAAGTTAGACCCTGAAATGTCAGAAAACAGCTTTTCAGCGCAGAAAAAAGTTGGTTCAGGCGATGCAAGCTGAATCTCTGTCTCACTTTAAATTTACACTCTGTGCATGAATAAAACCTATTTTGCAACACAGAGAAACATATCTGAAGGTGTTAGAAGTGTTTTGCATGATTTTTGAAGTTAGACCCTGAAATGTCAGAAAACAGCTTTTCAGCGCAGAACAAAGCTGGTTCCAGCAATGCAAGCTGAATCTCTGTCCCACTTTAACTTTGCAGTCTGTGCATGAATAAAACCTATTTTGCAACACAGAGAAACATATCTGAAGGTGTTAGAAGTGTTTTGCATGATTTTTGAAGTTAGACCCTGAAATGTCAGAAAACAGCTTTTCAGCGCAGAACAAAGTTGGTTCAGGCAATGCAAGCTGAATCTTGGTCCCACTTTAAATTTACACTCTGTGCATGAATAAAAGCTATTTTGCAACACAGAGAAACATATCTGAAGGTGTTAGAAGTGTTTTGCATGATTTTTGAAGTTAGACCCTGAAATGTCAGAAAACAGCTTTTCAGCGCAGAAAAAAGTTGGTTCAGGCAATGCAAGCTGAATCTCTGTCTCACTTTAAATTTACACTCTGTGCATGAATAAAAGCTATTTTGCAACACAGAGAAACATATCTGAAGGTGTTAGAAGTGTTTTGCATGATTTTTGAAGTTAGACCCTCAAATGTCAGAAAACAGCGTTTCAGCGCAGAACAAAGTTGGTTCAGGCAATGCAAGCTGAATCTCTGTCCCACTTTAACTTTGCAGTCTGTGCATGAATAAAAGCTATTTTGCAACACAGAGAAACATATCTGAAGGTGTTAGAAGTGTTTTGCATGATTTTTGAAGTTAGACCATGAAATGTCAGAAAACAGCTTTTCAGCGCAGAACAAAGTTGGTTCAGGCAATGCAAGCTGAATCTCGGTCCCACTTTAACTTTGCAGTCTGTACATGAATAAAAGCTATTTTGCAACACAGAAAAACATATCTGAAGGTGTTAGAAGTGTTTTGCATGATTTTTGAAGTTAGACCCTGAAATGTCAGAAAACAGCTTTTCAGCGCAGAACAAAGTTGGTTCAGGCAATGCAAGCTGAATCTTGGTCCCACTTTAAATTTACACTCTGTGCATGAATAAAAGCTATTTTGCAACACAGAGAAACATATCTGAAGGTGTTAGAAGTGTTTTGCATGATTTTTGAAGTTAGACCCTGAAATGTCAGAAAACAGCTTTTCAGCGCAGAAAAAAGTTGGTTCAGGCAATGCAAGCTGAATCTCTGTCTCACTTTAAATTTACACTCTGTGCATGAATAAAACCTATTTTGCAACACAGAGAAACATATCTGAAGGTGTTAGAAGTGTTTTGCATGATTTTTGAAGTTAGACCCTGAAATGTCAGAAAACAGCTTTTCAGCGCAGAAAAAAGTTGGTTCAGGCGATGCAAGCTGAATCTCTGTCTCACTTTAAATTTACACTCTGTGCATGAATAAAACCTATTTTGCAACACAGAGAAACATATCTGAAGGTGTTAGAAGTGTTTTGCATGATTTTTGAAGTTAGACCCTGAAATGTCAGAAAACAGCTTTTCAGCGCAGAACAAAGCTGGTTCCAGCAATGCAAGCTGAATCTCTGTCCCACTTTAACTTTGCAGTCTGTGCATGAATAAAACCTATTTTGCAACACAGAGAAACATATCTGAAGGTGTTAGAAGTGTTTTGCATGATTTTTGAAGTTAGACCCTGAAATGTCAGAAAACAGCTTTTCAGCGCAGAACAAAGTTGGTTCAGGCAATGCAAGCTGAATCTCTGTCTCACTTTAAATTTACACTCTGTGCATGAATAAAAGCTATTTTGCAACACAGAGAAACATATCTGAAGGTGTTAGAAGTGTTTTGCATGATTTTTGAAGTTAGACCCTCAAATGTCAGAAAACAGCGTTTCAGCGCAGAACAAAGTTGGTTCAGGCAATGCAAGCTGAATCTCTGTCCCACTTTAACTTTGCAGTCTGTGCATGAATAAAAGCTATTTTGCAACACAGAGAAACATATCTGAAGGTGTTAGAAGTGTTTTGCATGATTTTTGAAGTTAGACCCTGAAATGTCAGAAAACAGCTTTTCAGCGCAGAACAAAGCTGGTTCCAGCAATGCAAGCTGAATCTCTGTCCCACTTTAACTTTGCAGTCTGTGCATGAATAAAACCTATTTTGCAACACAGAGAAACATATCTGAAGGTGTTAGAAGTGTTTTGCATGATTTTTGAAGTTAGACCCTGAAATGTCAGAAAACAGCTTTTCAGCGCAGAACAAAGTTGGTTCAGGCAATGCAAGCTGAATCTTGGTCCCACTTTAAATTTACACTCTGTGCATGAATAAAAGCTATTTTGCAACACAGAGAAACATATCTGAAGGTGTTAGAAGTGTTTTGCATGATTTTTGAAGTTAGACCCTGAAATGTCAGAAAACAGCTTTTCAGCGCAGAAAAAAGTTGGTTCAGGCAATGCAAGCTGAATCTCTGTCTCACTTTAAATTTACACTCTGTGCATGAATATAAGCTATTTTGCAACACAGAGAAACATATCTGAAGGTGTTAGAAGTGTTTTGCATGATTTTTGAAGTTAGACCCTCAAATGTCAGAAAACAGCGTTTCAGCGCAGAACAAAGTTGGTTCAGGCAATGCAAGCTGAATCTCTGTCCCACTTTAACTTTGCAGTCTGTGCATGAATAAAACCTATTTTGCAACACAGAGAAACATATCTGAAGGTGTTAGAAGTGTTTTGCATGATTTTTGAAGTTAGACCCTGAAATGTCAGAAAACAGCTTTTCAGCGCAGAACAAAGCTGGTTCCAGCAATGCAAGCTGAATCTCTGTCCCACTTTAACTTTGCAGTCTGTGCATGAATAAAAGCTATTTTGCAACACAGAGAAACATATCTGAAGGTGTTAGAAGTGTTTTGCATGATTTTTGAAGTTAGACCCTGAAATGTCAGAAAACAGCTTTTCAGCGCAGAACAAAGCTGGTTCCAGCAATGCAAGCTGAATCTCTGTCCCACTTTAACTTTGCAGTCTGTGCATGAATAAAACCTATTTTGCAACACAGAGAAACATATCTGAAGGTGTTAGAAGTGTTTTGCATGATTTTTGAAGTTAGACCATGAAATGTCAGAAAACAGCTTTTCAGCGCAGAACAAAGTTGGTTCAGGCAATGCAAGCTGAATCTCGGTCCCACTTTAACTTTGCAGTCTGTACATGAATAAAAGCTATTTTGCAACACAGAAAAACATATCTGAAGGTGTTAGAAGTGTTTTGCATGATTTTTGAAGTTAGACCCTGAAATGTCAGAAAACAGCTTTTCAGCGCAGAACAAAGTTGGTTCAGGCAATGCAAGCTGAATCTTGGTCCCACTTTAAATTTACACTCTGTGCATGAATAAAAGCTATTTTGCAACACAGAGAAACATATCTGAAGGTGTTAGAAGTGTTTTGCATGATTTTTGAAGTTAGACCCTGAAATGTCAGAAAACAGCTTTTCAGCGCAGAAAAAAGTTGGTTCAGGCAATGCAAGCTGAATCTCTGTCTCACTTTAAATTTACACTCTGTGCATGAATAAAACCTATTTTGCAACACAGAGAAACATATCTGAAGGTGTTAGAAGTGTTTTACATGATTTTTGAAGTTAGACCCTGAAATGTCAGAAAACAGCTTTTCAGCGCAGAAAAAAGTTGGTTCAGGCGATGCAAGCTGAATCTCTGTCTCACTTTAAATTTACACTCTGTGCATGAATAAAACCTATTTTGCAACACAGAGAAACATATCTGAAGGTGTTAGAAGTGTTTTGCATGATTTTTGAAGTTAGACCCTGAAATGTCAGAAAACAGCTTTTCAGCGCAGAACAAAGCTGGTTCCAGCAATGCAAGCTGAATCTCTGTCCCACTTTAACTTTGCAGTCTGTGCATGAATAAAACCTATTTTGCAACACAGAGAAACATATCTGAAGGTGTTAGAAGTGTTTTGCATGATTTTTGAAGTTAGACCCTGAAATGTCAGAAAACAGCTTTTCAGCGCAGAACAAAGTTGGTTCAGGCAATGCAAGCTGAATCTTGGTCCCACTTTAAATTTACACTCTGTGCATGAATAAAAGCTATTTTGCAACACAGAGAAACATATCTGAAGGTGTTAGAAGTGTTTTGCATGATTTTTGAAGTTAGACCCTGAAATGTCAGAAAACAGCTTTTCAGCGCAGAACAAAGTTGGTTCAGGCAATGCAAGCTGAATCTCTGTCTCACTTTAAATTTACACTCTGTGCATGAATAAAAGCTATTTTGCAACACAGAGAAACATATCTGAAGGTGTTAGAAGTGTTTTGCATGATTTTTGAAGTTAGACCCTCAAATGTCAGAAAACAGCGTTTCAGCGCAGAAAAAAGTTGGTTCAGGCAATGCAAGCTGAATCTCTGTCCCACTTTAACTTTGCAGTCTGTGCATGAATAAAAGCTATTTTGCAACACAGAGAAACATATCTGAAGGTGTTAGAAGTGTTTTGCATGATTTTTGAAGTTAGACCATGAAATGTCAGAAAACAGCTTTTCAGCGCAGAACAAAGTTGGTTCAGGCAATGCAAGCTGAATCTCGGTCCCACTTTAACTTTGCAGTCTGTACATGAATAAAAGCTATTTTGCAACACAGAAAAACATATCTGAAGGTGTTAGAAGTGTTTTGCATGATTTTTGAAGTTAGACCCTGAAATGTCAGAAAACAGCTTTTCAGCGCAGAACAAAGTTGGTTCAGGCAATGCAAGCTGAATCTTGGTCCCACTTTAAATTTACACTCTGTGCATGAATAAAAGCTATTTTGCAACACAGAGAAACATATCTGAAGGTGTTAGAAGTGTTTTGCATGATTTTTGAAGTTAGACCCTGAAATGTCAGAAAACAGCTTTTCAGCGCAGAAAAAAGTTGGTTCAGGCAATGCAAGCTGAATCTCTGTCTCACTTTAAATTTACACTCTGTGCATGAATAAAACCTATTTTGCAACACAGAGAAACATATCTGAAGGTGTTAGAAGTGTTTTGCATGATTTTTGAAGTTAGACCCTGAAATGTCAGAAAACAGCTTTTCAGCGCAGAAAAAAGTTGGTTCAGGCGATGCAAGCTGAATCTCTGTCTCACTTTAAATTTACACTCTGTGCATGAATAAAACCTATTTTGCAACACAGAGAAACATATCTGAAGGTGTTAGAAGTGTTTTGCATGATTTTTGAAGTTAGACCCTGAAATGTCAGAAAACAGCTTTTCAGCGCAGAACAAAGCTGGTTCCAGCAATGCAAGCTGAATCTCTGTCCCACTTTAACTTTGCAGTCTGTGCATGAATAAAACCTATTTTGCAACACAGAGAAACATATCTGAAGGTGTTAGAAGTGTTTTGCATGATTTTTGAAGTTAGACCCTGAAATGTCAGAAAACAGCTTTTCAGCGCAGAACAAAGTTGGTTCAGGCAATGCAAGCTGAATCTTGGTCCCACTTTAAATTTACACTCTGTGCATGAATAAAAGCTATTTTGCAACACAGAGAAACATATCTGAAGGTGTTAGAAGTGTTTTGCATGATTTTTGAAGTTAGACCCTGAAATGTCAGAAAACAGCTTTTCAGCGCAGAACAAAGTTGGTTCAGGCAATGCAAGCTGAATCTCTGTCTCACTTTAAATTTACACTCTGTGCATGAATAAAAGCTATTTTGCAACACAGAGAAACATATCTGAAGGTGTTAGAAGTGTTTTGCATGATTTTTGAAGTTAGACCCTCAAATGTCAGAAAACAGCGTTTCAGCGCAGAAAAAAGTTGGTTCAGGCAATGCAAGCTGAATCTCTGTCCCACTTTAACTTTGCAGTCTGTGCATGAATAAAAGCTATTTTGCAACACAGAGAAACATATCTGAAGGTGTTAGAAGTGTTTTGCATGATTTTTGAAGTTAGACCCTGAAATGTCAGAAAACAGCTTTTCAGCGCAGAACAAAGCTGGTTCCAGCAATGCAAGCTGAATCTCTGTCCCACTTTAACTTTGCAGTCTGTGCATGAATAAAACCTATTTTGCAACACAGAGAAACATATCTGAAGGTGTTAGAAGTGTTTTGCATGATTTTTGAAGTTAGACCCTGAAATGTCAGAAAACAGCTTTTCAGCGCAGAACAAAGTTGGTTCAGGCAATGCAAGCTGAATCTTGGTCCCACTTTAAATTTACACTCTGTGCATGAATAAAAGCTATTTTGCAACACAGAGAAACATATGTGAAGGTGTTAGAAGTGTTTTGCATGATTTTTGAAGTTAGACCCTGAAATGTCAGAAAACAGCTTTTCAGCGCAGAAAAAAGTTGGTTCAGGCAATGCAAGCTGAATCTCTGTCTCACTTTAAATTTACACTCTGTGCATGAATAAAAGCTATTTTGCAACACTGAGAAACATATCTGAAGGTGTTAGAAGTGTTTTGCATGATTTTTGAAGTTAGACCCTGAAATGTCAGAAAACAGCGTTTCAGCGCAGAACAAAGTTGGTTCAGGCAATGCAAGCTGAATCTCTGTCCCACTTTAACTTTGCAGTCTGTGCATGAATAAAACCTATTTTGCAACACAGAGAAACATATCTGAAGGTGTTAGAAGTGTTTTGCATGATTTTTGAAGTTAGACCCTGAAATGTCAGAAAACAGCGTTTCAGCGCAGAACAAAGTTGGTTCAGGCAATGCAAGCTGAATCTCTGTCTCACTTTAACTTTGCAGTCTGTGCATGAATAAAACCTATTTTGCAACACAGAGAAACATATCTGAAGGTGTTAGAAGTGTTTTGCATTATTTTTGAAGTTAGACCCTGAAATGTCAGAAAACAGCTTTTCAGCGCAGAACAAAGCTGGTTCCAGCAATGCAAGCTGAATCTCTGTCCCACTTTAACTTTGCAGTCTGTGCATGAATAAAACCTATTTTGCAACACAGAGAAACATATCTGAAGGTGTTAGAAGTGTTTTGCATGATTTTTGAAGTTAGACCCTGAAATGTCAGAAAACAGCTTTTCAGCGCAGAACAAAGCTGGTTCCAGCAATGCAAGCTGAATCTCTGTCCCACTTTAACTTTGCAGTCTGTGCATGAATAAAACCTATTTTGCAACACAGAGAAACATATCTGAAGGTGTTAGAAGTGTTTTGCATGATTTTTGAAGTTAGACCATGAAATGTCAGAAAACAGCTTTTCAGCGCAGAACAAAGTTGGTTCAGGCAATGCAAGCTGAATCTCGGTCCCACTTTAACTTTGCAGTCTGTACATGAATAAAAGCTATTTTGCAAGACAGAAAAACATATCTGAAGGTGTTAGAAGTGTTTTGCATGATTTTTGAAGTTAGACCCTGAAATGTCAGAAAACAGCTTTTCAGCGCAGAACAAAGTTGGTTCAGGCAATGCAAGCTGAATCTTGGTCCCACTTTAAATTTACACTCTGTGCATGAATAAAAGCTATTTTGCAACACAGAGAAACATATCTGAAGGTGTTAGAAGTGTTTTGCATGATTTTTGAAGTTAGACCCTGAAATGTCAGAAAACAGCTTTTCAGCGCAGAAAAAAGTTGGTTCAGGCAATGCAAGCTGAATCTCTGTCTCACTTTAAATTTACACTCTGTGCATGAATAAAACCTATTTTGCAACACAGAGAAACATATCTGAAGGTGTTAGAAGTGTTTTGCATGATTTTTGAAGTTAGACCCTGAAATGTCAGAAAACAGCTTTTCAGCGCAGAAAAAAGTTGGTTCAGGCGATGCAAGCTGAATCTCTGTCTCACTTTAAATTTACACTCTGTGCATGAATAAAACCTATTTTGCAACACAGAGAAACATATCTGAAGGTGTTAGAAGTGTTTTGCATGATTTTTGAAGTTAGACCCTGAAATGTCAGAAAACAGCTTTTCAGCGCAGAACAAAGCTGGTTCCAGCAATGCAAGCTGAATCTCTGTCCCACTTTAACTTTGCAGTCTGTGCATGAATAAAACCTATTTTGCAACACAGAGAAACATATCTGAAGGTGTTAGAAGTGTTTTGCATGATTTTTAAAGTTAGACCCTGAAATGTCAGAAAACAGCTTTTCAGCGCAGAACAAAGTTGGTTCAGGCAATGCAAGCTGAATCTTGGTCCCACTTTAAATTTACACTCTGTGCATGAATAAAAGCTATTTTGCAACACAGAGAAACATATGTGAAGGTGTTAGAAGTGTTTTGCATGATTTTTGAAGTTAGACCCTGAAATGTCAGAAAACAGCGTTTCAGCGCAGAACAAAGTTGGTTCAGGCAATGCAAGCTGAATCTCTGTCCCACTTTAACTTTGCAGTCTGTGCATGAATAAAACCTATTTTGCAACACAGAGAAACATATCTGAAGGTGTTAGAAGTGTTTTGCATGATTTTTGAAGTTAGACCCTGAAATGTCAGAAAACAGCGTTTCAGCGCAGAACAAAGTTGGTTCAGGCAATGCAAGCTGAATCTCTGTCTCACTTTAACTTTGCAGTCTGTGCATGAATAAAACCTATTTTGCAACACAGAGAAACATATCTGAAGGTGTTAGAAGTGTTTTGCATGATTTTTGAAGTTAGACCCTGAAATGTCAGAAAACAGCTTTTCAGCGCAGAACAAAGCTGGTTCCAGCAATGCAAGCTGAATCTCTGTCCCACTTTAACTTTGCAGTCTGTGCATGAATAAAACCTATTTTGCAACACAGAGAAACATATCTGAAGGTGTTAGAAGTGTTTTGCATGATTTTTGAAGTTAGACCATGAAATGTCAGAAAACAGCTTTTCAGCGCAGAATAAAGTTGGTTCAGGCAATGCAAGCTGAATCTCGGTCCCACTTTAACTTTGCAGTCTGTGCATGAATAAAAGCTATTTTGCAACACAGAGAAACATATCTGAAGGTGTTAGAAGTGTTTTGCATGATTTTTGAAGTTAGACCCTGAAATGTCAGAAAACAGCTTTTCAGCGCAGAACAAAGTTGGTTCAGGCAATGCAAGCTGAATCTTGGTCCCACTTTAAATTTACACTCTGTGCATGAATAAAAGCTATTTTGCAACACAGAGAAACATATCTGAAGGTGTTAGAAGTGTTTTACATGATTTTTGAAGTTAGACCCTGAAATGTCAGAAAACAGCTTTTCAGCGCAGAACAAAGCTGGTTCCAGCAATGCAAGCTGAATCTCTGTCCCACTTTAACTTTGCAGTCTGTGCATGAATAAAACCTATTTTGCAACACAGAGAAACATATCTGAAAGTGTTAGAAGTGTTTTGCATGATTTTTGAAGTTAGACCCTGAAATGTCAGAAAACAGCTTTTCAGCGCAGAACAAAGTTGGTTCAGGCAATGCAAGCTGAATCTTGGTCCCACTTTAAATTTACACTCTGTGCATGAATAAAAGCTATTTTGCAACACAGAGAAACATATCTGAAGGTGTTAGAAGTGTTTTGCATGATTTTTGAAGTTAGACCCTGAAATGTCAGAAAACAGCTTTTCAGCGCAGAAAAAAGTTGGTTCAGGCAATGCAAGCTGAATCTCTGTCTCACTTTAAATTTACACTCTGTGCATGAATAAAACCTATTTTGCAACACAGAGAAACATATCTGAAGGTGTTAGAAGTGTTTTGCATGATTTTTGAAGTTAGACCCTGAAATGTCAGAAAACAGCTTTTCAGCGCAGAACAAAGCTGGTTCCAGCAATGCAAGCTGAATCTCTGTCCCACTTTAACTTTGCAGTCTGTGCATGAATAAAACCTATTTTGCAACACAGAGAAACATATCTGAAGGTGTTAGAAGTGTTTTGCATGATTTTTGAAGTTAGACCCTGAAATGTCAGAAAACAGCTTTTCAGTGCAGAACAAAGTTGGTTCAGGCAATGCAAGCTGAATCTTGGTCCCACTTTAAATTTACACTCTGTGTATGAATAAAAGCTATTTTGCAACACAGAGAAACATATCTGAAGGTGTTAGAAGTGTTTTGCATGATTTTTTAAGTTAGACCCTGAAATGTCAGAAAACAGCGTTTCAGCGCAGAACAAAGTTGGTTCAGGCAATGCAAGCTGAATCTCTGTCTCACTTTAACTTTGCAGTCTGTGCATGAATAAAACCTATTTTGCAACACAGAGAAACATATCTGAAGGTGTTAGAAGTGTTTTGCATGATTTTTGAAGTTAGACCCTGAAATGTCAGAAAACAGCTTTTCAGCGCAGAACAAAGCTGGTTCCAGCAATGCAAGCTGAATCTCTGTCCCACTTTAACTTTGCAGTCTGTGCATGAATAAAACCTATTTTGCAACACAGAGAAACATATCTGAAGGTGTTAGAAGTGTTTTGCATGATTTTTGAAGTTAGACCATGAAATGTCAGAAAACAGCTTTTCAGCGCAGAACAAAGTTGGTTCAGGCAATGCAAGCTGAATCTCGGTCCCACTTTAACTTTGCAGTCTGTGCATGAATAAAAGCTATTTTGCAACACAGAGAAACATATCTGAAGGTGTTAGAAGTGTTTTGCATGATTTTTGAAGTTAGACCCTGAAATGTCAGAAAACAGCTTTTCAGCAAAGAACAAAGTTGGTTCAGGCAATGCAAGCTGAATCTTGGTCCCACTTTAAATTTACACTCTGTGCATGAATAAAAGCTATTTTGCAACACAGAGAAACATATCTGAAGGTGTTAGAAGTGTTTTGCATGATTTTTTAAGTTAGACCCTGAAATGTCAGAAAACAGCGTTTCAGCGCAGAACAAAGTTGGTTCAGGCAATGCAAGCTGAATCTCTGTCTCACTTTAACTTTGCAGTCTGTGCATGAATAAAACCTATTTTGCAACACAGAGAAACATATCTGAAGGTGTTAGAAGTGTTTTGCATGATTTTTGAAGTTAGACCCTGAAATGTCAGAAAACAGCTTTTCAGCGCAGAACAAAGCTGGTTCCAGCAATGCAAGCTGAATCTCTGTCCCACTTTAACTTTGCAGTCTGTGCATGAATAAAACCTATTTTGCAACACAGAGAAACATATCTGAAGGTGTTAGAAGTGTTTTGCATGATTTTTGAAGTTAGACCATGAAATGTCAGAAAACAGCTTTTCAGCGCAGAACAAAGTTGGTTCAGGCAATGCAAGCTGAATCTCGGTCCCACTTTAACTTTGCAGTCTGTGCATGAATAAAAGCTATTTTGCAACACAGAGAAACATATCTGAAGGTGTTAGAAGTGTTTTGCATGATTTTTGAAGTTAGACCCTGAAATGTCAGAAAACAGCTTTTCAGCGCAGAAAAAAGTTGGTTCAGGCAATGCAAGCTGAATCTCTGTCTCACTTTAAATTTACACTCTGTGCATGAATAAAACCTATTTTGCAACACAGAGAAACATATCTGAAGGTGTTAGAAGTGTTTTGCATGATTTTTGAAGTTAGACCCTGAAATGTCAGAAAACAGCTTTTCAGCGCAGAACAAAGCTGGTTCCAGCAATGCAAGCTGAATCTCTGTCCCACTTTAACTTTGCAGTCTGTGCATGAATAAAACCTATTTTGCAACACAGAGAAACATATCTGAAGGTGTTAGAAGTGTTTTGCATGATTTTTGAAGTTAGACCCTGAAATGTCAGAAAACAGCTTTTCAGCGCAGAACAAAGTTGGTTCAGGCAATGCAAGCTGAATCTTGGTCCCACTTTAAATTTACACTCTGTGTATGAATAAAAGCTATTTTGCAACACAGAGAAACATATCTGAAGGTGTTAGAAGTGTTTTGCATGATTTTTTAAGTTAGACCCTGAAATGTCAGAAAACAGCGTTTCAGCGCAGAACAAAGTTGGTTCAGGCAATGCAAGCTGAATCTCTGTCTCACTTTAACTTTGCAGTCTGTGCATGAATAAAACCTATTTTGCAACACAGAGAAACATATCTGAAGGTGTTAGAAGTGTTTTACATGATTTTTGAAGTTAGACCCTGAAATGTCAGAAAACAGCTTTTCAGCGCAGAACAAAGCTGGTTCCAGCAATGCAAGCTGAATCTCTGTCCCACTTTAACTTTGCAGTCTGTGCATGAATAAAACCTATTTTGCAACACAGAGAAACATATCTGAAGGTGTTAGAAGTGTTTTGCATGATTTTTGAAGTTAGACCCTGAAATGTCAGAAAACAGCTTTTCAGCGCAGAACAAAGTTGGTTCAGGCAATGCAAGCTGAATCTTTGTCCCACTTTAAATTTACACTGTGTGCATGAATAAAAGCTATTTTGCAACACAGAGAAACATATCTGAAGGTGTTAGAAGTGTTTTGCATGATTTTTGAAGTTAGACCCTGAAATGTCAGAAAACAGCTTTTCAGCGCAGAACAAAGTTGGTTCAGGCAATGCAAGCTGAATCTCTGTCCCACTTTAAATTTACACTCTGTGCATGAATAAAAGCTATTTTGCAACACAGAGAAACATATCTGAAGGTGTTAGAAGTGTTTTACATGATTTTTGAAGTTAGACCCTGAAATGTCAGAAAACAGCTTTTCAGCGCAGAACAAAGCTGGTTCCAGCAATGCAAGCTGAATCTCTGTCCCACTTTAACTTTGCAGTCTGTGCATGAATAAAACCTATTTTGCAACACAGAGAAACATATCTGAAGGTGTTAGAAGTGTTTTGCATGATTTTTGAAGTTAGACCATGAAATGTCAGAAAACAGCTTTTCAGCGCAGAACAAAGTTGGTTCAGGCAATGCAAGCTGAATCTCGGTCCCACTTTAACTTTGCAGTCTGTGCATGAATAAAAGCTATTTTGCAACACAGAGAAACATATGTGAAGGTGTTAGAAGTGTTTTGCATGATTTTTGAAGTTAGACCCTGAAATGTCAGAAAACAGCTTTTCAGCGCAGAAAAAAGTTGGTTCAGGCAATGCAAGCTGAATCTCTGTCTCACTTTAAATTTACACTCTGTGCATGAATAAAACCTATTTTGCAACACAGAGAAACATATCTGAAGGTGTTAGAAGTGTTTTGCATGATTTTTGAAGTTAGACCCTGAAATGTCAGAAAACAGCTTTTCAGCGCAGAACAAAGCTGGTTCCAGCAATGCAAGCTGAATCTCTGTCCCACTTTAACTTTGCAGTCTGTGCATGAATAAAACCTATTTTGCAACACAGAGAAACATATCTGAAGGTGTTAGAAGTGTTTTGCATGATTTTTGAAGTTAGACCCTGAAATGTCAGAAAACAGCTTTTCAGCGCAGAACAAAGTTGGTTCAGGCAATGCAAGCTGAATCTTGGTCCCACTTTAAATTTACACTCTGTGTATGAATAAAAGCTATTTTGCAACACAGAGAAACATATCTGAAGGTGTTAGAAGTGTTTTGCATGATTTTTTAAGTTAGACCCTGAAATGTCAGAAAACAGCGTTTCAGCGCAGAACAAAGTTGGTTCAGGCAATGCAAGCTGAATCTCTGTCTCACTTTAACTTTGCAGTCTGTGCATGAATAAAACCTATTTTGCAACACAGAGAAACATATCTGAAGGTGTTAGAAGTGTTTTGCATGATTTTTGAAGTTAGACCCTGAAATGTCAGAAAACAGCTTTTCAGCGCAGAACAAAGCTGGTTCCAGCAATGCAAGCTGAATCTCTGTCCCACTTTAACTTTGCAGTCTGTGCATGAATAAAACCTATTTTGCAACACAGAGAAACATATCTGAAGGTGTTAGAAGTGTTTTGCATGATTTTTGAAGTTAGACCCTGAAATGTCAGAAAACAGCTTTTCAGCGCAGAACAAAGTTGGTTCAGGCAATGCAAGCTGAATCTTTGTCCCACTTTAAATTTACACTGTGTGCATGAATAAAAGCTATTTTGCAACACAGAGAAACATATCTGAAGGTGTTAGAAGTGTTTTGCATGATTTTTGAAGTTAGACCCTGAAATGTCAGAAAACAGCTTTTCAGCGCAGAACAAAGTTGGTTCAGGCAATGCAAGCTGAATCTCTGTCCCACTTTAAATTTACACTCTGTGCATGAATAAAAGCTATTTTGCAACACAGAGAAACATATCTGAAGGTGTTAGAAGTGTTTTACATGATTTTTGAAGTTAGACCCTGAAATGTCAGAAAACAGCTTTTCAGCGCAGAACAAAGCTGGTTCCAGCAATGCAAGCTGAATCTCTGTCCCACTTTAACTTTGCAGTCTGTGCATGAATAAAACCTATTTTGCAACACAGAGAAACATATCTGAAGGTGTTAGAAGTGTTTTGCATGATTTTTGAAGTTAGACCCTGAAATGTCAGAAAACAGCTTTTCAGCGCAGAACAAAGTTGGTTCAGGCAATGCAAGCTGAATCTTGGTCCCACTTTAAATTTACACTCTGTGCATGAATAAAAGCTATTTTGCAACACAGAGAAACATATCTGAAGGTGTTAGAAGTGTTTTGCATGATTTTTGAAGTTAGACCCTGAAATGTCAGAAAACAGCTTTTCAGCGCAGAAAAAAGTTGGGTCAGGCAATGCAAGCTGAATCTCTGTCTCACTTTAAATTTACACTCTGTGCATGAATAAAACCTATTTTGCAACACAGAGAAACATATCTGAAGGTGTTAGAAGTGTTTTGCATGATTTTTGAAGTTAGACCCTGAAATGTCAGAAAACAGCTTTTCAGCGCAGAACAAAGCTGGTTCCAGCAATGCAAGCTGAATCTCTGTCCCACTTTAACTTTGCAGTCTGTGCATGAATAAAACCTATTTTGCAACACAGAGAAACATATCTGAAAGTGTTAGAAGTGTTTTGCATGATTTTTGAAGTTAGACCCTGAAATGTCAGAAAACAGCTTTTCAGCGCAGAACAAAGCTGGTTCCAGCAATGCAAGCTGAATCTCTGTCCCACTTTAACTTTGCAGTCTGTGCATGAATAAAACATATTTTGCAACACAGAGAAACATATCTGAAGGTGTTAGAAGTGTTTTGCATGATTTTTGAAGTTAGACCATGAAATGTCAGAAAACAGCTTTTCAGCGCAGAACAAAGCTGGTTCCAGCAATGCAAGCTGAATCTCTGTCCCACTTTAACTTTGCAGTCTGTGCATGAATAAAACCTATTTTACAACACAGAGAAACATATCTGAAGGTGTTAGAAGTGTTTTGCATGATTTTTGAAGTTAGACCATGAAATGTCAGAAAACAGCTTTTCAGCGCAGAACAAAGTTGGTTCAGGCAATGCAAGCTGAATCTCGGTCCCACTTTAACTTTGCAGTCTGTGCATGAATAAAAGCTATTTTGCAACACAGAGAAACATATCTGAAGGTGTTAGAAGTGTTTTGCATGATTTTTGAAGTTAGACCCTGAAATGTCAGAAAACAGCTTTTCAGCGCAGAACAAAGTTGGTTCAGGCAATGCAAGCTGAATCTTGGTCCCACTTTAAATTTACACTCTGTGCATGAATAAAAGCTATTTTGCAACACAGAGAAACATATCTGAAGGTGTTAGAAATGTTTTACATGATTTTTGAAGTTAGACCCTGAAATGTCAGAAAACAGCTTTTCAGCGCAGAACAAAGCTGGTTCCAGCAATGCAAGCTGAATCTCTGTCCCACTTTAACTTTGCAGTCTGTGCATGAATAAAACCTATTTTGCAACACAGAGAAACATATCTGAAGGTGTTAGAAGTGTTTTGCATGATTTTTGAAGTTAGACCCTGAAATGTCAGAAAACAGCTTTTCAGCGCAGAACAAAGTTGGTTCAGGCAATGCAAGCTGAATCTTGGTCCCACTTTAAATTTACACTCTGTGCATGAATAAAAGCTATTTTGCAACACAGAGAAACATATCTGAAGATGTTAGAAGTGTTTTGCATGATTTTTGAAGTTAGACCCTGAAATGTCAGAAAACAGCTTTTCAGCGCAGAAAAAAGTTGGTTCAGGCAATGCAAGCTGAATCTCTGTCTCACTTTAAATTTACACTCTGTGCATGAATAAAACCTATTTTGCAACACAGAGAAACATATCTGAAGGTGTTAGAAGTGTTTTGCATGATTTTTGAAGTTAGACCCTGAAATGTCAGAAAACAGCTTTTCAGCGCAGAACAAAGCTGGTTCCAGCAATGCAAGCTGAATCTCTGTCCCACTTTAACTTTGCAGTCTGTGCATGAATAAAACCTATTTTGCAACACAGAGAAACATATCTGAAGGTGTTAGAAGTGTTTTGCATGATTTTTGAAGTTAGACCCTGAAATGTCAGAAAACAGCTTTTCAGCGCAGAACAAAGCTGGTTCCAGCAATGCAAGCTGAATCTCTGTCCCACTTTAACTTTGCAGTCTGTGCATGAATAAAACCTATTTTGCAACACAGAGAAACATATCTGAAGGTGTTAGAAGTGTTTTGCATGATTTTTGAAGTTAGACCCTGAAATGTCAGAAAACAGCTTTTCAGAGCAGAACAAAGTTGGTTCAGGCAATGCAAGCTGAATCTTGGTCCCACTTTAAATTTACACTCTGTGCATGAATAAAAGCTATTTTGCAACACAGAGAAACATATCTGAAGGTGTTAGAAGTGTTTTGCATGATTTTTGAAGTTAGACCCTGAAATGTCAGAAAACAGCTTTTCAGCGCAGAAAAAAGTTGGTTCAGGCAATGCAAGCTGAATCTCTGTCTCACTTTAAATTTACACTCTGTGCATGAATAAAACCTATTTTGCAACACAGAGAAACATATCTGAAGGTGTTAGAAGTGTTTTGCATGATTTTTGAAGTTAGACCCTGAAATGTCAGAAAACAGCTTTTCAGCGCAGAACAAAGCTGGTTCCAGCAATGCAAGCTGAATCTCTGTCCCACTTTAACTTTGCAGTCTGTGCATGAATAAAACCTATTTTGCAACACAGAGAAACATATCTGAAGGTGTTAGAAGTGTTTTGCATGATTTTTGAAGTTAGACCCTGAAATGTCAGAAAACAGCTTTTCAGCGCAGAACAAAGCTGGTTCAAGCAATGCAAGCTGAATCTCGGTCCCACTTTAACTTTGCAGTCTGTGCATGAATAAAAGCTATTTTGCAACACAGAGAAACATATCTGAAGGTGTTAGAAGTGTTTTGCATGATTTTTGAAGTTAGACCCTGAAATGTCAGAAAACAGCTTTTCAGCGCAGAACAAAGTTGGTTCAGGCAATGCAAGCTGAATCTTGGTCCCACTTTAAATTTACACTGTGTGCATGAATAAAAGCTATTTTGCAACACAGAGAAACATATCTGAAGGTGTTAGAAGTGTTTTGCATGATTTTTGAAGTTAGACCCTGAAATGTCAGAAAACAGCTTTTCAGCGCAGAACAAAGTTGGTTCAGGCAATGCAAGCTGAATCTCTGTCCCACTTTAAATTTACACTCTGTGCATGAATAAAAGCTATTTTGCAACACAGAGAAACATATCTGAAGGTGTTAGAAGTGTTTTACATGATTTTTGAAGTTAGACCCTGAAATGTCAGAAAACAGCGTTTCAGCGCAGAACAAAGTTGGTTCAGGCAATGCAAGCTGAATCTCTGTCTCACTTTAACTTTGCAGTCTGTGCATTAATAAAACCTATTTTGCAACACAGAGAAACATATCTGAAGGTGTTAGAAGTGTTTTGCATGATTTTTGAAGTTAGACCCTGAAATGTCAGAAAACAGCTTTTCAGCGCAGAACAAAGCTGGTTCCAGCAATGCAAGCTGAATCTCTGTCCCACTTTAACTTTGCAGTCTGTGCATGAATAAAACCTATTTTGCAACACAGAGAAACATATCTGAAGGTGTTAGAAGTGTTTTGCATGATTTTTGAAGTTAGACCCTGAAATGTCAGAAAACAGCTTTTCAGCGCAGAACAAAGTTGGTTCAGGCAATGCAAGCTGAATCTTGGTCCCACTTTAAATTTACACTCTGTGCATGAATAAAAGCTATTTTGCAACACAGAGAAACATAACTGATGGTGTTAGAAGTGTTTTACATGATTTTTGAAGTTAGACCCTGAAATGTCAGAAAACAGCTTTTCAGCGCAGAACAAAGCTGGTTCCAGCAATGCAAGCTGAATCTCTGTCCCACTTTAACTTTGCAGTCTGTGCATGAATAAAACCTATTTTGCAACACAGAGAAACATATCTGAAGGTGTTAGAAGTGTTTTGCATGATTTTTGAAGTTAGACCCTGAAATGTCAGAAAACAGCTTTTCAGCGCAGAACAAAGCTGGTTCAAGCAATGCAAGCTGAATCTCGGTCCCACTTTAACTTTGCAGTCTGTGCATGAATAAAAGCTATTTTGCAACACAGAGAAACATATCTGAAGGTGTTAGAAGTGTTTTGCATGATTTTTGAAGTTAGACCCTGAAATGTCAGAAAACAGCTATTCAGCGCAGAACAAAGTTGGTTCAGGCAATGCAAGCTGAATCTTGGTCCCACTTTAAATTTACACTCTGTGCATGAATAAAAGCTATTTTGCAACACAGAGAAACATATCTGAAGATGTTAGAAGTGTTTTGCATGATTTTTGAAGTTAGACCCTGAAATGTCAGAAAACAGCTTTTCAGCGCAGAAAAAAGTTGGTTCAGGCAATGCAAGCTGAATCTCTGTCTCACTTTAAATTTACACTCTGTGCATGAATAAAACCTATTTTGCAACACAGAGAAACATATCTGAAGGTGTTAGAAGTGTTTTGCATGATTTTTGAAGTTAGACCCTGAAATGTCAGAAAACAGCTTTTCAGCGCAGAACAAAGCTGGTTCCAGCAATGCAAGCTGAATCTCTGTCCCACTTTAACTTTGCAGTCTGTGCATGAATAAAACCTATTTTGCAACACAGAGAAACATATCTGAAGGTGTTAGAAGTGTTTTGCATGATTTTTGAAGTTAGACCCTGAAATGTCAGAACACAGCTTTTCAGCGCAGAACAAAGCTGGTTCAAGCAATGCAAGCTGAATCTCGGTCCCACTTTAACTTTGCAGTCTGTGCATGAATAAAAGCTATTTTGCAACACAGAGAAACATATCTGAAGGTGTTAGAAGTGTTTTGCATGATTTTTGAAGTTAGACCCTGAAATGTCAGAAAACAGCTTTTCAGCGCAGAACAAAGTTGGTTCAGGCAATGCAAGCTGAATCTTGGTCCCACTTTAAATTTACACTGTGTGCATGAATAAAAGCTATTTTGCAACACAGAGAAACATATCTGAAGGTGTTAGAAGTGTTTTGCATGATTTTTGAAGTTAGACCCTGAAATGTCAGAAAACAGCTTTTCAGCGCAGAACAAAGTTGGTTCAGGCAATGCAAGCTGAATCTCTGTCCCACTTTAAATTTACACTCTGTGCATGAATAAAAGCTATTTTGCAACACAGAGAAACATATCTGAAGGTGTTAGAAGTGTTTTACATGATTTTTGAAGTTAGACCCTGAAATGTCAGAAAACAGCTTTTCAGCGCAGAACAAAGCTGGTTCCAGCAATGCAAGCTGAATCTCTGTCCCACTTTAACTTTGCAGTCTGTGCATGAATAAAACCTATTTTGCAACACAGAGAAACATATCTGAAGGTGTTAGAAGTGTTTTGCATGATTTTTGAAGTTAGACCCTGAAATGTCAGAAAACAGCTTTTCAGCGCAGAACAAAGTTGGTTCAGGCAATGCAAGCTGAATCTTGGTCCCACTTTAAATTTACACTCTGTGCATGAATAAAAGCTATTTTGCAACACAGAGAAACATATCTGAAGGTGTTAGAAGTGTTTTGCATGATTTTTGAAGTTAGACCCTGAAATGTCAGAAAACAGCTTTTCAGCGCAGAAAAAAGTTGGTTCAGGCAATGCAAGCTGAATCTCTGTCTCACTTTAAATTTACACTCTGTGCATGAATAAAACCTATTTTGCAACACAGAGAAACATATCTGAAGGTGTTAGAAGTGTTTTGCATGATTTTTGAAGTTAGACCCTGAAATGTCAGAAAACAGCTTTTCAGCGCAGAACAAAGCTGGTTCCAGCAATGCAAGCTGAATCTCTGTCCCACTTTAACTTTGCAGTCTGTGCATGAATAAAACCTATTTTGCAACACAGAGAAACATATCTGAAGGTGTTAGAAGTGTTTTGCATGATTTTTGAAGTTAGACCCTGAAATGTCAGAAAACAGCTTTTCAGCGCAGAACAAAGCTGGTTCCAGCAATGCAAGCTGAATCTCTGTCCCACTTTAACTTTGCAGTCTGTGCATGAATAAAACATATTTTGCAACACAGAGAAACATATCTGAAGGTGTTAGAAGTGTTTTGCATGATTTTTGAAGTTAGACCCTGAAATGTCAGAAAACAGCTTTTCAGCGCAGAACAAAGTTGGTTCAGGCAATGCAAGCTGAATCTTGGTCCCACTTTAAATTTACACTCTGTGCATGAATAAAAGCTATTTTGCAACACAGAGAAACATATCTGAAGGTGTTAGAAGTGTTTTGCATGATTTTTGAAGTTAGACCCTGAAATGTCAGAAAACAGCTTTTCAGCGCAGAAAAAAGTTGGTTCAGGCAATGCAAGCTGAATCTCTGTCCCACTTTAAATTTACACTCTGTGCATGAATAAAAGCTATTTTGCAACACAGAGAAACATATCTGAAGGTGTTAGAAGTGTTTTACATGATTTTTGAAGTTAGACCCTGAAATGTCAGAAAACAGCTTTTCAGCGCAGAACAAAGCTGGTTCCAGCAATGCAAGCTGAATCTCTGTCCCACGTTAACTTTGCACTCTGTGCATGAATAAAACCTATTTTGCAACACAGAGAAAAATATCTGAAGGTGTTAGAAGTGTTTTGCATGATTTTTGAAGTTAGACCCTGAAATGTCAGAAAACAGCTTTTCAGCGCAGAACAAAGTTGGTTCAGGCAATGCAAGCTGAATCTTGGTCCCACTTTAAATTTACACTCTGTGCATGAATAAAAGCTATTTTGCAACACAGAGAAACATATCTGAAGATGTTAGAAGTGTTTTGCATGATTTTTGAAGTTAGACCCTGAAATGTCAGAAAACAGCTTTTCAGCGCAGAAAAAAGTTGGTTCAGGCAATGCAAGCTGAATCTCTGTCTCACTTTAAATTTACACTCTGTGCATGAATAAAACCTATTTTGCAACACAGAGAAACATATCTGAAGGTGTTAGAAGTGTTTTGCATGATTTTTGAAGTTAGACCCTGAAATGTCAGAAAACAGCTTTTCAGCGCAGAACAAAGCCGGTTCCAGCAATGCAAGCTGAATCTCTGTCCCACTTTAACTTTGCAGTCTGTGCATGAATAAAACCTATTTTGCAACACAGAGAAACATATCTGAAGGTGTTAGAAGTGTTTTGCATGATTTTTGAAGTTAGACCCTGAAATGTCAGAAAACAGCTTTTCAGCGCAGAACAAAGCTGGTTCCAGCAATGCAAGCTGAATCTCTGTCCCACTTTAACTTTGCAGTCTGTGCATGAATAAAACCTATTTTGCAACACAGAGAAACATATCTGAAGGTGTTAGAAGTGTTTTGCATGATTTTTGAAGTTAGACCCTGAAATGTCAGAAAACAGCTTTTCAGAGCAGAACAAAGTTGGTTCAGGCAATGCAAGCTGAATCTTGGTCCCACTTTAAATTTACACTCTGTGCATGAATAAAAGCTATTTTGCAACACAGAGAAACATATCTGAAGGTGTTAGAAGTGTTTTGCATGATTTTTGAAGTTAGACCCTGAAATGTCAGAAAACAGCTTTTCAGCGCAGAAAAAAGTTGGTTCAGGCAATGCAAGCTGAATCTCTGTCTCACTTTAAATTTACACTCTGTGCATGAATAAAACCTATTTTGCAACACAGAGAAACATATCTGAAGGTGTTAGAAGTGTTTTGCATGATTTTTGAAGTTAGACCCTGAAATGTCAGAAAACAGCTTTTCAGCGCAGAACAAAGCTGGTTCCAGCAATGCAAGCTGAATCTCTGTCCCACTTTAACTTTGCAGTCTGTGCATGAATAAAACCTATTTTGCAACACAGAGAAACATATCTGAAGGTGTTAGAAGTGTTTTGCATGATTTTTGAAGTTAGACCCTGAAATGTCAGAAAACAGCTTTTCAGCGCAGAACAAAGCTGGTTCAAGCAATGCAAGCTGAATCTCGGTCCCACTTTAACTTTGCAGTCTGTGCATGAATAAAAGCTATTTTGCAACACAGAGAAACATATCTGAAGGTGTTAGAAGTGTTTTGCATGATTTTTGAAGTTAGACCCTGAAATGTCAGAAAACAGCTTTTCAGCGCAGAACAAAGTTGGTTCAGGCAATGCAAGCTGAATCTTGGTCCCACTTTAAATTTACACTGTGTGCATGAATAAAAGCTATTTTGCAACACAGAGAAACATATCTGAAGGTGTTAGAAGTGTTTTGCATGATTTTTGAATTTAGACCCTGAAATGTCAGAAAACAGCTTTTCAGCGCAGAACAAAGTTGGTTCAGGCAATGCAAGCTGAATCTCTGTCCCACTTTAAATTTACACTCTGTGCATGAATAAAAGCTATTTTGCAACACAGAGAAACATATCTGAAGGTGTTAGAAGTGTTTTACATGATTTTTGAAGTTAGACCCTGAAATGTCAGAAAACAGCGTTTCAGCGCAGAACAAAGTTGGTTCAGGCAATGCAAGCTGAATCTCTGTCTCACTTTAACTTTGCAGTCTGTGCATTAATAAAACCTATTTTGCAACACAAAGAAACATATCTGAAGGTGTTAGAAGTGTTTTGCATGATTTTTGAAGTTAGACCCTGAAATGTCAGAAAACAGCTTTTCAGCGCAGAACAAAGCTGGTTCCAGCAATGCAAGCTGAATCTCTGTCCCACTTTAACTTTGCAGTCTGTGCATGAATAAAACCTATTTTGCAACACAGAGAAACATATCTGAAGGTGTTAGAAGTGTTTTGCATGATTTTTGAAGTTAGACCCTGAAATGTCAGAAAACAGCTTTTCAGCGCAGAACAAAGTTGGTTCAGGCAATGCAAGCTGAATCTTGGTCCCACTTTAAATTTACACTCTGTGCATGAATAAAAGCTATTTTGCAACACAGAGAAACATAACTGATGGTGTTAGAAGTGTTTTACATGATTTTTGAAGTTAGACCCTGAAATGTCAGAAAACAGCTTTTCAGCGCAGAACAAAGCTGGTTCCAGCAATGCAAGCTGAATCTCTGTCCCACTTTAACTTTGCAGTCTGTGCATGAATAAAACCTATTTTGCAACACAGAGAAACATATCTGAAGGTGTTAGAAGTGTTTTGCATGATTTTTGAAGTTAGACCCTGAAATGTCAGAAAACAGCTTTTCAGCGCAGAACAAAGCTGGTTCAAGCAATGCAAGCTGAATCTCGGTCCCACTTTAACTTTGCAGTCTGTGCATGAATAAAAGCTATTTTGCAACACAGAGAAACATATCTGAAGGTGTTAGAAGTGTTTTGCATGATTTTTGAAGTTAGACCCTGAAATGTCAGAAAACAGCTTTTCAGCGCAGAACAAAGTTGGTTCAGGCAATGCAAGCTGAATCTTGGTCCCACTTTAAATTTACACTGTGTGCATGAATAAAAGCTATTTTGCAACACAGAGAAACATATCTGAAGGTGTTAGAAGTGTTTTGCATGATTTTTGAAGTTAGACCCTGAAATGTCAGAAAACAGCTTTTCAGCGCAGAACAAAGTTGGTTCAGGCAATGCAAGCTGAATCTCTGTCCCACTTTAAATTTACACTCTGTGCATGAATAAAAGCTATTTTGCAACACAGAGAAACATATCTGAAGGTGTTAGAAGTGTTTTACATGATTTTTGAAGTTAGACCCTGAAATGTCAGAAAACAGCTTTTCAGCGCAGAACAAAGCTGGTTCCAGCAATGCAAGCTGAATCTCTGTCCCACTTTAACTTTGCACTCTGTGCATGAATAAAACCTATTTTGCAACACAGAGAAACATATCTGAAGGTGTTAGAAGTGTTTTGCATGATTTTTGAAGTTAGACCCTGAAATGTCAGAAAACAGCTATTCAGCGCAGAACAAAGTTGGTTCAGGCAATGCAAGCTGAATCTTGGTCCCACTTTAAATTTACACTCTGTGCATGAATAAAAGCTATTTTGCAACACAGAGAAACATATCTGAAGATGTTAGAAGTGTTTTGCATGATTTTTGAAGTTAGACCCTGAAATGTCAGAAAACAGCTTTTCAGCGCAGAAAAAAGTTGGTTCAGGCAATGCAAGCTGAATCTCTGTCTCACTTTAAATTTATACTCTGTGCATGAATAAAACCTATTTTGCAACACAGAGAAACATATCTGAAGGTGTTAGAAGTGTTTTGCATGATTTTTGAAGTTAGACCCTGAAATGTCAGAAAACAGCTTTTCAGCGCAGAACAAAGCTGGTTCCAGCAATGCAAGCTGAATCTCTGTCCCACTTTAACTTTGCAGTCTGTGCATGAATAAAACCTATTTTGCAACACAGAGAAACATATCTGAAGGTGTTAGAAGTGTTTTGCATGATTTTTGAAGTTAGACCCTGAAATGTCAGAAAACAGCTTTTCAGCGCAGAACAAAGTTGGTTCAGGCAATGCAAGCTGAATCTCTGTCCCACTTTAAATTTACACTCTGTGCATGAATAAAAGCTATTTTGCAACACAGATAAACATATCTGAAGGTGTTAGAAGTGTTTTACATGATTTTTGAAGTTAGACCCTGAAATGTCAGAAAACAGCTTTTCAGCGCAGAACAAAGCTGGTTCCAGCAATGCAAGCTGAATCTCTGTCCCACTTTAACTTTGCACTCTGTGCATGAATAAAACCTATTTTGCAACACAGAGAAACATATCTGAAGGCGTTAGAAGTGTTTTGCATGATTTTTGAAGTTAGACCCTGAAATGTCAGAACACAGCTTTTCAGCGCAGAACAAAGTTGGTTCAGGCAATGCAAGCTGAATCTTGGTCCCACTTTAAATTTACACTCTGTGCATGAATAAAAGCTATTTTGCAACACAGAGAAACATATCTGAAGGTGTTAGAAGTGTGTTGCATGATTTTTGAAGTTAGACCCTGAAATGTCAGAAAACAGCTTTTCAGCGCAGAAAAAAGTTGGTTCAGGCAATGCAAGCTGAATCTCTGTCTCACTTTAAATTTACACTCTGTGCATGAATAAAACCTATTTTGCAACACAGAGAAACATATCTGAAGGTGTTAGAAGTGTTTTGCATGATTTTTGAAGTTAGACCCTGAAATGTCAGAAAACAGCTTTTCAGCGCAGAACAAAGCTGGTTCCAGCAATGCAAGCTGAATCTCTGTCCCACTTTAACTTTGCAGTCTGTGCATGAATAAAACCTATTTTGCAACAAAGAGAAACATATCTGAAGGTGTTAGAAGTGTTTTGCATGATTTTTGAAGTTAGACCCTGAAATGTCAGAAAACAGCTTTTCAGCGCAGAACAAAGCTGGTTCCTGCAATGCAAGCTGAATCTCTGTCCCACTTTAACTTTGCAGTCTGTGCATGAATAAAACCTATTTTGCAACACAGAGAAACATATCTGAAGGTGTTAGAAGTGTTTTGCATGATTTTTGAAGTTAGACCCTGAAATGTCAGAAAACAGCTTTTCAGCGCAGAACAAAGTTGGTTCAGGCAATGCAAGCTGAATCTTGGTCCCACTTTAAATTTACACTCTGTGCATGAATAAAAGCTATTTTGCAACACAGAGAAACATATCTGAAGGTGTTAGAAGTGTTTTGCATGATTTTTGAAGTTAGACCCTGAAATGTCAGAAAACAGCTTTTCAGCGCAGAAAAAAGTTGGTTCAAGCAATGCAAGCTGAATCTCTGTCTCACTTTAAATTTACACTCTGTGCATGAATAAAACCTATTTTGCAACACAGAGAAACATATCTGAAGGTGTTAGAAGTGTTTTGCATGATTTTTGAAGTTAGACCCTGAAATGTCAGAAAACAGCTTTTCAGCGCAGAACAAAGCTGGTTCCAGCAATGCAAGCTGAATCTCTGTCCCACTTTAACTTTGCAGTCTGTGCATGAATAAAACCTATTTTGCAACACAGAGAAACATATCTGAAGGTGTTAGAAGTGTTTTGCATGATTTTTGAAGTTAGACCCTGAAATGTCAGAAAACAGCTTTTCAGCGCAGAACAAAGTTGGTTCAGGCAATGCAAGCTGAATCTCTGTCTCACTTTAAATTTACACTCTGTGCATGAATAAAACCTATTTTGCAACACAGAGAAACATATCTGAAGGTGTTAGAAGTGTTTTGCATGATTTTTGAAGTTAGACCCTGAAATGTCAGAAAACAGCTTTTCAGCGCAGAACAAAGCTGGTTCCAGCAATGCAAGCTGAATCTCTGTCCCACTTTAACTTTGCAGTCTGTGCATGAATAAAACCTATTTTGCAACACAGAGAAACATATCTGAAGGTGTTAGAAGTGTTTTGCATGATTTTTGAAGTTAGACCCTGAAATGTCAGAAAACAGCTTTTCAGCGCAGAACAAAGCTGGTTCCAGCAATGCAAGCTGAATCTCTGTCCCACTTTAACTTTGCAGTCTGTGCATGAATAAAACATATTTTGCAACACAGAGAAACATATCTGAAGGTGTTAGAAGTGTTTTGCATGATTTTTGAAGTTAGACCATGAAATGTCAGAAAACAGCTTTTCAGCGCAGAACAAAGCTGGTTCCAGCAATGCAAGCTGAATCTCTGTCCCACTTTAACTTTGCAGTCTGTGCATGAATAAAACCTATTTTACAACACAGAGAAACATATCTGAAGGTGTTAGAAGTGTTTTGCATGATTTTTGAAGTTAGACCATGAAATGTCAGAAAACAGCTTTTCAGCGCAGAACAAAGTTGGTTCAGGCAATGCAAGCTGAATCTCGGTCCCACTTTAACTTTGCAGTCTGTGCATGAATAAAAGCTATTTTGCAACACAGAGAAACATATCTGAAGGTGTTAGAAGTGTTTTGCATGATTTTTGAAGTTAGACCCTGAAATGTCAGAAAACAGCTTTTCAGCGCAGAACAAAGTTGGTTCAGGCAATGCAAGCTGAATCTTGGTCCCACTTTAAATTTACACTCTGTGCATGAATAAAAGCTATTTTGCAACACAGAGAAACATATCTGAAGGTGTTAGAAATGTTTTACATGATTTTTGAAGTTAGACCCTGAAATGTCAGAAAACAGCTTTTCAGCGCAGAACAAAGCTGGTTCCAGCAATGCAAGCTGAATCTCTGTCCCACTTTAACTTTGCAGTCTGTGCATGAATAAAACCTATTTTGCAACACAGAGAAACATATCTGAAGGTGTTAGAAGTGTTTTGCATGATTTTTGAAGTTAGACCCTGAAATGTCAGAAAACAGCTTTTCAGCGCAGAACAAAGTTGGTTCAGGCAATGCAAGCTGAATCTTGGTCCCA
Source organism: Garra rufa (assembly GCF_049309525.1). Classification (NCBI taxonomy): domain Eukaryota; kingdom Metazoa; phylum Chordata; class Actinopteri; order Cypriniformes; family Cyprinidae; genus Garra; species Garra rufa. The sequence goes on from NC_133371.1 coordinate 16,566,089, forward strand.
CTTTAAATTTACACTCTGTGTATGAATAAAAGCTATTTTGCAACACAGAGAAACATATCTGAAGGTGTTAGAAGTGTTTTGCATGATTTTTGAAGTTAGACCCTGAAATGTCAGAAAACAGCTTTTCAGCGCAGAAAAAAGTTGGTTCAGGCAATGCAAGCTGAATCTCTGTCCCACTTTAAATTTACACTCTGTGCATGAATAAAAGCTATTTTGCAACACAGAGAAACATATCTGAAGGTGTTAGAAGTGTTTTACATGATTTTTGAAGTTAGACCCTGAAATGTCAGAAAACAGCTTTTCAGCGCAGAACAAAGCTGGTTCCAGCAATGCAAGCTGAATCTCTGTCCCACTTTAACTTTGCACTCTGTGCATGAATAAAACCTATTTTGCAACACAGAGAAAAATATCTGAAGGTGTTAGAAGTGTTTTGCATGATTTTTGAAGTTAGACCCTGAAATGTCAGAAAACAGCTTTTCAGCGCAGAACAAAGTTGGTTCAGGCAATGCAAGCTGAATCTTGGTCCCACTTTAAATTTACACTCTTTGCATGAATAAAAGCTATTTTGCAACACAGAGAAACATATCTGAAGATGTTAGAAGTGTTTTGCATGATTTTTGAAGTTAGACCCTGAAATGTCAGAAAACAGCTTTTCAGCGCAGAAAAAAGTTGGTTCAGGCAATGCAAGCTGAATCTCTGTCTCACTTTAAATTTACACTCTGTGCATGAATAAAACCTATTTTGCAACACAGAGAAACATATCTGAAGGTGTTAGAAGTGTTTTGCATGATTTTTGAAGTTAGACCCTGAAATGTCAGAAAACAGCTTTTCAGCGCAGAACAAAGCTGGTTCCAGCAATGCAAGCTGAATCTCTGTCCCACTTTAACTTTGCAGTCTGTGCATGAATAAAACCTATTTTGCAACACAGAGAAACATATCTGAAGGTGTTAGAAGTGTTTTGCATGATTTTTGAAGTTAGACCCTGAAATGTCAGAAAACAGCTTTTCAGCGCAGAACAAAGCTGGTTCCAGCAATGCAAGCTGAATCTCTGTCCCACTTTAACTTTGCAGTCTGTGCATGAATAAAACCTATTTTGCAACACAGAGAAACATATCTGAAGGTGTTAGAAGTGTTTTGCATGATTTTTGAAGTTAGACCCTGAAATGTCAGAAAACAGCTTTTCAGAGCAGAACAAAGTTGGTTCAGGCAATGCAAGCTGAATCTTGGTCCCACTTTAAATTTACACTCTGTGCATGAATAAAAGCTATTTTGCAACACAGAGAAACATATCTGAAGGTGTTAGAAGTGTTTTGCATGATTTTTGAAGTTAGACCCTGAAATGTCAGAAAACAGCTTTTCAGCGCAGAACAAAGCTGGTTCCAGCAATGCAAGCTGAATCTCTGTCCCACTTTAACTTTGCAGTCTGTGCATGAATAAAACCTATTTTGCAACACAGAGAAACATATCTGAAGGTGTTAGAAGTGTTTTGCATGATTTTTGAAGTTAGACCCTAAAATGTCAGAAAACAGCTTTTCAGCGCAGAACAAAGCTGGTTCAAGCAATGCAAGCTGAATCTCGGTCCCACTTTAACTTTGCAGTCTGTGCATGAATAAAAGCTATTTTGCAACACAGAGAAACATATCTGAAGGTGTTAGAAGTGTTTTGCATGATTTTTGAAGTTAGACCCTGAAATGTCAGAAAACAGCTTTTCAGCGCAGAACAAAGTTGGTTCAGGCAATGCAAGCTGAATCTTGGTCCCACTTTAAATTTACACTGTGTGCATGAATAAAAGCTATTTTGCAACACAGAGAAACATATCTGAAGGTGTTAGAAGTGTTTTGCATGATTTTTGAAGTTAGACCCTGAAATGTCAGAAAACAGCTTTTCAGCGCAGAACAAAGTTGGTTCAGGCAATGCAAGCTGAATCTCTGTCCCACTTTAAATTTACACTCTGTGCATGAATAAAAGCTATTTTGCAACACAGAGAAACATATCTGAAGGTGTTAGAAGTGTTTTACATGATTTTTGAAGTTAGACCCTGAAATGTCAGAAAACAGCGTTTCAGCGCAGAACAAAGTTGGTTCAGGCAATGCAAGTTGAATCTCTGTCTCACTTTAACTTTGCAGTCTGTGCATTAATAAAACCTATTTTGCAACACAGAGAAACATATCTGAAGGTGTTAGAAGTGTTTTGCATGATTTTTGAAGTTAGACCCTGAAATGTCAGAAAACAGCTTTTCAGCGCAGAACAAAGCTGGTTCCAGCAATGCAAGCTGAATCTCTTTCCCACTTTAACTTTGCAGTCTGTGCATGAATAAAACCTATTTTGCAACACAGAGAAACATATCTGAAGGTGTTAGAAGTGTTTTGCATGATTTTTGAAGTTAGACCCTGAAATGTCAGAAAACAGCTTTTCAGCGCAGAACAAAGTTGGTTCAGGCAATGCAAGCTGAATCTTGGTCCCACTTTAAATTTACACTCTGTGCATGAATAAAAGCTATTTTGCAACACAGAGAAACATAACTGATGGTGTTAGAAGTGTTTTACATGATTTTTGAAGTTAGACCCTGAAATGTCAGAAAACAGCTTTTCAGCGCAGAACAAAGCTGGTTCCAGCAATGCAAGCTGAATCTCTGTCCCACTTTAACTTTGCAGTCTGTGCATGAATAAAACCTATTTTGCAACACAGAGAAACATATCTGAAGGTGTTAGAAGTGTTTTGCATGATTTTTGAAGTTAGACCCTGAAATGTCAGAAAACAGCTTTTCAGCGCAGAACAAAGCTGGTTCAAGCAATGCAAGCTGAATCTCGGTCCCACTTTAACTTTGCAGTCTGTGCATGAATAAAAGCTATTTTGCAACACAGAGAAACATATCTGAAGGTGTTAGAAGTGTTTTGCATGATTTTTGAAGTTAGACCCTGAAATGTCAGAAAACAGCTTTTCAGCGCAGAACAAAGTTGATTCAGGCAATGCAAGCTGAATCTTGGTCCCACTTTAAATTTACACTGTGTGCATGAATAAAAGCTATTTTGCAACACAGAGAAACATATCTGAAGGTGTTAGAAGTGTTTTGCATGATTTTTGAAGTTAGACCCTGAAATGTCAGAAAACAGCTTTTCAGCGCAGAACAAAGTTGGTTCAGGCAATGCAAGCTGAATCTCTGTCCCACTTTAAATTTACACTCTGTGCATGAATAAAAGCTATTTTGCAACACAGAGAAACATATCTGAAGGTGTTAGAAGTGTTTTACATGATTTTTGAAGTTAGACCCTGAAATGTCAGAAAACAGCTTTTCAGCGCAGAACAAAGCTGGTTCCAGCAATGCAAGCTGAATCTCTGTCCCACTTTAACTTTGCACTCTGTGCATGAATAAAACCTATTTTGCAACACAGAGAAACATATCTGAAGGTGTTAGAAGTGTTTTGCATGATTTTTGAAGTTAGACCCTGAAATGTCAGAAAACAGCTTTTCAGCGCAGAACAAAGTTGGTTCAGGCAATGCAAGCTGAATCTTGGTCCCACTTTAAATTTACACTCTGTGCATGAATAAAAGCTATTTTGCAACACAGAGAAACATATCTGAAGATGTTAGAAGTGTTTTGCATGATTTTTGAAGTTAGACCCTGAAATGTCAGAAAACAGCTTTTCAGCGCAGAAAAAAGTTGGTTCAGGCAATGCAAGCTGAATCTCTGTCTCACTTTAAATTTACACTCTGTGCATGAATAAAACCTATTTTGCAACACAGAGAAACATATCTGAAGGTGTTAGAAGTGTTTTGCATGATTTTTGAAGTTAGACCCTGAAATGTCAGAAAACAGCTTTTCAGCGCAGAACAAAGCTGGTTCCAGCAATGCAAGCTGAATCTCTGTCCCACTTTAACTTTGCAGTCTGTGCATGAATAAAACCTATTTTGCAACACAGAGAAACATATCTGAAGGTGTTAGAAGTGTTTTGCATGATTTTTGAAGTTAGACCCTGAAATGTCAGAACACAGCTTTTCAGCGCAGAACAAAGCTGGTTCAAGCAATGCAAGCTGAATCTCGGTCCCACTTTAACTTTGCAGTCTGTGCATGAATAAAAGCTATTTTGCAACACAGAGAAACATATCTGAAGGTGTTAGAAGTGTTTTGCATGATTTTTGAAGTTAGACCCTGAAATGTCAGAAAACAGCTTTTCAGCGCAGAACAAAGTTGGTTCAGAAAATGCAAGCTGAATCTTGGTCCCACTTTAAATTTACACTGTGTGCATGAATAAAAGCTATTTTGCAACACAGAGAAACATATCTGAAGGTGTTAGAAGTGTTTTGCATGATTTTTGAAGTTAGACCCTGAAATGTCAGAAAACAGCTTTTCAGCGCAGAACAAAGTTGGTTCAGGCAATGCAAGCTGAATCTCTGTCCCACTTTAAATTTACACTCTGTGCATGAATAAAAGCTATTTTGCAACACAGAGAAACATATCTGAAGGTGTTAGAAGTGTTTTACATGATTTTTGAAGTTGGACCCTGAAATGTCAGAAAACAGCTTTTCAGCGCAGAACAAAGCTGGTTCCAGCAATGCAAGCTGAATCTCTGTCCCACTTTAACTTTGCACTCTGTGCATGAATAAAACCTATTTTGCAACACAGAGAAACATATCTGAAGGCGTTAGAAGTGTTTTGCATGATTTTTGAAGTTAGACCCTGAAATGTCAGAAAACAGCTTTTCAGCGCAGAACAAAGTTGGTTCAGGCAATGCAAGCTGAATCTTGGTCCCACTTTAAATTTACACTCTGTGCATGAATAAAAGCTATTTTGCAACACAGAGAAACATATCTGAAGGTGTTAGAAGTGTGTTGCATGATTTTTGAAGTTAGACCCTGAAATGTCAGAAAACAGCTTTTCAGCGCAGAAAAAAGTTGGTTCAGGCAATGCAAGCTGAATCTCTGTCTCACTTTAAATTTACACTCTGTGCATGAATAAAACCTATTTTGCAACACAGAGAAACATATCTGAAGGTGTTAGAAGTGTTTTGCATGATTTTTGAAGTTAGACCCTGAAATGTCAGAAAACAGCTTTTCAGCGCAGAACAAAGCTGGTTCCAGCAATGCAAGCTGAATCTCTGTCCCACTTTAACTTTGCAGTCTGTGCATGAATAAAACCTATTTTGCAACAAAGAGAAACATATCTGAAGGTGTTAGAAGTGTTTTGCATGATTTTTGAAGTTAGACCCTGAAATGTCAGAAAACAGCTTTTCAGCGCAGAACAAAGCTGGTTCCAGCAATGCAAGCTGAATCTCTGTCCCACTTTAACTTTGCAGTCTGTGCATGAATAAAACCTATTTTGCAACACAGAGAAACATATCTGAAGGTGTTAGAAGTGTTTTGCATGATTTTTGAAGTTAGACCCTGAAATGTCAGAAAACAGCTTTTCAGCGCAGAACAAAGTTGGTTCAGGCAATGCAAGCTGAATCTTGGTCCCACTTTAAATTTACACTCTGTGCATGAATAAAAGCTATTTTGCAACACAGAGAAACATATCTGAAGGTGTTAGAAGTGTTTTGCATGATTTTTGAAGTTAGACCCTCAAATGTCAGAAAACAGCGTTTCAGCGCAGAACAAAGCTGGTTCAGGCAATGCAAGCTGAATCTCTGTCCCACTTTAACTTTGCAGTCTGTGCATGAATAAAACCTATTTTGCAACACAGAGAAACATATCTGAAGGTGTTAGAATTGTTTTGCATGATTTTTGAAGTTAGACCCTGAAATGTCAGAAAACAGCTTTTCAGCGCAGAACAAAGTTGGTTCAGGCAATGCAAGCTGAATCTCTGTCTCACTTTAAATTTACACTCTGTGCATGAATAAAACCTATTTTGCAACACAGAGAAACATATCTGAAGGTGTTAGAAGTGTTTTGCATGATTTTTGAAGTTAGACCCTGAAATGTCAGAAAACAGCTTTTCAGCGCAGAACAAAGCTGGTTCCAGCAATGCAAGCTGAATCTCTGTCCCACTTTAACTTTGCAGTCTGTGCATGAATAAAACCTATTTTGCAACACAGAGAAACATATCTGAAGGTGTTAGAAGTGTTTTGCATGATTTTTGAAGTTAGACCCTGAAATGTCAGAAAACAGCTTTTCAGCGCAGAACAAAGCTGGTTCAAGCAATGCAAGCTGAATCTCGGTCCCACTTTAACTTTGCAGTCTGTGCATGAATAAAAGCTATTTTGCAACACAGAGAAACATATCTGAAGGTGTTAGAAGTGTTTTGCATGATTTTTGAAGTTAGACCCTGAAATGTCAGAAAACAGCTTTTCAGCGCAGAACAAAGTTGGTTCAGGCAATGCAAGCTGAATCTTGGTCCCACTTTAAATTTACACTGTGTGCATGAATAAAAGCTATTTTGCAACACAGAGAAACATATCTGAAGGTGTTAGAAGTGTTTTGCATGATTTTTGAATTTAGACCCTGAAATGTCAGAAAACAGCTTTTCAGCGCAGAACAAAGTTGGTTCAGGCAATGCAAGCTGAATCTCTGTCCCACTTTAAATTTACACTCTGTGCATGAATAAAAGCTATTTTGCAACACAGAGAAACATATCTGAAGGTGTTAGAAGTGTTTTACATGATTTTTGAAGTTAGACCCTGAAATGTCAGAAAACAGCGTTTCAGCGCAGAACAAAGTTGGTTCAGGCAATGCAAGCTGAATCTCTGTCTCACTTTAACTTTGCAGTCTGTGCATTAATAAAACCTATTTTGCAACACAAAGAAACATATCTGAAGGTGTTAGAAGTGTTTTGCATGATTTTTGAAGTTAGACCCTGAAATGTCAGAAAACAGCTTTTCAGCGCAGAACAAAGCTGGTTCCAGCAATGCAAGCTGAATCTCTGTCCCACTTTAACTTTGCAGTCTGTGCATGAATAAAACCTATTTTGCAACACAGAGAAACATATCTGAAGGTGTTAGAAGTGTTTTGCATGATTTTTGAAGTTAGACCCTGAAATGTCAGAAAACAGCTTTTCAGCGCAGAACAAAGTTGGTTCAGGCAATGCAAGCTGAATCTTGGTCCCACTTTAAATTTACACTCTGTGCATGAATAAAAGCTATTTTGCAACACAGAGAAACATAACTGATGGTGTTAGAAGTGTTTTACATGATTTTTGAAGTTAGACCCTGAAATGTCAGAAAACAGCTTTTCAGCGCAGAACAAAGCTGGTTCCAGCAATGCAAGCTGAATCTCTGTCCCACTTTAACTTTGCAGTCTGTGCATGAATAAAACCTATTTTGCAACACAGAGAAACATATCTGAAGGTGTTAGAAGTGTTTTGCATGATTTTTGAAGTTAGACCCTGAAATGTCAGAAAACAGCTTTTCAGCGCAGAACAAAGCTGGTTCAAGCAATGCAAGCTGAATCTCGGTCCCACTTTAACTTTGCAGTCTGTGCATGAATAAAAGCTATTTTGCAACACAGAGAAACATATCTGAAGGTGTTAGAAGTGTTTTGCATGATTTTTGAAGTTAGACCCTGAAATGTCAGAAAACAGCTTTTCAGCGCAGAACAAAGTTGGTTCAGGCAATGCAAGCTGAATCTTGGTCCCACTTTAAATTTACACTGTGTGCATGAATAAAAGCTATTTTGCAACACAGAGAAACATATCTGAAGGTGTTAGAAGTGTTTTGCATGATTTTTGAAGTTAGACCCTGAAATGTCAGAAAACAGCTTTTCAGCGCAGAACAAAGTTGGTTCAGGCAATGCAAGCTGAATCTCTGTCCCACTTTAAATTTACACTCTGTGCATGAATAAAAGCTATTTTGCAACACAGAGAAACATATCTGAAGGTGTTAGAAGTGTTTTACATGATTTTTGAAGTTAGACCCTGAAATGTCAGAAAACAGCTTTTCAGCGCAGAACAAAGCTGGTTCCAGCAATGCAAGCTGAATCTCTGTCCCACTTTAACTTTGCACTCTGTGCATGAATAAAACCTATTTTGCAACACAGAGAAACATATCTGAAGGTGTTAGAAGTGTTTTGCATGATTTTTGAAGTTAGACCCTGAAATGTCAGAAAACAGCTATTCAGCGCAGAACAAAGTTGGTTCAGGCAATGCAAGCTGAATCTTGGTCCCACTTTAAATTTACACTCTGTGCATGAATAAAAGCTATTTTGCAACACAGAGAAACATATCTGAAGATGTTAGAAGTGTTTTGCATGATTTTTGAAGTTAGACCCTGAAATGTCAGAAAACAGCTTTTCAGCGCAGAAAAAAGTTGGTTCAGGCAATGCAAGCTGAATCTCTGTCTCACTTTAAATTTATACTCTGTGCATGAATAAAACCTATTTTGCAACACAGAGAAACATATCTGAAGGTGTTAGAAGTGTTTTGCATGATTTTTGAAGTTAGACCCTGAAATGTCAGAAAACAGCTTTTCAGCGCAGAACAAAGCTGGTTCCAGCAATGCAAGCTGAATCTCTGTCCCACTTTAACTTTGCAGTCTGTGCATGAATAAAACCTATTTTGCAACACAGAGAAACATATCTGAAGGTGTTAGAAGTGTTTTGCATGATTTTTGAAGTTAGACCCTGAAATGTCAGAACACAGCTTTTCAGCGCAGAACAAAGCTGGTTCAAGCAATGCAAGCTGAATCTCGGTCCCACTTTAACTTTGCAGTCTGTGCATGAATAAAAGCTATTTTGCAACACAGAGAAACATATCTGAAGGTGTTAGAAGTGTTTTGCATGATTTTTGAAGTTAGACCCTGAAATGTCAGAAAACAGCTTTTCAGCGCAGAACAAAGTTGGTTCAGGCAATGCAAGCTGAATCTTGGTCCCACTTTAAATTTACACTGTGTGCATGAATAAAAGCTATTTTGCAACACAGAGAAACATATCTGAAGGTGTTAGAAGTGTTTTGCATGATTTTTGAAGTTAGACCCTGAAATGTCAGAAAACAGCTTTTCAGCGCAGAACAAAGTTGGTTCAGGCAATGCAAGCTGAATCTCTGTCCCACTTTAACTTTGCAGTCTGTGCATGAATAAAACCTATTTTGCAACAAAGAGAAACATATCTGAAGGTGTTAGAAGTGTTTTGCATGATTTTTGAAGTTAGACCCTGAAATGTCAGAAAACAGCTTTTCAGCGCAGAACAAAGCTGGTTCCTGCAATGCAAGCTGAATCTCTGTCCCACTTTAACTTTGCAGTCTGTGCATGAATAAAACCTATTTTGCAACACAGAGAAACATATCTGAAGGTGTTAGAAGTGTTTTGCATGATTTTTGAAGTTAGACCCTGAAATGTCAGAAAACAGCTTTTCAGCGCAGAACAAAGTTGGTTCAGGCAATGCAAGCTGAATCTTGGTCCCACTTTAAATTTACACTCTGTGCATGAATAAAAGCTATTTTGCAACACAGAGAAACATATCTGAAGGTGTTAGAAGTGTTTTGCATGATTTTTGAAGTTAGACCCTGAAATGTCAGAAAACAGCTTTTCAGCGCAGAAAAAAGTTGGTTCAAGCAATGCAAGCTGAATCTCTGTCTCACTTTAAATTTACACTCTGTGCATGAATAAAACCTATTTTGCAACACAGAGAAACATATCTGAAGGTGTTAGAAGTGTTTTGCATGATTTTTGAAGTTAGACCCTGAAATGTCAGAAAACAGCTTTTCAGCGCAGAACAAAGCTGGTTCCAGCAATGCAAGCTGAATCTCTGTCCCACTTTAACTTTGCAGTCTGTGCATGAATAAAACCTATTTTGCAACACAGAGAAACATATCTGAAGGTGTTAGAAGTGTTTTGCATGATTTTTGAAGTTAGACCCTGAAATGTCAGAAAACAGCTTTTCAGCGCAGAACAAAGTTGGTTCAGGCAATGCAAGCTGAATCTCTGTCTCACTTTAAATTTACACTCTGTGCATGAATAAAACCTATTTTGCAACACAGAGAAACATATCTGAAGGTGTTAGAAGTGTTTTGCATGATTTTTGAAGTTAGACCCTGAAATGTCAGAAAACAGCTTTTCAGCGCAGAACAAAGCTGGTTCCAGCAATGCAAGCTGAATCTCTGTCCCACTTTAACTTTGCAGTCTGTGCATGAATAAAACCTATTTTGCAACACAGAGAAACATATCTGAAGGTGTTAGAAGTGTTTTGCATAATTTTTGAAGTTAGACCCTGAAATGTCAGAAAACAGCTTTTCAGCGCAGAACAAAGCTGGTTCCAGCAATGCAAGCTGAATCTCTGTCCCACTTTAACTTTGCAGTCTGTGCATGAATAAAACATATTTTGCAACACAGAGAAACATATCTGAAGGTGTTAGAAGTGTTTTGCATGATTTTTGAAGTTAGACCATGAAATGTCAGAAAACAGCTTTTCAGCGCAGAACAAAGCTGGTTCCAGCAATGCAAGCTGAATCTCTGTCCCACTTTAACTTTGCAGTCTGTGCATGAATCAAACCTATTTTACAACACAGAGAAACATATCTGAAGGTGTTAGAAGTGTTTTGCATGATTTTTGAAGTTAGACCATGAAATGTCAGAAAACAGCTTTTCAGCGCAGAACAAAGTTGGTTCAGGCAATGCAAGCTGAATCTCGGTCCCACTTTAACTTTGCAGTCTGTGCATGAATAAAAGCTATTTTGCAACACAGAGAAACATATCTGAAGGTGTTAGAAGTGTTTTGCATGATTTTTGAAGTTAGACCCTGAAATGTCAGAAAACAGCTTTTCAGCGCAGAACAAAGTTGGTTCAGGCAATGCAAGCTGAATCTTGGTCCCACTTTAAATTTACACTCTGTGCATGAATAAAAGCTATTTTGCAACACAGAGAAACATATCTGAAGGTGTTAGAAATGTTTTACATGATTTTTGAAGTTAGACCCTGAAATGTCAGAAAACAGCTTTTCAGCGCAGAACAAAGCTGGTTCCAGCAATGCAAGCTGAATCTCTGTCCCACTTTAACTTTGCAGTCTGTGCATGAATAAAACCTATTTTGCAACACAGAGAAACATATCTGAAGGTGTTAGAAGTGTTTTGCATGATTTTTGAAGTTAGACCCTGAAATGTCAGAAAACAGCTTTTCAGCGCAGAACAAAGTTGGTTCAGGCAATGCAAGCTGAATCTTGGTCCCACTTTAAATTTACACTCTGTGCATGAATAAAAGCTATTTTGCAACACAGAGAAACATATCTGAAGGTGTTAGAAGTGTTTTGCATGATTTTTGAAGTTAGACCCTGAAATGTCAGAAAACAGCTTTTCAGCGCAGAAAAAAGTTGGTTCAGGCAATGCAAGCTGAATCTCTGTCCCACTTTAAATTTACACTCTGTGCATGAATAAAAGCTATTTTGCAACACAGAGAAACATATCTGAAGGTGTTAGAAGTGTTTTACATGATTTTTGAAGTTAGACCCTGAAATGTCAGAAAACAGCTTTTCAGCGCAGAACAAAGCTGGTTCCAGCAATGCAAGCTGAATCTCTGTCCCACTTTAACTTTGCACTCTGTGCATGAATAAAACCTATTTTGCAACACAGAGAAAAATATCTGAAGGTGTTAGAAGTGTTTTGCATGATTTTTGAAGTTAGACCCTGAAATGTCAGAAAACAGCTTTTCAGCGCAGAACAAAGTTGGTTCAGGCAATGCAAGCTGAATCTTGGTCCCACTTTAAATTTACACTCTTTGCATGAATAAAAGCTATTTTGCAACACAGAGAAACATATCTGAAGATGTTAGAAGTGTTTTGCATGATTTTTGAAGTTAGACCCTGAAATGTCAGAAAACAGCTTTTCAGCGCAGAAAAAAGTTGGTTCAGGCAATGCAAGCTGAATCTCTGTCTCACTTTAAATTTACACTCTGTGCATGAATAAAACCTATTTTGCAACACAGAGAAACATATCTGAAGGTGTTAGAAGTGTTTTGCATGATTTTTGAAGTTAGACCCTGAAATGTCAGAAAACAGCTTTTCAGCGCAGAACAAAGCTGGTTCCAGCAATGCAAGCTGAATCTCTGTCCCACTTTAACTTTGCAGTCTGTGCATGAATAAAACCTATTTTGCAACACAGAGAAACATATCTGAAGGTGTTAGAAGTGTTTTGCATGATTTTTGAAGTTAGACCCTGAAATGTCAGAAAACAGCTTTTCAGCGCAGAACAAAGCTGGTTCCAGCAATGCAAGCTGAATCTCTGTCCCACTTTAACTTTGCAGTCTGTGCATGAATAAAACCTATTTTGCAACACAGAGAAACAAATCTGAAGGTGTTAGAAGTGTTTTGCATGATTTTTGAAGTTAGACCCTGAAATGTCAGAAAACAGCTTTTCAGAGCAGAACAAAGTTGGTTCAGGCAATGCAAGCTGAATCTTGGTCCCACTTTAAATTTACACTCTGTGCATGAATAAAAGCTATTTTGCAACACAGAGAAACATATCTGAAGGTGTTAGAAGTGTTTTGCATGATTTTTGAAGTTAGACCCTGAAATGTCAGAAAACAGCTTTTCAGCGCAGAACAAAGCTGGTTCCAGCAATGCAAGCTGAATCTCTGTCCCACTTTAACTTTGCAGTCTGTGCATGAATAAAACCTATTTTGCAACACAGAGAAACATATCTGAAGGTGTTAGAAGTGTTTTGCATGATTTTTGAAGTTAGACCCTGAAATGTCAGAAAACAGCTTTTCAGCGCAGAACAAAGCTGGTTCAAGCAATGCAAGCTGAATCTCGGTCCCACTTTAACTTTGCAGTCTGTGCATGAATAAAAGCTATTTTGCAACACAGAGAAACATATCTGAAGGTGTTAGAAGTGTTTTGCATGATTTTTGAAGTTAGACCCTGAAATGTCAGAAAACAGCTTTTCAGCGCAGAACAAAGTTGGTTCAGGCAATGCAAGCTGAATCTTGGTCCCACTTTAAATTTACACTGTGTGCATGAATAAAAGCTATTTTGCAACACAGAGAAACATATCTGAAGGTGTTAGAAGTGTTTTGCATGATTTTTGAAGTTAGACCCTGAAATGTCAGAAAACAGCTTTTCAGCGCAGAACAAAGTTGGTTCAGGCAATGCAAGCTGAATCTCTGTCCCACTTTAAATTTACACTCTGTGCATGAATAAAAGCTATTTTGCAACACAGAGAAACATATCTGAAGGTGTTAGAAGTGTTTTACATGATTTTTGAAGTTAGACCCTGAAATGTCAGAAAACAGCGTTTCAGCGCAGAACAAAGTTGGTTCAGGCAATGCAAGCTGAATCTCTGTCTCACTTTAACTTTGCAGTCTGTGCATTAATAAAACCTATTTTGCAACACAGAGAAACATATCTGAAGGTGTTAGAAGTGTTTTGCATGATTTTTGAAGTTAGACCCTGAAATGTCAGAAAACAGCTTTTCAGCGCAGAACAAAGCTGGTTCCAGCAATGCAAGCTGAATCTCTTTCCCACTTTAACTTTGCAGTCTGTGCATGAATAAAACCTATTTTGCAACACAGAGAAACATATCTGAAGGTGTTAGAAGTGTTTTGCATGATTTTTGAAGTTAGACCCTGAAATGTCAGAAAACAGCTTTTCAGCGCAGAACAAAGTTGGTTCAGGCAATGCAAGCTGAATCTTGGTCCCACTTTAAATTTACACTCTGTGCATGAATAAAAGCTATTTTGCAACACAGAGAAACATAACTGATGGTGTTAGAAGTGTTTTACATGATTTTTGAAGTTAGACCCTGAAATGTCAGAAAACAGCTTTTCAGCGCAGAACAAAGCTGGTTCCAGCAATGCAAGCTGAATCTCTGTCCCACTTTAACTTTGCAGTCTGTGCATGAATAAAACCTATTTTGCAACACAGAGAAACATATCTGAAGGTGTTAGAAGTGTTTTGCATGATTTTTGAAGTTAGACCCTGAAATGTCAGAAAACAGCTTTTCAGCGCAGAACAAAGCTGGTTCAAGCAATGCAAGCTGAATCTCGGTCCCACTTTAACTTTGCAGTCTGTGCATGAATAAAAGCTATTTTGCAACACAGAGAAACATATCTGAAGGTGTTAGAAGTGTTTTGCATGATTTTTGAAGTTAGACCCTGAAATGTCAGAAAACAGCTTTTCAGCGCAGAACAAAGTTGGTTCAGGCAATGCAAGCTGAATCTCTGTCCCACTTTAAATTTACACTCTGTGCATGAATAAAAGCTATTTTGCAACACAGAGAAACATATCTGAAGGTGTTAGAAGTGTTTTACATGATTTTTGAAGTTAGACCCTGAAATGTCAGAAAACAGCTTTTCAGCGCAGAACAAAGCTGGTTCCAGCAATGCAAGCTGAATCTCTGTCCCACTTTAACTTTGCACTCTGTGCATGAATAAAACCTATTTTGCAACACAGAGAAACATATCTGAAGGCGTTAGAAGTGTTTTGCATGATTTTTGAAGTTAGACCCTGAAATGTCAGAAAACAGCTTTTCAGCGCAGAACAAAGTTGGTTCAGGCAATGCAAGCTGAATCTTGGTCCCACTTTAAATTTACACTCTGTGCATGAATAAAAGCTATTTTGCAACACAGAGAAACATATCTGAAGGTGTTAGAAGTGTGTTGCATGATTTTTGAAGTTAGACCCTGAAATGTCAGAAAACAGCTTTTCAGCGCAGAAAAAAGTTGGTTCAGGCAATGCAAGCTGAATCTCTGTCTCACTTTAAATTTACACTCTGTGCATGAATAAAACCTATTTTGCAACACAGAGAAACATATCTGAAGGTGTTAGAAGTGTTTTGCATGATTTTTGAAGTTAGACCCTGAAATGTCAGAAAACAGCTTTTCAGCGCAGAACAAAGCTGGTTCCAGCAATGCAAGCTGAATCTCTGTCCCACTTTAACTTTGCAGTCTGTGCATGAATAAAACCTATTTTGCAACAAAGAGAAACATATCTGAAGGTGTTAGAAGTGTTTTGCATGATTTTTGAAGTTAGACCCTGAAATGTCAGAAAACAGCTTTTCAGCGCAGAACAAAGCTGGTTCCAGCAATGCAAGCTGAATCTCTGTCCCACTTTAACTTTGCAGTCTGTGCATGAATAAAACCTATTTTGCAACACAGAGAAACATATCTGAAGGTGTTAGAAGTGTTTTGCATGATTTTTGAAGTTAGACCCTGAAATGTCAGAAAACAGCTTTTCAGCGCAGAACAAAGTTGGTTCAGGCAATGCAAGCTGAATCTTGGTCCCACTTTAAATTTACACTCTGTGCATGAATAAAAGCTATTTTGCAACACAGAGAAACATATCTGAAGGTGTTAGAAGTGTTTTGCATGATTTTTGAAGTTAGACCCTCAAATGTCAGAAAACAGCGTTTCAGCGCAGAACAAAGCTGGTTCAGGCAATGCAAGCTGAATCTCTGTCCCACTTTAACTTTGCAGTCTGTGCATGAATAAAACCTATTTTGCAACACAGAGAAACATATCTGAAGGTGTTAGAATTGTTTTGCATGATTTTTGAAGTTAGACCCTGAAATGTCAGAAAACAGCTTTTCAGCGCAGAACAAAGTTGGTTCAGGCAATGCAAGCTGAATCTCTGTCTCACTTTAAATTTACACTCTGTGCATGAATAAAACCTATTTTGCAACACAGAGAAACATATCTGAAGGTGTTAGAAGTGTTTTGCATGATTTTTGAAGTTAGACCCTGAAATGTCAGAAAACAGCTTTTCAGCGCAGAACAAAGCTGGTTCCAGCAATGCAAGCTGAATCTCTGTCCCACTTTAACTTTGCAGTCTGTGCATGAATAAAACCTATTTTGCAACACAGAGAAACATATCTGAAGGTGTTAGAAGTGTTTTGCATGATTTTTGAAGTTAGACCCTGAAATGTCAGAAAACAGCTTTTCAGCGCAGAACAAAGCTGGTTCAAGCAATGCAAGCTGAATCTCGGTCCCACTTTAACTTTGCAGTCTGTGCATGAATAAAAGCTATTTTGCAACACAGAGAAACATATCTGAAGGTGTTAGAAGTGTTTTGCATGATTTTTGAAGTTAGACCCTGAAATGTCAGAAAACAGCTTTTCAGCGCAGAACAAAGTTGGTTCAGGCAATGCAAGCTGAATCTTGGTCCCACTTTAAATTTACACTGTGTGCATGAATAAAAGCTATTTTGCAACACAGAGAAACATATCTGAAGGTGTTAGAAGTGTTTTGCATGATTTTTGAATTTAGACCCTGAAATGTCAGAAAACAGCTTTTCAGCGCAGAACAAAGTTGGTTCAGGCAATGCAAGCTGAATCTCTGTCCCACTTTAAATTTACACTCTGTGCATGAATAAAAGCTATTTTGCAACACAGAGAAACATATCTGAAGGTGTTAGAAGTGTTTTACATGATTTTTGAAGTTAGACCCTGAAATGTCAGAAAACAGCGTTTCAGCGCAGAACAAAGTTGGTTCAGGCAATGCAAGCTGAATCTCTGTCTCACTTTAACTTTGCAGTCTGTGCATTAATAAAACCTATTTTGCAACACAAAGAAACATATCTGAAGGTGTTAGAAGTGTTTTGCATGATTTTTGAAGTTAGACCCTGAAATGTCAGAAAACAGCTTTTCAGCGCAGAACAAAGCTGGTTCCAGCAATGCAAGCTGAATCTCTGTCCCACTTTAACTTTGCAGTCTGTGCATGAATAAAACCTATTTTGCAACACAGAGAAACATATCTGAAGGTGTTAGAAGTGTTTTGCATGATTTTTGAAGTTAGACCCTGAAATGTCAGAAAACAGCTTTTCAGCGCAGAACAAAGTTGGTTCAGGCAATGCAAGCTGAATCTTGGTCCCACTTTAAATTTACACTCTGTGCATGAATAAAAGCTATTTTGCAACACAGAGAAACATAACTGATGGTGTTAGAAGTGTTTTACATGATTTTTGAAGTTAGACCCTGAAATGTCAGAAAACAGCTTTTCAGCGCAGAACAAAGCTGGTTCCAGCAATGCAAGCTGAATCTCTGTCCCACTTTAACTTTGCAGTCTGTGCATGAATAAAACCTATTTTGCAACACAGAGAAACATATCTGAAGGTGTTAGAAGTGTTTTGCATGATTTTTGAAGTTAGACCCTGAAATGTCAGAAAACAGCTTTTCAGCGCAGAACAAAGCTGGTTCAAGCAATGCAAGCTGAATCTCGGTCCCACTTTAACTTTGCAGTCTGTGCATGAATAAAAGCTATTTTGCAACACAGAGAAACATATCTGAAGGTGTTAGAAGTGTTTTGCATGATTTTTGAAGTTAGACCCTGAAATGTCAGAAAACAGCTTTTCAGCGCAGAACAAAGTTGGTTCAGGCAATGCAAGCTGAATCTTGGTCCCACTTTAAATTTACACTGTGTGCATGAATAAAAGCTATTTTGCAACACAGAGAAACATATCTGAAGGTGTTAGAAGTGTTTTGCATGATTTTTGAAGTTAGACCCTGAAATGTCAGAAAACAGCTTTTCAGCGCAGAACAAAGTTGGTTCAGGCAATGCAAGCTGAATCTCTGTCCCACTTTAAATTTACACTCTGTGCATGAATAAAAGCTATTTTGCAACACAGAGAAACATATCTGAAGGTGTTAGAAGTGTTTTACATGATTTTTGAAGTTAGACCCTGAAATGTCAGAAAACAGCTTTTCAGCGCAGAACAAAGCTGGTTCCAGCAATGCAAGCTGAATCTCTGTCCCACTTTAACTTTGCACTCTGTGCATGAATAAAACCTATTTTGCAACACAGAGAAACATATCTGAAGGTGTTAGAAGTGTTTTGCATGATTTTTGAAGTTAGACCCTGAAATGTCAGAAAACAGCTATTCAGCGCAGAACAAAGTTGGTTCAGGCAATGCAAGCTGAATCTTGGTCCCACTTTAAATTTACACTCTGTGCATGAATAAAAGCTATTTTGCAACACAGAGAAACATATCTGAAGATGTTAGAAGTGTTTTGCATGATTTTTGAAGTTAGACCCTGAAATGTCAGAAAACAGCTTTTCAGCGCAGAAAAAAGTTGGTTCAGGCAATGCAAGCTGAATCTCTGTCTCACTTTAAATTTATACTCTGTGCATGAATAAAACCTATTTTGCAACACAGAGAAACATATCTGAAGGTGTTAGAAGTGTTTTGCATGATTTTTGAAGTTAGACCCTGAAATGTCAGAAAACAGCTTTTCAGCGCAGAACAAAGCTGGTTCCAGCAATGCAAGCTGAATCTCTGTCCCACTTTAACTTTGCAGTCTGTGCATGAATAAAACCTATTTTGCAACACAGAGAAACATATCTGAAGGTGTTAGAAGTGTTTTGCATGATTTTTGAAGTTAGACCCTGAAATGTCAGAACACAGCTTTTCAGCGCAGAACAAAGCTGGTTCAAGCAATGCAAGCTGAATCTCGGTCCCACTTTAACTTTGCAGTCTGTGCATGAATAAAAGCTATTTTGCAACACAGAGAAACATATCTGAAGGTGTTAGAAGTGTTTTGCATGATTTTTGAAGTTAGACCCTGAAATGTCAGAAAACAGCTTTTCAGCGCAGAACAAAGTTGGTTCAGGCAATGCAAGCTGAATCTTGG
The DNA here is from genome assembly GCF_049309525.1 of Garra rufa. Taxonomy (NCBI): domain Eukaryota; kingdom Metazoa; phylum Chordata; class Actinopteri; order Cypriniformes; family Cyprinidae; genus Garra; species Garra rufa. The sequence continues at coordinate 16,584,564 of NC_133371.1, forward strand.
TCCCACTTTAAATTTACACTGTGTGCATGAATAAAAGCTATTTTGCAACACAGAGAAACATATCTGAAGGTGTTAGAAGTGTTTTGCATGATTTTTGAAGTTAGACCCTGAAATGTCAGAAAACAGCTTTTCAGCGCAGAACAAAGTTGGTTCAGGCAATGCAAGCTGAATCTCTGTCCCACTTTAACTTTGCAGTCTGTGCATGAATAAAACCTATTTTGCAACAAAGAGAAACATATCTGAAGGTGTTAGAAGTGTTTTGCATGATTTTTGAAGTTAGACCCTGAAATGTCAGAAAACAGCTTTTCAGCGCAGAACAAAGCTGGTTCCTGCAATGCAAGCTGAATCTCTGTCCCACTTTAACTTTGCAGTCTGTGCATGAATAAAACCTATTTTGCAACACAGAGAAACATATCTGAAGGTGTTAGAAGTGTTTTGCATGATTTTTGAAGTTAGACCCTGAAATGTCAGAAAACAGCTTTTCAGCGCAGAACAAAGTTGGTTCAGGCAATGCAAGCTGAATCTTGGTCCCACTTTAAATTTACACTCTGTGCATGAATAAAAGCTATTTTGCAACACAGAGAAACATATCTGAAGGTGTTAGAAGTGTTTTGCATGATTTTTGAAGTTAGACCCTGAAATGTCAGAAAACAGCTTTTCAGCGCAGAAAAAAGTTGGTTCAAGCAATGCAAGCTGAATCTCTGTCTCACTTTAAATTTACACTCTGTGCATGAATAAAACCTATTTTGCAACACAGAGAAACATATCTGAAGGTGTTAGAAGTGTTTTGCATGATTTTTGAAGTTAGACCCTGAAATGTCAGAAAACAGCTTTTCAGCGCAGAACAAAGCTGGTTCCAGCAATGCAAGCTGAATCTCTGTCCCACTTTAACTTTGCAGTCTGTGCATGAATAAAACCTATTTTGCAACACAGAGAAACATATCTGAAGGTGTTAGAAGTGTTTTGCATGATTTTTGAAGTTAGACCCTGAAATGTCAGAAAACAGCTTTTCAGCGCAGAACAAAGTTGGTTCAGGCAATGCAAGCTGAATCTCTGTCTCACTTTAAATTTACACTCTGTGCATGAATAAAACCTATTTTGCAACACAGAGAAACATATCTGAAGGTGTTAGAAGTGTTTTGCATGATTTTTGAAGTTAGACCCTGAAATGTCAGAAAACAGCTTTTCAGCGCAGAACAAAGCTGGTTCCAGCAATGCAAGCTGAATCTCTGTCCCACTTTAACTTTGCAGTCTGTGCATGAATAAAACATATTTTGCAACACAGAGAAACATATCTGAAGGTGTTAGAAGTGTTTTGCATGATTTTTGAAGTTAGACCATGAAATGTCAGAAAACAGCTTTTCAGCGCAGAACAAAGCTGGTTCCAGCAATGCAAGCTGAATCTCTGTCCCACTTTAACTTTGCAGTCTGTGCATGAATAAAACCTATTTTACAACACAGAGAAACATATCTGAAGGTGTTAGAAGTGTTTTGCATGATTTTTGAAGTTAGACCATGAAATGTCAGAAAACAGCTTTTCAGCGCAGAACAAAGTTGGTTCAGGCAATGCAAGCTGAATCTCGGTCCCACTTTAACTTTGCAGTCTGTGCATGAATAAAAGCTATTTTGCAACACAGAGAAACATATCTGAAGGTGTTAGAAGTGTTTTGCATGATTTTTGAAGTTAGACCCTGAAATGTCAGAAAACAGCTTTTCAGCGCAGAACAAAGTTGGTTCAGGCAATGCAAGCTGAATCTTGGTCCCACTTTAAATTTACACTCTGTGCATGAATAAAAGCTATTTTGCAACACAGAGAAACATATCTGAAGGTGTTAGAAATGTTTTACATGATTTTTGAAGTTAGACCCTGAAATGTCAGAAAACAGCTTTTCAGCGCAGAACAAAGCTGGTTCCAGCAATGCAAGCTGAATCTCTGTCCCACTTTAACTTTGCAGTCTGTGCATGAATAAAACCTATTTTGCAACACAGAGAAACATATCTGAAGGTGTTAGAAGTGTTTTGCATGATTTTTGAAGTTAGACCCTGAAATGTCAGAAAACAGCTTTTCAGCGCAGAACAAAGTTGGTTCAGGCAATGCAAGCTGAATCTTGGTCCCACTTTAAATTTACACTCTGTGCATGAATAAAAGCTATTTTGCAACACAGAGAAACATATCTGAAGGTGTTAGAAGTGTTTTGCATGATTTTTGAAGTTAGACCCTGAAATGTCAGAAAACAGCTTTTCAGCGCAGAAAAAAGTTGGTTCAGGCAATGCAAGCTGAATCTCTGTCCCACTTTAAATTTACACTCTGTGCATGAATAAAAGCTATTTTGCAACACAGAGAAACATATCTGAAGGTGTTAGAAGTGTTTTACATGATTTTTGAAGTTAGACCCTGAAATGTCAGAAAACAGCTTTTCAGCGCAGAACAAAGCTGGTTCCAGCAATGCAAGCTGAATCTCTGTCCCACTTTAACTTTGCACTCTGTGCATGAATAAAACCTATTTTGCAACACAGAGAAAAATATCTGAAGGTGTTAGAAGTGTTTTGCATGATTTTTGAAGTTAGACCCTGAAATGTCAGAAAACAGCTTTTCAGCGCAGAACAAAGTTGGTTAAGGCAATGCAAGCTGAATCTTGGTCCCACTTTAAATTTACACTCTTTGCATGAATAAAAGCTATTTTGCAACACAGAGAAACATATCTGAAGATGTTAGAAGTGTTTTGCATGATTTTTGAAGTTAGACCCTGAAATGTCAGAAAACAGCTTTTCAGCGCAGAAAAAAGTTGGTTCAGGCAATGCAAGCTGAATCTCTGTCTCACTTTAAATTTACACTCTGTGCATGAATAAAACCTATTTTGCAACACAGAGAAACATATCTGAAGGTGTTAGAAGTGTTTTGCATGATTTTTGAAGTTAGACCCTGAAATGTCAGAAAACAGCTTTTCAGCGCAGAACAAAGCTGGTTCCAGCAATGCAAGCTGAATCTCTGTCCCACTTTAACTTTGCAGTCTGTGCATGAATAAAACCTATTTTGCAACACAGAGAAACATATCTGAAGGTGTTAGAAGTGTTTTGCATGATTTTTGAAGTTAGACCCTGAAATGTCAGAAAACAGCTTTTCAGCGCAGAACAAAGCTGGTTCCAGCAATGCAAGCTGAATCTCTGTCCCACTTTAACTTTGCAGTCTGTGCATGAATAAAACCTATTTTGCAACACAGAGAAACATATCTGAAGGTGTTAGAAGTGTTTTGCATGATTTTTGAAGTTAGACCCTGAAATGTCAGAAAACAGCTTTTCAGAGCAGAACAAAGTTGGTTCAGGCAATGCAAGCTGAATCTTGGTCCCACTTTAAATTTACACTCTGTGCATGAATAAAAGCTATTTTGCAACACAGAGAAACATATCTGAAGGTGTTAGAAGTGTTTTGCATGATTTTTGAAGTTAGACCCTGAAATGTCAGAAAACAGCTTTTCAGCGCAGAACAAAGCTGGTTCCAGCAATGCAAGCTGAATCTCTGTCCCACTTTAACTTTGCAGTCTGTGCATGAATAAAACCTATTTTGCAACACAGAGAAACATATCTGAAGGTGTTAGAAGTGTTTTGCATGATTTTTGAAGTTAGACCCTGAAATGTCAGAAAACAGCTTTTCAGCGCAGAACAAAGCTGGTTCAAGCTATGCAAGCTGAATCTCGGTCCCACTTTAACTTTGCAGTCTGTGCATGAATAAAAGCTATTTTGCAACACAGAGAAACATATCTGAAGGTGTTAGAAGTGTTTTGCATGATTTTTGAAGTTAGACCCTGAAATGTCAGAAAACAGCTTTTCAGCGCAGAACAAAGTTGGTTCAGGCAATGCAAGCTGAATCTTGGTCCCACTTTAAATTTACACTGTGTGCATGAATAAAAGCTATTTTGCAACACAGAGAAACATATCTGAAGGTGTTAGAAGTGTTTTGCATGATTTTTGAAGTTAGACCCTGAAATGTCAGAAAACAGCTTTTCAGCGCAGAACAAAGTTGGTTCAGGCAATGCAAGCTGAATCTCTGTCCCACTTTAAATTTACACTCTGTGCATGAATAAAAGCTATTTTGCAACACAGAGAAACATATCTGAAGGTGTTAGAAGTGTTTTACATGATTTTTGAAGTTAGACCCTGAAATGTCAGAAAACAGCGTTTCAGCGCAGAACAAAGTTGGTTCAGGCAATGCAAGCTGAATCTCTGTCTCACTTTAACTTTGCAGTCTGTGCATTAATAAAACCTATTTTGCAACACAGAGAAACATATCTGAAGGTGTTAGAAGTGTTTTGCATGATTTTTGAAGTTAGACCCTGAAATGTCAGAAAACAGCTTTTCAGCGCAGAACAAAGCTGGTTCCAGCAATGCAAGCTGAATCTCTTTCCCACTTTAACTTTGCAGTCTGTGCATGAATAAAACCTATTTTGCAACACAGAGAAACATATCTGAAGGTGTTAGAAGTGTTTTGCATGATTTTTGAAGTTAGACCCTGAAATGTCAGAAAACAGCTTTTCAGCGCAGAACAAAGTTGGTTCAGGCAATGCAAGCTGAATCTTGGTCCCACTTTAAATTTACACTCTGTGCATGAATAAAAGCTATTTTGCAACACAGAGAAACATAACTGATGGTGTTAGAAGTGTTTTACATGATTTTTGAAGTTAGACCCTGAAATGTCAGAAAACAGCTTTTCAGCGCAGAACAAAGCTGGTTCCAGCAATGCAAGCTGAATCTCTGTCCCACTTTAACTTTGCAGTCTGTGCATGAATAAAACCTATTTTGCAACACAGAGAAACATATCTGAAGGTGTTAGAAGTGTTTTGCATGATTTTTGAAGTTAGACCCTGAAATGTCAGAAAACAGCTTTTCAGCGCAGAACAAAGTTGGTTCAGGCAATGCAAGCTGAATCTTGGTCCCACTTTAAATTTACACTCTGTGCATGAATAAAAGCTATTTTGCAACACAGAGAAACATATCTGAAGGTGTTAGAAGTGTTTTGCATGATTTTTGAAGTTAGACCCTGAAATGTCAGAAAACAGCTTTTCAGCGCAGAAAAAAGTTGGTTCAGGCAATGCAAGCTGAATCTCTGTCCCACTTTAAATTTACACTCTGTGCATGAATAAAAGCTATTTTGCAACACAGAGAAACATATCTGAAGGTGTTAGAAGTGTTTTACATGATTTTTGAAGTTAGACCCTGAAATGTCAGAAAACAGCTTTTCAGCGCAGAACAAAGCTGGTTCCAGCAATGCAAGCTGAATCTCTGTCCCACTTTAACTTTGCACTCTGTGCATGAATAAAACCTATTTTGCAACACAGAGAAAAATATCTGAAGGTGTTAGAAGTGTTTTGCATGATTTTTGAAGTTAGACCCTGAAATGTCAGAAAACAGCTTTTCAGCGCAGAACAAAGTTGGTTCAGGCAATGCAAGCTGAATCTTGGTCCCACTTTAAATTTACACTCTTTGCATGAATAAAAGCTATTTTGCAACACAGAGAAACATATCTGAAGATGTTAGAAGTGTTTTGCATGATTTTTGAAGTTAGACCCTGAAATGTCAGAAAACAGCTTTTCAGCGCAGAAAAAAGTTGGTTCAGGCAATGCAAGCTGAATCTCTGTCTCACTTTAAATTTACACTCTGTGCATGAATAAAACCTATTTTGCAACACAGAGAAACATATCTGAAGGTGTTAGAAGTGTTTTGCATGATTTTTGAAGTTAGACCCTGAAATGTCAGAAAACAGCTTTTCAGCGCAGAACAAAGCTGGTTCCAGCAATGCAAGCTGAATCTCTGTCCCACTTTAACTTTGCAGTCTGTGCATGAATAAAACCTATTTTGCAACACAGAGAAACATATCTGAAGGTGTTAGAAGTGTTTTGCATGATTTTTGAAGTTAGACCCTGAAATGTCAGAAAACAGCTTTTCAGCGCAGAACAAAGCTGGTTCCAGCAATGCAAGCTGAATCTCTGTCCCACTTTAACTTTGCAGTCTGTGCATGAATAAAACCTATTTTGCAACACAGAGAAACAAATCTGAAGGTGTTAGAAGTGTTTTGCATGATTTTTGAAGTTAGACCCTGAAATGTCAGAAAACAGCTTTTCAGAGCAGAACAAAGTTGGTTCAGGCAATGCAAGCTGAATCTTGGTCCCACTTTAAATTTACACTCTGTGCATGAATAAAAGCTATTTTGCAACACAGAGAAACATATCTGAAGGTGTTAGAAGTGTTTTGCATGATTTTTGAAGTTAGACCCTGAAATGTCAGAAAACAGCTTTTCAGCGCAGAACAAAGCTGGTTCCAGCAATGCAAGCTGAATCTCTGTCCCACTTTAACTTTGCAGTCTGTGCATGAATAAAACCTATTTTGCAACACAGAGAAACATATCTGAAGGTGTTAGAAGTGTTTTGCATGATTTTTGAAGTTAGACCCTGAAATGTCAGAAAACAGCTTTTCAGCGCAGAACAAAGCTGGTTCAAGCAATGCAAGCTGAATCTCGGTCCCACTTTAACTTTGCAGTCTGTGCATGAATAAAAGCTATTTTGCAACACAGAGAAACATATCTGAAGGTGTTAGAAGTGTTTTGCATGATTTTTGAAGTTAGACCCTGAAATGTCAGAAAACAGCTTTTCAGCGCAGAACAAAGTTGGTTCAGGCAATGCAAGCTGAATCTTGGTCCCACTTTAAATTTACACTGTGTGCATGAATAAAAGCTATTTTGCAACACAGAGAAACATATCTGAAGGTGTTAGAAGTGTTTTGCATGATTTTTGAAGTTAGACCCTGAAATGTCAGAAAACAGCTTTTCAGCGCAGAACAAAGTTGGTTCAGGCAATGCAAGCTGAATCTCTGTCCCACTTTAAATTTACACTCTGTGCATGAATAAAAGCTATTTTGCAACACAGAGAAACATATCTGAAGGTGTTAGAAGTGTTTTACATGATTTTTGAAGTTAGACCCTGAAATGTCAGAAAACAGCGTTTCAGCGCAGAACAAAGTTGGTTCAGGCAATGCAAGCTGAATCTCTGTCTCACTTTAACTTTGCAGTCTGTGCATTAATAAAACCTATTTTGCAACACAGAGAAACATATCTGAAGGTGTTAGAAGTGTTTTGCATGATTTTTGAAGTTAGACCCTGAAATGTCAGAAAACAGCTTTTCAGCGCAGAACAAAGCTGGTTCCAGCAATGCAAGCTGAATCTCTTTCCCACTTTAACTTTGCAGTCTGTGCATGAATAAAACCTATTTTGCAACACAGAGAAACATATCTGAAGGTGTTAGAAGTGTTTTGCATGATTTTTGAAGTTAGACCCTGAAATGTCAGAAAACAGCTTTTCAGCGCAGAACAAAGTTGGTTCAGGCAATGCAAGCTGAATCTTGGTCCCACTTTAAATTTACACTCTGTGCATGAATAAAAGCTATTTTGCAACACAGAGAAACATAACTGATGGTGTTAGAAGTGTTTTACATGATTTTTGAAGTTAGACCCTGAAATGTCAGAAAACAGCTTTTCAGCGCAGAACAAAGCTGGTTCCAGCAATGCAAGCTGAATCTCTGTCCCACTTTAACTTTGCAGTCTGTGCATGAATAAAACCTATTTTGCAACACAGAGAAACATATCTGAAGGTGTTAGAAGTGTTTTGCATGATTTTTGAAGTTAGACCCTGAAATGTCAGAAAACAGCTTTTCAGCGCAGAACAAAGCTGGTTCAAGCAATGCAAGCTGAATCTCGGTCCCACTTTAACTTTGCAGTCTGTGCATGAATAAAAGCTATTTTGCAACACAGAGAAACATATCTGAAGGTGTTAGAAGTGTTTTGCATGATTTTTGAAGTTAGACCCTGAAATGTCAGAAAACAGCTTTTCAGCGCAGAACAAAGTTGGTTCAGGCAATGCAAGCTGAATCTCTGTCCCACTTTAAATTTACACTCTGTGCATGAATAAAAGCTATTTTGCAACACAGAGAAACATATCTGAAGGTGTTAGAAGTGTTTTACATGATTTTTGAAGTTAGACCCTGAAATGTCAGAAAACAGCTTTTCAGCGCAGAACAAAGCTGGTTCCAGCAATGCAAGCTGAATCTCTGTCCCACTTTAACTTTGCACTCTGTGCATGAATAAAACCTATTTTGCAACACAGAGAAACATATCTGAAGGCGTTAGAAGTGTTTTGCATGATTTTTGAAGTTAGACCCTGAAATGTCAGAAAACAGCTTTTCAGCGCAGAACAAAGTTGGTTCAGGCAATGCAAGCTGAATCTTGGTCCCACTTTAAATTTACACTCTGTGCATGAATAAAAGCTATTTTGCAACACAGAGAAACATATCTGAAGGTGTTAGAAGTGTGTTGCATGATTTTTGAAGTTAGACCCTGAAATGTCAGAAAACAGCTTTTCAGCGCAGAAAAAAGTTGGTTCAGGCAATGCAAGCTGAATCTCTGTCTCACTTTAAATTTACACTCTGTGCATGAATAAAACCTATTTTGCAACACAGAGAAACATATCTGAAGGTGTTAGAAGTGTTTTGCATGATTTTTGAAGTTAGACCCTGAAATGTCAGAAAACAGCTTTTCAGCGCAGAACAAAGCTGGTTCCAGCAATGCAAGCTGAATCTCTGTCCCACTTTAACTTTGCAGTCTGTGCATGAATAAAACCTATTTTGCAACAAAGAGAAACATATCTGAAGGTGTTAGAAGTGTTTTGCATGATTTTTGAAGTTAGACCCTGAAATGTCAGAAAACAGCTTTTCAGCGCAGAACAAAGCTGGTTCCAGCAATGCAAGCTGAATCTCTGTCCCACTTTAACTTTGCAGTCTGTGCATGAATAAAACCTATTTTGCAACACAGAGAAACATATCTGAAGGTGTTAGAAGTGTTTTGCATGATTTTTGAAGTTAGACCCTGAAATGTCAGAAAACAGCTTTTCAGCGCAGAACAAAGTTGGTTCAGGCAATGCAAGCTGAATCTTGGTCCCACTTTAAATTTACACTCTGTGCATGAATAAAAGCTATTTTGCAACACAGAGAAACATATCTGAAGGTGTTAGAAGTGTTTTGCATGATTTTTGAAGTTAGACCCTCAAATGTCAGAAAACAGCGTTTCAGCGCAGAACAAAGCTGGTTCAGGCAATGCAAGCTGAATCTCTGTCCCACTTTAACTTTGCAGTCTGTGCATGAATAAAACCTATTTTGCAACACAGAGAAACATATCTGAAGGTGTTAGAATTGTTTTGCATGATTTTTGAAGTTAGACCCTGAAATGTCAGAAAACAGCTTTTCAGCGCAGAACAAAGTTGGTTCAGGCAATGCAAGCTGAATCTCTGTCTCACTTTAAATTTACACTCTGTGCATGAATAAAACCTATTTTGCAACACAGAGAAACATATCTGAAGGTGTTAGAAGTGTTTTGCATGATTTTTGAAGTTAGACCCTGAAATGTCAGAAAACAGCTTTTCAGCGCAGAACAAAGCTGGTTCCAGCAATGCAAGCTGAATCTCTGTCCCACTTTAACTTTGCAGTCTGTGCATGAATAAAACCTATTTTGCAACACAGAGAAACATATCTGAAGGTGTTAGAAGTGTTTTGCATGATTTTTGAAGTTAGACCCTGAAATGTCAGAAAACAGCTTTTCAGCGCAGAACAAAGCTGGTTCAAGCAATGCAAGCTGAATCTCGGTCCCACTTTAACTTTGCAGTCTGTGCATGAATAAAAGCTATTTTGCAACACAGAGAAACATATCTGAAGGTGTTAGAAGTGTTTTGCATGATTTTTGAAGTTAGACCCTGAAATGTCAGAAAACAGCTTTTCAGCGCAGAACAAAGTTGGTTCAGGCAATGCAAGCTGAATCTTGGTCCCACTTTAAATTTACACTGTGTGCATGAATAAAAGCTATTTTGCAACACAGAGAAACATATCTGAAGGTGTTAGAAGTGTTTTGCATGATTTTTGAATTTAGACCCTGAAATGTCAGAAAACAGCTTTTCAGCGCAGAACAAAGTTGGTTCAGGCAATGCAAGCTGAATCTCTGTCCCACTTTAAATTTACACTCTGTGCATGAATAAAAGCTATTTTGCAACACAGAGAAACATATCTGAAGGTGTTAGAAGTGTTTTACATGATTTTTGAAGTTAGACCCTGAAATGTCAGAAAACAGCGTTTCAGCGCAGAACAAAGTTGGTTCAGGCAATGCAAGCTGAATCTCTGTCTCACTTTAACTTTGCAGTCTGTGCATTAATAAAACCTATTTTGCAACACAAAGAAACATATCTGAAGGTGTTAGAAGTGTTTTGCATGATTTTTGAAGTTAGACCCTGAAATGTCAGAAAACAGCTTTTCAGCGCAGAACAAAGCTGGTTCCAGCAATGCAAGCTGAATCTCTGTCCCACTTTAACTTTGCAGTCTGTGCATGAATAAAACCTATTTTGCAACACAGAGAAACATATCTGAAGGTGTTAGAAGTGTTTTGCATGATTTTTGAAGTTAGACCCTGAAATGTCAGAAAACAGCTTTTCAGCGCAGAACAAAGTTGGTTCAGGCAATGCAAGCTGAATCTTGGTCCCACTTTAAATTTACACTCTGTGCATGAATAAAAGCTATTTTGCAACACAGAGAAACATAACTGATGGTGTTAGAAGTGTTTTACATGATTTTTGAAGTTAGACCCTGAAATGTCAGAAAACAGCTTTTCAGTGCAGAACAAAGCTGGTTCCAGCAATGCAAGCTGAATCTCTGTCCCACTTTAACTTTGCAGTCTGTGCATGAATAAAACCTATTTTGCAACACAGAGAAACATATCTGAAGGTGTTAGAAGTGTTTTGCATGATTTTTGAAGTTAGACCCTGAAATGTCAGAAAACAGCTTTTCAGCGCAGAACAAAGCTGGTTCAAGCAATGCAAGCTGAATCTCGGTCCCACTTTAACTTTGCAGTCTGTGCATGAATAAAAGCTATTTTGCAACACAGAGAAACATATCTGAAGGTGTTAGAAGTGTTTTGCATGATTTTTGAAGTTAGACCCTGAAATGTCAGAAAACAGCTTTTCAGCGCAGAACAAAGTTGGTTCAGGCAATGCAAGCTGAATCTTGGTCCCACTTTAAATTTACACTGTGTGCATGAATAAAAGCTATTTTGCAACACAGAGAAACATATCTGAAGGTGTTAGAAGTGTTTTGCATGATTTTTGAAGTTAGACCCTGAAATGTCAGAAAACAGCTTTTCAGCGCAGAACAAAGTTGGTTCAGGCAATGCAAGCTGAATCTCTGTCCCACTTTAAATTTACACTCTGTGCATGAATAAAAGCTATTTTGCAACACAGAGAAACATATCTGAAGGTGTTAGAAGTGTTTTACATGATTTTTGAAGTTAGACCCTGAAATGTCAGAAAACAGCTTTTCAGCGCAGAACAAAGCTGGTTCCAGCAATGCAAGCTGAATCTCTGTCCCACTTTAACTTTGCACTCTGTGCATGAATAAAACCTATTTTGCAACACAGAGAAACATATCTGAAGGTGTTAGAAGTGTTTTGCATGATTTTTGAAGTTAGACCCTGAAATGTCAGAAAACAGCTATTCAGCGCAGAACAAAGTTGGTTCAGGCAATGCAAGCTGAATCTTGGTCCCACTTTAAATTTACACTCTGTGCATGAATAAAAGCTATTTTGCAACACAGAGAAACATATCTGAAGATGTTAGAAGTGTTTTGCATGATTTTTGAAGTTAGACCCTGAAATGTCAGAAAACAGCTTTTCAGCGCAGAAAAAAGTTGGTTCAGGCAATGCAAGCTGAATCTCTGTCTCACTTTAAATTTATACTCTGTGCATGAATAAAACCTATTTTGCAACACAGAGAAACATATCTGAAGGTGTTAGAAGTGTTTTGCATGATTTTTGAAGTTAGACCCTGAAATGTCAGAAAACAGCTTTTCAGCGCAGAACAAAGCTGGTTCCAGCAATGCAAGCTGAATCTCTGTCCCACTTTAACTTTGCAGTCTGTGCATGAATAAAACCTATTTTGCAACACAGAGAAACATATCTGAAGGTGTTAGAAGTGTTTTGCATGATTTTTGAAGTTAGACCCTGAAATGTCAGAACACAGCTTTTCAGCGCAGAACAAAGCTGGTTCAAGCAATGCAAGCTGAATCTCGGTCCCACTTTAACTTTGCAGTCTGTGCATGAATAAAAGCTATTTTGCAACACAGAGAAACATATCTGAAGGTGTTAGAAGTGTTTTGCATGATTTTTGAAGTTAGACCCTGAAATGTCAGAAAACAGCTTTTCAGCGCAGAACAAAGTTGGTTCAGGCAATGCAAGCTGAATCTTGGTCCCACTTTAAATTTACACTGTGTGCATGAATAAAAGCTATTTTGCAACACAGAGAAACATATCTGAAGGTGTTAGAAGTGTTTTGCATGATTTTTGAAGTTAGACCCTGAAATGTCAGAAAACAGCTTTTCAGCGCAGAACAAAGTTGGTTCAGGCAATGCAAGCTGAATCTCTGTCCCACTTTAACTTTGCAGTCTGTGCATGAATAAAACCTATTTTGCAACAAAGAGAAACATATCTGAAGGTGTTAGAAGTGTTTTGCATGATTTTTGAAGTTAGACCCTGAAATGTCAGAAAACAGCTTTTCAGCGCAGAACAAAGCTGGTTCCTGCAATGCAAGCTGAATCTCTGTCCCACTTTAACTTTGCAGTCTGTGCATGAATAAAACCTATTTTGCAACACAGAGAAACATATCTGAAGGTGTTAGAAGTGTTTTGCATGATTTTTGAAGTTAGACCCTGAAATGTCAGAAAACAGCTTTTCAGCGCAGAACAAAGTTGGTTCAGGCAATGCAAGCTGAATCTTGGTCCCACTTTAAATTTACACTCTGTGCATGAATAAAAGCTATTTTGCAACACAGAGAAACATATCTGAAGGTGTTAGAAGTGTTTTGCATGATTTTTGAAGTTAGACCCTGAAATGTCAGAAAACAGCTTTTCAGCGCAGAAAAAAGTTGGTTCAAGCAATGCAAGCTGAATCTCTGTCTCACTTTAAATTTACACTCTGTGCATGAATAAAACCTATTTTGCAACACAGAGAAACATATCTGAAGGTGTTAGAAGTGTTTTGCATGATTTTTGAAGTTAGACCCTGAAATGTCAGAAAACAGCTTTTCAGCGCAGAACAAAGCTGGTTCCAGCAATGCAAGCTGAATCTCTGTCCCACTTTAACTTTGCAGTCTGTGCATGAATAAAACCTATTTTGCAACACAGAGAAACATATCTGAAGGTGTTAGAAGTGTTTTGCATGATTTTTGAAGTTAGACCCTGAAATGTCAGAAAACAGCTTTTCAGCGCAGAACAAAGTTGGTTCAGGCAATGCAAGCTGAATCTCTGTCTCACTTTAAATTTACACTCTGTGCATGAATAAAACCTATTTTGCAACACAGAGAAACATATCTGAAGGTGTTAGAAGTGTTTTGCATGATTTTTGAAGTTAGACCCTGAAATGTCAGAAAACAGCTTTTCAGCGCAGAACAAAGCTGGTTCCAGCAATGCAAGCTGAATCTCTGTCCCACTTTAACTTTGCAGTCTGTGCATGAATAAAACATATTTTGCAACACAGAGAAACATATCTGAAGGTGTTAGAAGTGTTTTGCATGATTTTTGAAGTTAGACCATGAAATGTCAGAAAACAGCTTTTCAGCGCAGAACAAAGCTGGTTCCAGCAATGCAAGCTGAATCTCTGTCCCACTTTAACTTTGCAGTCTGTGCATGAATAAAACCTATTTTACAACACAGAGAAACATATCTGAAGGTGTTAGAAGTGTTTTGCATGATTTTTGAAGTTAGACCATGAAATGTCAGAAAACAGCTTTTCAGCGCAGAACAAAGTTGGTTCAGGCAATGCAAGCTGAATCTCGGTCCCACTTTAACTTTGCAGTCTGTGCATGAATAAAAGCTATTTTGCAACACAGAGAAACATATCTGAAGGTGTTAGAAGTGTTTTGCATGATTTTTGAAGTTAGACCCTGAAATGTCAGAAAACAGCTTTTCAGCGCAGAACAAAGTTGGTTCAGGCAATGCAAGCTGAATCTTGGTCCCACTTTAAATTTACACTCTGTGCATGAATAAAAGCTATTTTGCAACACAGAGAAACATATCTGAAGGTGTTAGAAATGTTTTACATGATTTTTGAAGTTAGACCCTGAAATGTCAGAAAACAGCTTTTCAGCGCAGAACAAAGCTGGTTCCAGCAATGCAAGCTGAATCTCTGTCCCACTTTAACTTTGCAGTCTGTGCATGAATAAAACCTATTTTGCAACACAGAGAAACATATCTGAAGGTGTTAGAAGTGTTTTGCATGATTTTTGAAGTTAGACCCTGAAATGTCAGAAAACAGCTTTTCAGCGCAGAACAAAGTTGGTTCAGGCAATGCAAGCTGAATCTTGGTCCCACTTTAAATTTACACTCTGTGCATGAATAAAAGCTATTTTGCAACACAGAGAAACATATCTGAAGGTGTTAGAAGTGTTTTGCATGATTTTTGAAGTTAGACCCTGAAATGTCAGAAAACAGCTTTTCAGCGCAGAAAAAAGTTGGTTCAGGCAATGCAAGCTGAATCTCTGTCCCACTTTAAATTTACACTCTGTGCATGAATAAAAGCTATTTTGCAACACAGAGAAACATATCTGAAGGTGTTAGAAGTGTTTTACATGATTTTTGAAGTTAGACCCTGAAATGTCAGAAAACAGCTTTTCAGCGCAGAACAAAGCTGGTTCCAGCAATGCAAGCTGAATCTCTGTCCCACTTTAACTTTGCACTCTGTGCATGAATAAAACCTATTTTGCAACACAGAGAAAAATATCTGAAGGTGTTAGAAGTGTTTTGCATGATTTTTGAAGTTAGACCCTGAAATGTCAGAAAACAGCTTTTCAGCGCAGAACAAAGTTGGTTAAGGCAATGCAAGCTGAATCTTGGTCCCACTTTAAATTTACACTCTTTGCATGAATAAAAGCTATTTTGCAACACAGAGAAACATATCTGAAGATGTTAGAAGTGTTTTGCATGATTTTTGAAGTTAGACCCTGAAATGTCAGAAAACAGCTTTTCAGCGCAGAAAAAAGTTGGTTCAGGCAATGCAAGCTGAATCTCTGTCTCACTTTAAATTTACACTCTGTGCATGAATAAAACCTATTTTGCAACACAGAGAAACATATCTGAAGGTGTTAGAAGTGTTTTGCATGATTTTTGAAGTTAGACCCTGAAATGTCAGAAAACAGCTTTTCAGCGCAGAACAAAGCTGGTTCCAGCAATGCAAGCTGAATCTCTGTCCCACTTTAACTTTGCAGTCTGTGCATGAATAAAACCTATTTTGCAACACAGAGAAACATATCTGAAGGTGTTAGAAGTGTTTTGCATGATTTTTGAAGTTAGACCCTGAAATGTCAGAAAACAGCTTTTCAGCGCAGAACAAAGCTGGTTCCAGCAATGCAAGCTGAATCTCTGTCCCACTTTAACTTTGCAGTCTGTGCATGAATAAAACCTATTTTGCAACACAGAGAAACATATCTGAAGGTGTTAGAAGTGTTTTGCATGATTTTTGAAGTTAGACCCTGAAATGTCAGAAAACAGCTTTTCAGCGCAGAACAAAGCTGGTTCAAGCAATGCAAGCTGAATCTCGGTCCCACTTTAACTTTGCAGTCTGTGCATGAATAAAAGCTATTTTGCAACACAGAGAAACATATCTGAAGGTGTTAGAAGTGTTTTGCATGATTTTTGAAGTTAGACCCTGAAATGTCAGAAAACAGCTTTTCAGCGCAGAACAAAGTTGGTTCAGGCAATGCAAGCTGAATCTTGGTCCCACTTTAAATTTACACTGTGTGCATGAATAAAAGCTATTTTGCAACACAGAGAAACATATCTGAAGGTGTTAGAAGTGTTTTGCATGATTTTTGAAGTTAGACCCTGAAATGTCAGAAAACAGCTTTTCAGCGCAGAACAAAGTTGGTTCAGGCAATGCAAGCTGAATCTCTGTCCCACTTTAAATTTACACTCTGTGCATGAATAAAAGCTATTTTGCAACACAGAGAAACATATCTGAAGGTGTTAGAAGTGTTTTACATGATTTTTGAAGTTAGACCCTGAAATGTCAGAAAACAGCTTTTCAGCGCAGAACAAAGCTGGTTCCAGCAATGCAAGCTGAATCTCTGTCCCACTTTAACTTTGCACTCTGTGCATGAATAAAACCTATTTTGCAACACAGAGAAACATATCTGAAGGTGTTAGAAGTGTTTTGCATGATTTTTGAAGTTAGACCCTGAAATGTCAGAAAACAGCTATTCAGCGCAGAACAAAGTTGGTTCAGGCAATGCAAGCTGAATCTTGGTCCCACTTTAAATTTACACTCTGTGCATGAATAAAAGCTATTTTGCAACACAGAGAAACATATCTGAAGATGTTAGAAGTGTTTTGCATGATTTTTGAAGTTAGACCCTGAAATGTCAGAAAACAGCTTTTCAGCGCAGAAAAAAGTTGGTTCAGGCAATGCAAGCTGAATCTCTGTCTCACTTTAAATTTATACTCTGTGCATGAATAAAACCTATTTTGCAACACAGAGAAACATATCTGAAGGTGTTAGAAGTGTTTTGCATGATTTTTGAAGTTAGACCCTGAAATGTCAGAAAACAGCTTTTCAGCGCAGAACAAAGCTGGTTCCAGCAATGCAAGCTGAATCTCTGTCCCACTTTAACTTTGCAGTCTGTGCATGAATAAAACCTATTTTGCAACACAGAGAAACATATCTGAAGGTGTTAGAAGTGTTTTGCATGATTTTTGAAGTTAGACCCTGAAATGTCAGAACACAGCTTTTCAGCGCAGAACAAAGCTGGTTCAAGCAATGCAAGCTGAATCTCGGTCCCACTTTAACTTTGCAGTCTGTGCATGAATAAAAGCTATTTTGCAACACAGAGAAACATATCTGAAGGTGTTAGAAGTGTTTTGCATGATTTTTGAAGTTAGACCCTGAAATGTCAGAAAACAGCTTTTCAGCGCAGAACAAAGTTGGTTCAGGCAATGCAAGCTGAATCTTGGTCCCACTTTAAATTTACACTGTGTGCATGAATAAAAGCTATTTTGCAACACAGAGAAACATATCTGAAGGTGTTAGAAGTGTTTTGCATGATTTTTGAAGTTAGACCCTGAAATGTCAGAAAACAGCTTTTCAGCGCAGAACAAAGTTGGTTCAGGCAATGCAAGCTGAATCTCTGTCCCACTTTAACTTTGCAGTCTGTGCATGAATAAAACCTATTTTGCAACAAAGAGAAACATATCTGAAGGTGTTAGAAGTGTTTTGCATGATTTTTGAAGTTAGACCCTGAAATGTCAGAAAACAGCTTTTCAGCGCAGAACAAAGCTGGTTCCTGCAATGCAAGCTGAATCTCTGTCCCACTTTAACTTTGCAGTCTGTGCATGAATAAAACCTATTTTGCAACACAGAGAAACATATCTGAAGGTGTTAGAAGTGTTTTGCATGATTTTTGAAGTTAGACCCTGAAATGTCAGAAAACAGCTTTTCAGCGCAGAACAAAGTTGGTTCAGGCAATGCAAGCTGAATCTTGGTCCCACTTTAAATTTACACTCTGTGCATGAATAAAAGCTATTTTGCAACACAGAGAAACATATCTGAAGGTGTTAGAAGTGTTTTGCATGATTTTTGAAGTTAGACCCTGAAATGTCAGAAAACAGCTTTTCAGCGCAGAAAAAAGTTGGTTCAAGCAATGCAAGCTGAATCTCTGTCTCACTTTAAATTTACACTCTGTGCATGAATAAAACCTATTTTGCAACACAGAGAAACATATCTGAAGGTGTTAGAAGTGTTTTGCATGATTTTTGAAGTTAGACCCTGAAATGTCAGAAAACAGCTTTTCAGCGCAGAACAAAGCTGGTTCCAGCAATGCAAGCTGAATCTGTGTCCCACTTTAACTTTGCAGTCTGTGCATGAATAAAACCTATTTTGCAACACAGAGAAACATATCTGAAGGTGTTAGAAGTGTTTTGCATGATTTTTGAAGTTAGACCCTGAAATGTCAGAAAACAGCTTTTCAGCGCAGAACAAAGTTGGTTCAGGCAATGCAAGCTGAATCTCTGTCTCACTTTAAATTTACACTCTGTGCATGAATAAAACCTATTTTGCAACACAGAGAAACATATCTGAAGGTGTTAGAAGTGTTTTGCATGATTTTTGAAGTTAGACCCTGAAATGTCAGAAAACAGCTTTTCAGCGCAGAACAAAGCTGGTTCCAGCAATGCAAGCTGAATCTCTGTCCCACTTTAACTTTGCAGTCTGTGCATGAATAAAACATATTTTGCAACACAGAGAAACATATCTGAAGGTGTTAGAAGTGTTTTGCATGATTTTTGAAGTTAGACCATGAAATGTCAGAAAACAGCTTTTCAGCGCAGAACAAAGCTGGTTCCAGCAATGCAAGCTGAATCTCTGTCCCACTTTAACTTTGCAGTCTGTGCATGAATAAAACCTATTTTACAACACAGAGAAACATATCTGAAGGTGTTAGAAGTGTTTTGCATGATTTTTGAAGTTAGACCATGAAATGTCAGAAAACAGCTTTTCAGCGCAGAACAAAGTTGGTTCAGGCAATGCAAGCTGAATCTCGGTCCCACTTTAACTTTGCAGTCTGTGCATGAATAAAAGCTATTTTGCAACACAGAGAAACATATCTGAAGGTGTTAGAAGTGTTTTGCATGATTTTTGAAGTTAGACCCTGAAATGTCAGAAAACAGCTTTTCAGCGCAGAACAAAGTTGGTTCAGGCAATGCAAGCTGAATCTTGGTCCCACTTTAAATTTACACTCTGTGCATGAATAAAAGCTATTTTGCAACACAGAGAAACATATCTGAAGGTGTTAGAAATGTTTTACATGATTTTTGAAGTTAGACCCTGAAATGTCAGAAAACAGCTTTTCAGCGCAGAACAAAGCTGGTTCCAGCAATGCAAGCTGAATCTCTGTCCCACTTTAACTTTGCAGTCTGTGCATGAATAAAACCTATTTTGCAACACAGAGAAACATATCTGAAGGTGTTAGAAGTGTTTTGCATGATTTTTGAAGTTAGACCCTGAAATGTCAGAAAACAGCTTTTCAGCGCAGAACAAAGTTGGTTCAGGCAATGCAAGCTGAATCTTGGTCCCACTTTAAATTTACACTCTGTGCATGAATAAAAGCTATTTTGCAACACAGAGAAACATATCTGAAGGTGTTAGAAGTGTTTTGCATGATTTTTGAAGTTAGACCCTGAAATGTCAGAAAACAGCTTTTCAGCGCAGAAAAAAGTTGGTTCAGGCAATGCAAGCTGAATCTCTGTCCCACTTTAAATTTACACTCTGTGCATGAATAAAAGCTATTTTGCAACACAGAGAAACATATCTGAAGGTGTTAGAAGTGTTTTACATGATTTTTGAAGTTAGACCCTGAAATGTCAGAAAACAGCTTTTCAGCGCAGAACAAAGCTGGTTCCAGCAATGCAAGCTGAATCTCTGTCCCACTTTAACTTTGCACTCTGTGCATGAATAAAACCTATTTTGCAACACAGAGAAAAATATCTGAAGGTGTTAGAAGTGTTTTGCATGATTTTTGAAGTTAGACCCTGAAATGTCAGAAAACAGCTTTTCAGCGCAGAACAAAGTTGGTTAAGGCAATGCAAGCTGAATCTTGGTCCCACTTTAAATTTACACTCTTTGCATGAATAAAAGCTATTTTGCAACACAGAGAAACATATCTGAAGATGTTAGAAGTGTTTTGCATGATTTTTGAAGTTAGACCCTGAAATGTCAGAAAACAGCTTTTCAGCGCAGAAAAAAGTTGGTTCAGGCAATGCAAGCTGAATCTCTGTCTCACTTTAAATTTACACTCTGTGCATGAATAAAACCTATTTTGCAACACAGAGAAACATATCTGAAGGTGTTAGAAGTGTTTTGCATGATTTTTGAAGTTAGACCCTGAAATGTCAGAAAACAGCTTTTCAGCGCAGAACAAAGCTGGTTCCAGCAATGCAAGCTGAATCTCTGTCCCACTTTAACTTTGCAGTCTGTGCATGAATAAAACCTATTTTGCAACACAGAGAAACATATCTGAAGGTGTTAGAAGTGTTTTGCATGATTTTTGAAGTTAGACCCTGAAATGTCAGAAAACAGCTTTTCAGCGCAGAACAAAGCTGGTTCCAGCAATGCAAGCTGAATCTCTGTCCCACTTTAACTTTGCAGTCTGTGCATGAATAAAACCTATTTTGCAACACAGAGAAACATATCTGAAGGTGTTAGAAGTGTTTTGCATGATTTTTGAAGTTAGACCCTGAAATGTCAGAAAACAGCTTTTCAGAGCAGAACAAAGTTGGTTCAGGCAATGCAAGCTGAATCTTGGTCCCACTTTAAATTTACACTCTGTGCATGAATAAAAGCTATTTTGCAACACAGAGAAACATATCTGAAGGTGTTAGAAGTGTTTTGCATGATTTTTGAAGTTAGACCCTGAAATGTCAGAAAACAGCTTTTCAGCGCAGAACAAAGCTGGTTCCAGCAATGCAAGCTGAATCTCTGTCCCACTTTAACTTTGCAGTCTGTGCATGAATAAAACCTATTTTGCAACACAGAGAAACATATCTGAAGGTGTTAGAAGTGTTTTGCATGATTTTTGAAGTTAGACCCTGAAATGTCAGAAAACAGCTTTTCAGCGCAGAACAAAGCTGGTTCAAGCAATGCAAGCTGAATCTCGGTCCCACTTTAACTTTGCAGTCTGTGCATGAATAAAAGCTATTTTGCAACACAGAGAAACATATCTGAAGGTGTTAGAAGTGTTTTGCATGATTTTTGAAGTTAGACCCTGAAATGTCAGAAAACAGCTTTTCAGCGCAGAACAAAGTTGGTTCAGGCAATGCAAGCTGAATCTTGGTCCCACTTTAAATTTACACTGTGTGCATGAATAAAAGCTATTTTGCAACACAGAGAAACATATCTGAAGGTGTTAGAAGTGTTTTGCATGATTTTTGAAGTTAGACCCTGAAATGTCAGAAAACAGCTTTTCAGCGCAGAACAAAGTTGGTTCAGGCAATGCAAGCTGAATCTCTGTCCCACTTTAAATTTACACTCTGTGCATGAATAAAAGCTATTTTGCAACACAGAGAAACATATCTGAAGGTGTTAGAAGTGTTTTACATGATTTTTGAAGTTAGACCCTGAAATGTCAGAAAACAGCGTTTCAGCGCAGAACAAAGTTGGTTCAGGCAATGCAAGCTGAATCTCTGTCTCACTTTAACTTTGCAGTCTGTGCATTAATAAAACCTATTTTGCAACACAGAGAAACATATCTGAAGGTGTTAGAAGTGTTTTGCATGATTTTTGAAGTTAGACCCTGAAATGTCAGAAAACAGCTTTTCAGCGCAGAACAAAGCTGGTTCCAGCAATGCAAGCTGAATCTCTTTCCCACTTTAACTTTGCAGTCTGTGCATGAATAAAACCTATTTTGCAACACAGAGAAACATATCTGAAGGTGTTAGAAGTGTTTTGCATGATTTTTGAAGTTAGACCCTGAAATGTCAGAAAACAGCTTTTCAGCGCAGAACAAAGTTGGTTCAGGCAATGCAAGCTGAATCTTGGTCCCACTTTAAATTTACACTCTGTGCATGAATAAAAGCTATTTTGCAACACAGAGAAACATAACTGATGGTGTTAGAAGTGTTTTACATGATTTTTGAAGTTAGACCCTGAAATGTCAGAAAACAGCTTTTCAGCGCAGAACAAAGCTGGTTCCAGCAATGCAAGCTGAATCTCTGTCCCACTTTAACTTTGCAGTCTGTGCATGAATAAAACCTATTTTGCAACACAGAGAAACATATCTGAAGGTGTTAGAAGTGTTTTGCATGATTTTTGAAGTTAGACCCTGAAATGTCAGAAAACAGCTTTTCAGCGCAGAACAAAGCTGGTTCAAGCAATGCAAGCTGAATCTCGGTCCCACTTTAACTTTGCAGTCTGTGCATGAATAAAAGCTATTTTGCAACACAGAGAAACATATCTGAAGGTGTTAGAAGTGTTTTGCATGATTTTTGAAGTTAGACCCTGAAATGTCAGAAAACAGCTTTTCAGCGCAGAACAAAGTTGATTCAGGCAATGCAAGCTGAATCTTGGTCCCACTTTAAATTTACACTGTGTGCATGAATAAAAGCTATTTTGCAACACAGAGAAACATATCTGAAGGTGTTAGAAGTGTTTTGCATGATTTTTGAAGTTAGACCCTGAAATGTCAGAAAACAGCTTTTCAGCGCAGAACAAAGTTGTTTCAGGCAATGCAAGCTGAATCTCTGTCCCACTTTAAATTTACACTCTGTGCATGAATAAAAGCTATTTTGCAACACAGAGAAACATATCTGAAGGTGTTAGAAGTGTTTTACATGATTTTTGAAGTTAGACCCTGAAATGTCAGAAAACAGCTTTTCAGCGCAGAACAAAGCTGGTTCCAGCAATGCAAGCTGAATCTCTGTCCCACTTTAACTTTGCACTCTGTGCATGAATAAAACCTATTTTGCAACACAGAGAAACATATCTGAAGGTGTTAGAAGTGTTTTGCATGATTTTTGAAGTTAGACCCTGAAATGTCAGAAAACAGCTTTTCAGCGCAGAACAAAGTTGGTTCAGGCAATGCAAGCTGAATCTTGGTCCCACTTTAAATTTACACTCTGTGCATGAATAAAAGCTATTTTGCAACACAGAGAAACATATCTGAAGATGTTAGAAGTGTTTTGCATGATTTTTGAAGTTAGACCCTGAAATGTCAGAAAACAGCTTTTCAGCGCAGAAAAAAGTTGGTTCAGGCAATGCAAGCTGAATCTCTGTCTCACTTTAAATTTACACTCTGTGCATGAATAAAACCTATTTTGCAACACAGAGAAACATATCTGAAGGTGTTAGAAGTGTTTTGCATGATTTTTGAAGTTAGACCCTGAAATGTCAGAAAACAGCTTTTCAGCGCAGAACAAAGCTGGTTCCAGCAATGCAAGCTGAATCTCTGTCCCACTTTAACTTTGCAGTCTGTGCATGAATAAAACCTATTTTGCAACACAGAGAAACATATCTGAAGGTGTTAGAAGTGTTTTGCATGATTTTTGAAGTTAGACCCTGAAATGTCAGAACACAGCTTTTCAGCGCAGAACAAAGCTGGTTCAAGCAATGCAAGCTGAATCTCGGTCCCACTTTAACTTTGCAGTCTGTGCATGAATAAAAGCTATTTTGCAACACAGAGAAACATATCTGAAGGTGTTAGAAGTGTTTTGCATGATTTTTGAAGTTAGACCCTGAAATGTCAGAAAACAGCTTTTCAGCGCAGAACAAAGTTGGTTCAGAAAATGCAAGCTGAATCTTGGTCCCACTTTAAATTTACACTGTGTGCATGAATAAAAGCTATTTTGCAACACAGAGAAACATATCTGAAGGTGTTAGAAGTGTTTTGCATGATTTTTGAAGTTAGACCCTGAAATGTCAGAAAACAGCTTTTCAGCGCAGAACAAAGTTGGTTCAGGCAATGCAAGCTGAATCTCTGTCCCACTTTAAATTTACACTCTGTGCATGAATAAAAGCTATTTTGCAACACAGAGAAACATATCTGAAGGTGTTAGAAGTGTTTTACATGATTTTTGAAGTTAGACCCTGAAATGTCAGAAAACAGCTTTTCAGCGCAGAACAAAGCTGGTTCCAGCAATGCAAGCTGAATCTCTGTCCCACTTTAACTTTGCACTCTGTGCATGAATAAAACCTATTTTGCAACACAGAGAAACATATCTGAAGGCGTTAGAAGTGTTTTGCATGATTTTTGAAGTTAGACCCTGAAATGTCAGAAAACAGCTTTTCAGCGCAGAACAAAGTTGGTTAAGGCAATGCAAGCTGAATCTTGGTCCCACTTTAAATTTACACTCTTTGCATGAATAAAAGCTATTTTGCAACACAGAGAAACATATCTGAAGATGTTAGAAGTGTTTTGCATGATTTTTGAAGTTAGACCCTGAAATGTCAGAAAACAGCTTTTCAGCGCAGAAAAAAGTTGGTTCAGGCAATGCAAGCTGAATCTCTGTCTCACTTTAAATTTACACTCTGTGCATGAATAAAACCTATTTTGCAACACAGAGAAACATATCTGAAGGTGTTAGAAGTGTTTTGCATGATTTTTGAAGTTAGACCCTGAAATGTCAGAAAACAGCTTTTCAGCGCAGAACAAAGCTGGTTCCAGCAATGCAAGCTGAATCTCTGTCCCACTTTAACTTTGCAGTCTGTGCATGAATAAAACCTATTTTGCAACACAGAGAAACATATCTGAAGGTGTTAGAAGTGTTTTGCATGATTTTTGAAGTTAGACCCTGAAATGTCAGAAAACAGCTTTTCAGCGCAGAACAAAGCTGGTTCCAGCAATGCAAGCTGAATCTCTGTCCCACTTTAACTTTGCAGTCTGTGCATGAATAAAACCTATTTTGCAACACAGAGAAACATATCTGAAGGTGTTAGAAGTGTTTTGCATGATTTTTGAAGTTAGACCCTGAAATGTCAGAAAACAGCTTTTCAGAGCAGAACAAAGTTGGTTCAGGCAATGCAAGCTGAATCTTGGTCCCACTTTAAATTTACACTCTGTGCATGAATAAAAGCTATTTTGCAACACAGAGAAACATATCTGAAGGTGTTAGAAGTGTTTTGCATGATTTTTGAAGTTAGACCCTGAAATGTCAGAAAACAGCTTTTCAGCGCAGAACAAAGCTGGTTCCAGCAATGCAAGCTGAATCTCTGTCCCACTTTAACTTTGCAGTCTGTGCATGAATAAAACCTATTTTGCAACACAGAGAAACATATCTGAAGGTGTTAGAAGTGTTTTGCATGATTTTTGAAGTTAGACCCTGAAATGTCAGAAAACAGCTTTTCAGCGCAGAACAAAGCTGGTTCAAGCAATGCAAGCTGAATCTCGGTCCCACTTTAACTTTGCAGTCTGTGCATGAATAAAAGCTATTTTGCAACACAGAGAAACATATCTGAAGGTGTTAGAAGTGTTTTGCATGATTTTTGAAGTTAGACCCTGAAATGTCAGAAAACAGCTTTTCAGCGCAGAACAAAGTTGGTTCAGGCAATGCAAGCTGAATCTTGGTCCCACTTTAAATTTACACTGTGTGCATGAATAAAAGCTATTTTGCAACACAGAGAAACATATCTGAAGGTGTTAGAAGTGTTTTGCATGATTTTTGAAGTTAGACCCTGAAATGTCAGAAAACAGCTTTTCAGCGCAGAACAAAGTTGGTTCAGGCAATGCAAGCTGAATCTCTGTCCCACTTTAAATTTACACTCTGTGCATGAATAAAAGCTATTTTGCAACACAGAGAAACATATCTGAAGGTGTTAGAAGTGTTTTACATGATTTTTGAAGTTAGACCCTGAAATGTCAGAAAACAGCGTTTCAGCGCAGAACAAAGTTGGTTCAGGCAATGCAAGCTGAATCTCTGTCTCACTTTAACTTTGCAGTCTGTGCATTAATAAAACCTATTTTGCAACACAGAGAAACATATCTGAAGGTGTTAGAAGTGTTTTGCATGATTTTTGAAGTTAGACCCTGAAATGTCAGAAAACAGCTTTTCAGCGCAGAACAAAGCTGGTTCCAGCAATGCAAGCTGAATCTCTTTCCCACTTTAACTTTGCAGTCTGTGCATGAATAAAACCTATTTTGCAACACAGAGAAACATATCTGAAGGTGTTAGAAGTGTTTTGCATGATTTTTGAAGTTAGACCCTGAAATGTCAGAAAACAGCTTTTCAGCGCAGAACAAAGTTGGTTCAGGCAATGCAAGCTGAATCTTGGTCCCACTTTAAATTTACACTCTGTGCATGAATAAAAGCTATTTTGCAACACAGAGAAACATAACTGATGGTGTTAGAAGTGTTTTACATGATTTTTGAAGTTAGACCCTGAAATGTCAGAAAACAGCTTTTCAGCGCAGAACAAAGCTGGTTCCAGCAATGCAAGCTGAATCTCTGTCCCACTTTAACTTTGCAGTCTGTGCATGAATAAAACCTATTTTGCAACACAGAGAAACATATCTGAAGGTGTTAGAAGTGTTTTGCATGATTTTTGAAGTTAGACCCTGAAATGTCAGAAAACAGCTTTTCAGCGCAGAACAAAGCTGGTTCAAGCAATGCAAGCTGAATCTCGGTCCCACTTTAACTTTGCAGTCTGTGCATGAATAAAAGCTATTTTGCAACACAGAGAAACATATCTGAAGGTGTTAGAAGTGTTTTGCATGATTTTTGAAGTTAGACCCTGAAATGTCAGAAAACAGCTTTTCAGCGCAGAACAAAGTTGATTCAGGCAATGCAAGCTGAATCTTGGTCCCACTTTAAATTTACACTGTGTGCATGAATAAAAGCTATTTTGCAACACAGAGAAACATATCTGAAGGTGTTAGAAGTGTTTTGCATGATTTTTGAAGTTAGACCCTGAAATGTCAGAAAACAGCTTTTCAGCGCAGAACAAAGTTGTTTCAGGCAATGCAAGCTGAATCTCTGTCCCACTTTAAATTTACACTCTGTGCATGAATAAAAGCTATTTTGCAACACAGAGAAACATATCTGAAGGTGTTAGAAGTGTTTTACATGATTTTTGAAGTTAGACCCTGAAATGTCAGAAAACAGCTTTTCAGCGCAGAACAAAGCTGGTTCCAGCAATGCAAGCTGAATCTCTGTCCCACTTTAACTTTGCACTCTGTGCATGAATAAAACCTATTTTGCAACACAGAGAAACATATCTGAAGGTGTTAGAAGTGTTTTGCATGATTTTTGAAGTTAGACCCTGAAATGTCAGAAAACAGCTTTTCAGCGCAGAACAAAGTTGGTTCAGGCAATGCAAGCTGAATCTTGGTCCCACTTTAAATTTACACTCTGTGCATGAATAAAAGCTATTTTGCAACACAGAGAAACATATCTGAAGATGTTAGAAGTGTTTTGCATGATTTTTGAAGTTAGACCCTGAAATGTCAGAAAACAGCTTTTCAGCGCAGAAAAAAGTTGGTTCAGGCAATGCAAGCTGAATCTCTGTCTCACTTTAAATTTACACTCTGTGCATGAATAAAACCTATTTTGCAACACAGAGAAACATATCTGAAGGTGTTAGAAGTGTTTTGCATGATTTTTGAAGTTAGACCCTGAAATGTCAGAAAACAGCTTTTCAGCGCAGAACAAAGTTGGTTCAGGCAATGCAAGCTGAATCTTGGTCCCACTTTAAATTTACACTCTGTGCATGAATAAAAGCTATTTTGCAACACAGAGAAACATAT
Organism: Garra rufa; assembly: GCF_049309525.1. NCBI lineage: Eukaryota > Metazoa > Chordata > Actinopteri > Cypriniformes > Cyprinidae > Garra > Garra rufa. The sequence continues at coordinate 16,611,907 of NC_133371.1, forward strand.
CTGAAGGTGTTAGAAGTGTGTTGCATGATTTTTGAAGTTAGACCCTGAAATGTCAGAAAACAGCTTTTCAGCGCAGAAAAAAGTTGGTTCAGGCAATGCAAGCTGAATCTCTGTCTCACTTTAAATTTACACTCTGTGCATGAATAAAACCTATTTTGCAACACAGAGAAACATATCTGAAGGTGTTAGAAGTGTTTTGCATGATTTTTGAAGTTAGACCCTGAAATGTCAGAAAACAGCTTTTCAGCGCAGAACAAAGCTGGTTCCAGCAATGCAAGCTGAATCTCTGTCCCACTTTAACTTTGCAGTCTGTGCATGAATAAAACCTATTTTGCAACAAAGAGAAACATATCTGAAGGTGTTAGAAGTGTTTTGCATGATTTTTGAAGTTAGACCCTGAAATGTCAGAAAACAGCTTTTCAGCGCAGAACAAAGCTGGTTCCAGCAATGCAAGCTGAATCTCTGTCCCACTTTAACTTTGCAGTCTGTGCATGAATAAAACCTATTTTGCAACACAGAGAAACATATCTGAAGGTGTTAGAAGTGTTTTGCATGATTTTTGAAGTTAGACCCTGAAATGTCAGAAAACAGCTTTTCAGCGCAGAACAAAGTTGGTTCAGGCAATGCAAGCTGAATCTTGGTCCCACTTTAAATTTACACTCTGTGCATGAATAAAAGCTATTTTGCAACACAGAGAAACATATCTGAAGGTGTTAGAAGTGTTTTGCATGATTTTTGAAGTTAGACCCTCAAATGTCAGAAAACAGCGTTTCAGCGCAGAACAAAGCTGGTTCAGGCAATGCAAGCTGAATCTCTGTCCCACTTTAACTTTGCAGTCTGTGCATGAATAAAACCTATTTTGCAACACAGAGAAACATATCTGAAGGTGTTAGAATTGTTTTGCATGATTTTTGAAGTTAGACCCTGAAATGTCAGAAAACAGCTTTTCAGCGCAGAACAAAGTTGGTTCAGGCAATGCAAGCTGAATCTTGGTCCCACTTTAAATTTACACTCTGTGTATGAATAAAAGCTATTTTGCAACACAGAGAAACATATCTGAAGGTGTTAGAAGTGTTTTGCATGATTTTTTAAGTTAGACCCTGAAATGTCAGAAAACAGCGTTTCAGCGCTGAACAAAGTTGGTTCAGGCAATGCAAGCTGAATCTCTGTCTCACTTTAACTTTGCAGTCTGTGCATTAATAAAACCTATTTTGCAACACAGAGAAACATATCTGAAGGTGTTAGAAGTGTTTTGCATGATTTTTGAAGTTAGACCCTGAAATGTCAGAAAACAGCTTTTCAGCGCAGAACAAAGCTGGTTCCAGCAATGCAAGCTGAATCTCTGTCCCACTTTAACTTTGCAGTCTGTGCATGAATAAAACCTATTTTGCAACACAGAGAAACATATCTGAAGGTGTTAGAAGTGTTTTGCATGATTTTTGAAGTTAGACCCTGAAATGTCAGAAAACAGCTTTTCAGCGCAGAAAAAAGTTGGTTCAGGCAATGCAAGCTGAATCTCTGTCCCACTTTAAATTTACACTCTGTGCATGAATAAAAGCTATTTTGCAACACAGAGAAACATATCTGAAGGTGTTAGAAGTGTTTTACATGATTTTTGAAGTTAGACCCTGAAATGTCAGAAAACAGCTTTTCAGCGCAGAACAAAGCTGGTTCCAGCAATGCAAGCTGAATCTCTGTCCCACTTTAACTTTGCACTCTGTGCATGAATAAAACCTATTTTGCAACACAGAGAAAAATATCTGAAGGTGTTAGAAGTGTTTTGCATGATTTTTGAAGTTAGACCCTGAAATGTCAGAAAACAGCTTTTCAGCGCAGAACAAAGTTGGTTCAGGCAATGCAAGCTGAATCTTGGTCCCACTTTAAATTTACACTCTTTGCATGAATAAAAGCTATTTTGCAACACAGAGAAACATATCTGAAGATGTTAGAAGTGTTTTGCATGATTTTTGAAGTTAGACCCTGAAATGTCAGAAAACAGCTTTTCAGCGCAGAAAAAAGTTGGTTCAGGCAATGCAAGCTGAATCTCTGTCTCACTTTAAATTTACACTCTGTGCATGAATAAAACCTATTTTGCAACACAGAGAAACATATCTGAAGGTGTTAGAAGTGTTTTGCATGATTTTTGAAGTTAGACCCTGAAATGTCAGAAAACAGCTTTTCAGCTCAGAACAAAGTTGGTTCAGGCAATGCAAGCTGAATCTCTGTCCCACTTTAACTTTGCAGTCTGTGCATGAATAAAAGCTATTTTGCAACACAGAGAAACATATCTGAAGGTGTTAGAAGTGTTTTGCATGATTTTTGAAGTTAGACCCTGAAATGTCAGAAAACAGCTTTTCAGCGCAGAACAAAGCTGGTTCCAGCAATGCAAGCTGAATCTCTGTCCCACTTTAACTTTGCAGTCTGTGCATGAATAAAACCTATTTTGCAACACAGAGAAACATATCTGAAGGTGTTAGAAGTTTTTTGCATGATTTTTGAAGTTAGACCCTGAAATGTCAGAAAACAGCTTTTCAGAGCAGAACAAAGTTGGTTCAGGCAATGCAAGCTGAATCTTGGTCCCACTTTAAATTTACACTCTGTGCATGAATAAAAGCTATTTTGCAACACAGAGAAACATATCTGAAGGTGTTAGAAGTGTTTTGCATGATTTTTGAAGTTAGACCCTGAAATGTCAGAAAACAGCTTTTCAGCGCAGAAAAAAGTTGGTTCAGGCAATGCAAGCTGAATCTCTGTCTCACTTTAAATTTACACTCTGTGCATGAATAAAAGCTATTTTGCAACACAGAGAAACATATCTGAAGGTGTTAGAAGTGTTTTGCATGATTTTTGAAGTTAGACCCTGAAATGTCAGAAAACAGCTTTTCAGCGCAGAACAAAGCTGGTTCCAGCAATGCAAGCTGAATCTCTGTCCCACTTTAACTTTGCAGTCTGTGCATGAATAAAACCTATTTTGCAACACAGAGAAACATATCTGAAGGTGTTAGAAGTGTTTTGCATGATTTTTGAAGTTAGACCCTGAAATGTCAGAAAACAGCTTTTCAGCGCAGAACAAAGCTGGTTCAAGCAATGCAAGCTGAATCTCGGTCCCACTTTAACTTTGCAGTCTGTGCATGAATAAAAGCTATTTTGCAACACAGAGAAACATATCTGAAGGTGTTAGAAGTGTTTTGCATGATTTTTGAAGTTAGACCCTGAAATGTCAGAAAACAGCTTTTCAGCGCAGAACAAAGTTGGTTCAGGCAATGCAAGCTGAATCTTGGTCCCACTTTAAATTTACACTGTGTGCATGAATAAAAGCTATTTTGCAACACAGAGAAACATATCTGAAGGTGTTAGAAGTGTTTTGCATGATTTTTGAAGTTAGACCCTGAAATGTCAGAAAACAGCTTTTCAGCGCAGAACAAAGTTGGTTCAGGCAATGCAAGCTGAATCTCTGTCCCACTTTAAATTTACACTCTGTGCATGAATAAAAGCTATTTTGCAACACAGAGAAACATATCTGAAGGTGTTAGAAGTGTTTTACATGATTTTTGAAGTTAGACCCTGAAATGTCAGAAAACAGCGTTTCAGCGCAGAACAAAGTTGGTTCAGGCAATGCAAGCTGAATCTCTGTCTCACTTTAACTTTGCAGTCTGTGCATGAATAAAACCTATTTTGCAACACAGAGAAACATATCTGAAGGTGTTAGAAGTGTTTTGCATGATTTTTGAAGTTAGACCCTGAAATGTCAGAAAACAGCTTTTCAGCGCAGAACAAAGCTGGTTCCAGCAATGCAAGCTGAATCTCTGTCCCACTTTAACTTTGCAGTCTGTGCATGAATAAAACCTATTTTGCAACACAGAGAAACATATCTGAAGGTGTTAGAAGTGTTTTGCATGATTTTTGAAGTTAGACCCTGAAATGTCAGAAAACAGCTTTTCAGCGCAGAACAAAGTTGGTTCAGGCAATGCAAGCTGAATCTCTGTCCCACTTTAACTTTGCAGTCTGTGCATGAATAAAACCTATTTTGCAACACAGAGAAACATATCTGAAGGTGTTAGAAGTGTTTTGCATGATTTTTGAAGTTAGACCCTGAAATGTCAGAAAACAGCTTTTCAGCGCAGAACAAAGCTGGTTCAAGCAATGCAAGCTGAATCTCGGTCCCACTTTAACTTTGCAGTCTGTGCATGAATAAAAGCTATTTTGCAACACAGAGAAACATATCTGAAGGTGTTAGAAGTGTTTTGCATGATTTTTGAAGTTAGACCCTGAAATGTCAGAAAACAGCTTTTCAGCGCAGAACAAAGTTGGTTCAGGCAATGCAAGCTGAATCTTGGTCCCACTTTAAATTTACACTGTGTGCATGAATAAAAGCTATTTTGCAACACAGAGAAACATATCTGAAGGTGTTAGAAGTGTTTTGCATGATTTTTGAAGTTAGACCCTGAAATGTCAGAAAACAGCTTTTCAGCGCAGAACAAAGTTGGTTCAGGCAATGCAAGCTGAATCTCTGTCCCACTTTAAATTTACACTGTGTGCATGAATAAAAGCTATTTTGCAACACAGAGAAACATATCTGAAGGTGTTAGAAGTGTTTTACATGATTTTTGAAGTTAGACCCTGAAATGTCAGAAAACAGCTTTTCAGCGCAGAACAAAGCTGGTTCCAGCAATGCAAGCTGAATCTCTGTCCCACTTTAACTTTGCACTCTGTGCATGAATAAAACCTATTTTGCAACACAGAGAAACATATCTGAAGGTGTTAGAAGTGTTTTGCATGATTTTTGAAGTTAGACCCTGAAATGTCAGAAAACAGCTTTTCAGCGCAGAACAAAGTTGGTTCAGGCAATGCAAGCTGAATCTTGGTCCCACTTTAAATTTACACTCTGTGCATGAATAAAAGCTATTTTGCAACACAGAGAAACATATCTGAAGATGTTAGAAGTGTTTTGCATGATTTTTGAAGTTAGACCCTGAAATGTCAGAAAACAGCTTTTCAGCGCAGAAAAAAGTTGGTTCAGGCAATGCAAGCTGAATCTCTGTCTCACTTTAAATTTACACTCTGTGCATGAATAAAACCTATTTTGCAACACAGAGAAACATATCTGAAGGTGTTAGAAGTGTTTTGCATGATTTTTGAAGTTAGACCCTGAAATGTCAGAAAACAGCTTTTCAGCGCAGAACAAAGCTGGTTCCAGCAATGCAAGCTGAATCTCTGTCCCACTTTAACTTTGCAGTCTGTGCATGAATAAAACCTATTTTGCAACACAGAGAAACATATCTGAAGGTGTTAGAAGTGTTTTGCATGATTTTTGAAGTTAGACCCTGAAATGTCAGAACACAGCTTTTCAGCGCAGAACAAAGCTGGTTCAAGCAATGCAAGCTGAATCTCGGTCCCACTTTAACTTTGCAGTCTGTGCATGAATAAAAGCTATTTTGCAACACAGAGAAACATATCTGAAGGTGTTAGAAGTGTTTTGCATGATTTTTGAAGTTAGACCCTGAAATGTCAGAAAACAGCTTTTCAGCGCAGAACAAAGTTGGTTCAGGCAATGCAAGCTGAATCTTGGTCCCACTTTAAATTTACACTGTGTGCATGAATAAAAGCTATTTTGCAACACAGAGAAACATATCTGAAGGTGTTAGAAGTGTTTTGCATGATTTTTGAAGTTAGACCCTGAAATGTCAGAAAACAGCTTTTCAGCGCAGAACAAAGTTGGTTCAGGCAATGCAAGCTGAATCTCTGTCCCACTTTAAATTTACACTCTGTGCATGAATAAAAGCTATTTTGCAACACAGAGAAACATATCTGAAGGTGTTAGAAGTGTTTTACATGATTTTTGAAGTTAGACCCTGAAATGTCAGAAAACAGCTTTTCAGCGCAGAACAAAGCTGGTTCCAGCAATGCAAGCTGAATCTCTGTCCCACTTTAACTTTGCACTCTGTGCATGAATAAAACCTATTTTGCAACACAGAGAAACATATCTGAAGGCGTTAGAAGTGTTTTGCATGATTTTTGAAGTTAGACCCTGAAATGTCAGAAAACAGCTTTTCAGCGCAGAACAAAGTTGGTTCAGGCAATGCAAGCTGAATCTTGGTCCCACTTTAAATTTACACTCTGTGCATGAATAAAAGCTATTTTGCAACACAGAGAAACATATCTGAAGGTGTTAGAAGTGTGTTGCATGATTTTTGAAGTTAGACCCTGAAATGTCAGAAAACAGCTTTTCAGCGCAGAACAAAGTTGGTTCAGGCAATGCAAGCTGAATCTTGGTCCCACTTTAAATTTACACTCTGTGCATGAATAAAAGCTATTTTGCAACACAGAGAAACATATCTGAAGGTGTTAGAAATGTTTTACATGATTTTTGAAGTTAGACCCTGAAATGTCAGAAAACAGCTTTTCAGCGCAGAACAAAGCTGGTTCCAGCAATGCAAGCTGAATCTCTGTCCCACTTTAACTTTGCAGTCTGTGCATGAATAAAACCTATTTTGCAACACAGAGAAACATATCTGAAGGTGTTAGAAGTGTTTTGCATGATTTTTGAAGTTAGACCCTGAAATGTCAGAAAACAGCTTTTCAGCGCAGAACAAAGTTGGTTCAGGCAATGCAAGCTGAATCTTGGTCCCACTTTAAATTTACACTCTGTGCATGAATAAAAGCTATTTTGCAACACAGAGAAACATATCTGAAGGTGTTAGAAGTGTTTTGCATGATTTTTGAAGTTAGACCCTGAAATGTCAGAAAACAGCTTTTCAGCGCAGAAAAAAGTTGGTTCAGGCAATGCAAGCTGAATCTCTGTCCCACTTTAAATTTACACTCTGTGCATGAATAAAAGCTATTTTGCAACACAGAGAAACATATCTGAAGGTGTTAGAAGTGTTTTACATGATTTTTGAAGTTAGACCCTGAAATGTCAGAAAACAGCTTTTCAGCGCAGAACAAAGCTGGTTCCAGCAATGCAAGCTGAATCTCTGTCCCACTTTAACTTTGCACTCTGTGCATGAATAAAACCTATTTTGCAACACAGAGAAAAATATCTGAAGGTGTTAGAAGTGTTTTGCATGATTTTTGAAGTTAGACCCTGAAATGTCAGAAAACAGCTTTTCAGCGCAGAACAAAGTTGGTTAAGGCAATGCAAGCTGAATCTTGGTCCCACTTTAAATTTACACTCTTTGCATGAATAAAAGCTATTTTGCAACACAGAGAAACATATCTGAAGATGTTAGAAGTGTTTTGCATGATTTTTGAAGTTAGACCCTGAAATGTCAGAAAACAGCTTTTCAGCGCAGAAAAAAGTTGGTTCAGGCAATGCAAGCTGAATCTCTGTCTCACTTTAAATTTACACTCTGTGCATGAATAAAACCTATTTTGCAACACAGAGAAACATATCTGAAGGTGTTAGAAGTGTTTTGCATGATTTTTGAAGTTAGACCCTGAAATGTCAGAAAACAGCTTTTCAGCGCAGAACAAAGCTGGTTCCAGCAATGCAAGCTGAATCTCTGTCCCACTTTAACTTTGCAGTCTGTGCATGAATAAAACCTATTTTGCAACACAGAGAAACATATCTGAAGGTGTTAGAAGTGTTTTGCATGATTTTTGAAGTTAGACCCTGAAATGTCAGAAAACAGCTTTTCAGCGCAGAACAAAGCTGGTTCCAGCAATGCAAGCTGAATCTCTGTCCCACTTTAACTTTGCAGTCTGTGCATGAATAAAACCTATTTTGCAACACAGAGAAACATATCTGAAGGTGTTAGAAGTGTTTTGCATGATTTTTGAAGTTAGACCCTGAAATGTCAGAAAACAGCTTTTCAGAGCAGAACAAAGTTGGTTCAGGCAATGCAAGCTGAATCTTGGTCCCACTTTAAATTTACACTCTGTGCATGAATAAAAGCTATTTTGCAACACAGAGAAACATATCTGAAGGTGTTAGAAGTGTTTTGCATGATTTTTGAAGTTAGACCCTGAAATGTCAGAAAACAGCTTTTCAGCGCAGAACAAAGCTGGTTCCAGCAATGCAAGCTGAATCTCTGTCCCACTTTAACTTTGCAGTCTGTGCATGAATAAAACCTATTTTGCAACACAGAGAAACATATCTGAAGGTGTTAGAAGTGTTTTGCATGATTTTTGAAGTTAGACCCTGAAATGTCAGAAAACAGCTTTTCAGCGCAGAACAAAGCTGGTTCAAGCAATGCAAGCTGAATCTCGGTCCCACTTTAACTTTGCAGTCTGTGCATGAATAAAAGCTATTTTGCAACACAGAGAAACATATCTGAAGGTGTTAGAAGTGTTTTGCATGATTTTTGAAGTTAGACCCTGAAATGTCAGAAAACAGCTTTTCAGCGCAGAACAAAGTTGGTTCAGGCAATGCAAGCTGAATCTTGGTCCCACTTTAAATTTACACTGTGTGCATGAATAAAAGCTATTTTGCAACACAGAGAAACATATCTGAAGGTGTTAGAAGTGTTTTGCATGATTTTTGAAGTTAGACCCTGAAATGTCAGAAAACAGCTTTTCAGCGCAGAACAAAGTTGGTTCAGGCAATGCAAGCTGAATCTCTGTCCCACTTTAAATTTACACTCTGTGCATGAATAAAAGCTATTTTGCAACACAGAGAAACATATCTGAAGGTGTTAGAAGTGTTTTACATGATTTTTGAAGTTAGACCCTGAAATGTCAGAAAACAGCGTTTCAGCGCAGAACAAAGTTGGTTCAGGCAATGCAAGCTGAATCTCTGTCTCACTTTAACTTTGCAGTCTGTGCATTAATAAAACCTATTTTGCAACACAGAGAAACATATCTGAAGGTGTTAGAAGTGTTTTGCATGATTTTTGAAGTTAGACCCTGAAATGTCAGAAAACAGCTTTTCAGCGCAGAACAAAGCTGGTTCCAGCAATGCAAGCTGAATCTCTTTCCCACTTTAACTTTGCAGTCTGTGCATGAATAAAACCTATTTTGCAACACAGAGAAACATATCTGAAGGTGTTAGAAGTGTTTTGCATGATTTTTGAAGTTAGACCCTGAAATGTCAGAAAACAGCTTTTCAGCGCAGAACAAAGTTGGTTCAGGCAATGCAAGCTGAATCTTGGTCCCACTTTAAATTTACACTCTGTGCATGAATAAAAGCTATTTTGCAACACAGAGAAACATAACTGATGGTGTTAGAAGTGTTTTACATGATTTTTGAAGTTAGACCCTGAAATGTCAGAAAACAGCTTTTCAGCGCAGAACAAAGCTGGTTCCAGCAATGCAAGCTGAATCTCTGTCCCACTTTAACTTTGCAGTCTGTGCATGAATAAAACCTATTTTGCAACACAGAGAAACATATCTGAAGGTGTTAGAAGTGTTTTGCATGATTTTTGAAGTTAGACCCTGAAATGTCAGAAAACAGCTTTTCAGCGCAGAACAAAGCTGGTTCAAGCAATGCAAGCTGAATCTCGGTCCCACTTTAACTTTGCAGTCTGTGCATGAATAAAAGCTATTTTGCAACACAGAGAAACATATCTGAAGGTGTTAGAAGTGTTTTGCATGATTTTTGAAGTTAGACCCTGAAATGTCAGAAAACAGCTTTTCAGCGCAGAACAAAGTTGATTCAGGCAATGCAAGCTGAATCTTGGTCCCACTTTAAATTTACACTGTGTGCATGAATAAAAGCTATTTTGCAACACAGAGAAACATATCTGAAGGTGTTAGAAGTGTTTTGCATGATTTTTGAAGTTAGACCCTGAAATGTCAGAAAACAGCTTTTCAGCGCAGAACAAAGTTGTTTCAGGCAATGCAAGCTGAATCTCTGTCCCACTTTAAATTTACACTCTGTGCATGAATAAAAGCTATTTTGCAACACAGAGAAACATATCTGAAGGTGTTAGAAGTGTTTTACATGATTTTTGAAGTTAGACCCTGAAATGTCAGAAAACAGCTTTTCAGCGCAGAACAAAGCTGGTTCCAGCAATGCAAGCTGAATCTCTGTCCCACTTTAACTTTGCACTCTGTGCATGAATAAAACCTATTTTGCAACACAGAGAAACATATCTGAAGGTGTTAGAAGTGTTTTGCATGATTTTTGAAGTTAGACCCTGAAATGTCAGAAAACAGCTTTTCAGCGCAGAACAAAGTTGGTTCAGGCAATGCAAGCTGAATCTTGGTCCCACTTTAAATTTACACTCTGTGCATGAATAAAAGCTATTTTGCAACACAGAGAAACATATCTGAAGATGTTAGAAGTGTTTTGCATGATTTTTGAAGTTAGACCCTGAAATGTCAGAAAACAGCTTTTCAGCGCAGAAAAAAGTTGGTTCAGGCAATGCAAGCTGAATCTCTGTCTCACTTTAAATTTACACTCTGTGCATGAATAAAACCTATTTTGCAACACAGAGAAACATATCTGAAGGTGTTAGAAGTGTTTTGCATGATTTTTGAAGTTAGACCCTGAAATGTCAGAAAACAGCTTTTCAGCGCAGAACAAAGCTGGTTCCAGCAATGCAAGCTGAATCTCTGTCCCACTTTAACTTTGCAGTCTGTGCATGAATAAAACCTATTTTGCAACACAGAGAAACATATCTGAAGGTGTTAGAAGTGTTTTGCATGATTTTTGAAGTTAGACCCTGAAATGTCAGAACACAGCTTTTCAGCGCAGAACAAAGCTGGTTCAAGCAATGCAAGCTGAATCTCGGTCCCACTTTAACTTTGCAGTCTGTGCATGAATAAAAGCTATTTTGCAACACAGAGAAACATATCTGAAGGTGTTAGAAGTGTTTTGCATGATTTTTGAAGTTAGACCCTGAAATGTCAGAAAACAGCTTTTCAGCGCAGAACAAAGTTGGTTCAGAAAATGCAAGCTGAATCTTGGTCCCACTTTAAATTTACACTGTGTGCATGAATAAAAGCTATTTTGCAACACAGAGAAACATATCTGAAGGTGTTAGAAGTGTTTTGCATGATTTTTGAAGTTAGACCCTGAAATGTCAGAAAACAGCTTTTCAGCGCAGAACAAAGTTGGTTCAGGCAATGCAAGCTGAATCTCTGTCCCACTTTAAATTTACACTCTGTGCATGAATAAAAGCTATTTTGCAACACAGAGAAACATATCTGAAGGTGTTAGAAGTGTTTTACATGATTTTTGAAGTTAGACCCTGAAATGTCAGAAAACAGCTTTTCAGCGCAGAACAAAGCTGGTTCCAGCAATGCAAGCTGAATCTCTGTCCCACTTTAACTTTGCACTCTGTGCATGAATAAAACCTATTTTGCAACACAGAGAAACATATCTGAAGGCGTTAGAAGTGTTTTGCATGATTTTTGAAGTTAGACCCTGAAATGTCAGAAAACAGCTTTTCAGCGCAGAACAAAGTTGGTTAAGGCAATGCAAGCTGAATCTTGGTCCCACTTTAAATTTACACTCTTTGCATGAATAAAAGCTATTTTGCAACACAGAGAAACATATCTGAAGATGTTAGAAGTGTTTTGCATGATTTTTGAAGTTAGACCCTGAAATGTCAGAAAACAGCTTTTCAGCGCAGAAAAAAGTTGGTTCAGGCAATGCAAGCTGAATCTCTGTCTCACTTTAAATTTACACTCTGTGCATGAATAAAACCTATTTTGCAACACAGAGAAACATATCTGAAGGTGTTAGAAGTGTTTTGCATGATTTTTGAAGTTAGACCCTGAAATGTCAGAAAACAGCTTTTCAGCGCAGAACAAAGCTGGTTCCAGCAATGCAAGCTGAATCTCTGTCCCACTTTAACTTTGCAGTCTGTGCATGAATAAAACCTATTTTGCAACACAGAGAAACATATCTGAAGGTGTTAGAAGTGTTTTGCATGATTTTTGAAGTTAGACCCTGAAATGTCAGAAAACAGCTTTTCAGCGCAGAACAAAGCTGGTTCCAGCAATGCAAGCTGAATCTCTGTCCCACTTTAACTTTGCAGTCTGTGCATGAATAAAACCTATTTTGCAACACAGAGAAACATATCTGAAGGTGTTAGAAGTGTTTTGCATGATTTTTGAAGTTAGACCCTGAAATGTCAGAAAACAGCTTTTCAGAGCAGAACAAAGTTGGTTCAGGCAATGCAAGCTGAATCTTGGTCCCACTTTAAATTTACACTCTGTGCATGAATAAAAGCTATTTTGCAACACAGAGAAACATATCTGAAGGTGTTAGAAGTGTTTTGCATGATTTTTGAAGTTAGACCCTGAAATGTCAGAAAACAGCTTTTCAGCGCAGAACAAAGCTGGTTCCAGCAATGCAAGCTGAATCTCTGTCCCACTTTAACTTTGCAGTCTGTGCATGAATAAAACCTATTTTGCAACACAGAGAAACATATCTGAAGGTGTTAGAAGTGTTTTGCATGATTTTTGAAGTTAGACCCTGAAATGTCAGAAAACAGCTTTTCAGCGCAGAACAAAGCTGGTTCAAGCAATGCAAGCTGAATCTCGGTCCCACTTTAACTTTGCAGTCTGTGCATGAATAAAAGCTATTTTGCAACACAGAGAAACATATCTGAAGGTGTTAGAAGTGTTTTGCATGATTTTTGAAGTTAGACCCTGAAATGTCAGAAAACAGCTTTTCAGCGCAGAACAAAGTTGGTTCAGGCAATGCAAGCTGAATCTTGGTCCCACTTTAAATTTACACTGTGTGCATGAATAAAAGCTATTTTGCAACACAGAGAAACATATCTGAAGGTGTTAGAAGTGTTTTGCATGATTTTTGAAGTTAGACCCTGAAATGTCAGAAAACAGCTTTTCAGCGCAGAACAAAGTTGGTTCAGGCAATGCAAGCTGAATCTCTGTCCCACTTTAAATTTACACTCTGTGCATGAATAAAAGCTATTTTGCAACACAGAGAAACATATCTGAAGGTGTTAGAAGTGTTTTACATGATTTTTGAAGTTAGACCCTGAAATGTCAGAAAACAGCGTTTCAGCGCAGAACAAAGTTGGTTCAGGCAATGCAAGCTGAATCTCTGTCTCACTTTAACTTTGCAGTCTGTGCATTAATAAAACCTATTTTGCAACACAGAGAAACATATCTGAAGGTGTTAGAAGTGTTTTGCATGATTTTTGAAGTTAGACCCTGAAATGTCAGAAAACAGCTTTTCAGCGCAGAACAAAGCTGGTTCCAGCAATGCAAGCTGAATCTCTTTCCCACTTTAACTTTGCAGTCTGTGCATGAATAAAACCTATTTTGCAACACAGAGAAACATATCTGAAGGTGTTAGAAGTGTTTTGCATGATTTTTGAAGTTAGACCCTGAAATGTCAGAAAACAGCTTTTCAGCGCAGAACAAAGTTGGTTCAGGCAATGCAAGCTGAATCTTGGTCCCACTTTAAATTTACACTCTGTGCATGAATAAAAGCTATTTTGCAACACAGAGAAACATAACTGATGGTGTTAGAAGTGTTTTACATGATTTTTGAAGTTAGACCCTGAAATGTCAGAAAACAGCTTTTCAGCGCAGAACAAAGCTGGTTCCAGCAATGCAAGCTGAATCTCTGTCCCACTTTAACTTTGCAGTCTGTGCATGAATAAAACCTATTTTGCAACACAGAGAAACATATCTGAAGGTGTTAGAAGTGTTTTGCATGATTTTTGAAGTTAGACCCTGAAATGTCAGAAAACAGCTTTTCAGCGCAGAACAAAGCTGGTTCAAGCAATGCAAGCTGAATCTCGGTCCCACTTTAACTTTGCAGTCTGTGCATGAATAAAAGCTATTTTGCAACACAGAGAAACATATCTGAAGGTGTTAGAAGTGTTTTGCATGATTTTTGAAGTTAGACCCTGAAATGTCAGAAAACAGCTTTTCAGCGCAGAACAAAGTTGATTCAGGCAATGCAAGCTGAATCTTGGTCCCACTTTAAATTTACACTGTGTGCATGAATAAAAGCTATTTTGCAACACAGAGAAACATATCTGAAGGTGTTAGAAGTGTTTTGCATGATTTTTGAAGTTAGACCCTGAAATGTCAGAAAACAGCTTTTCAGCGCAGAACAAAGTTGTTTCAGGCAATGCAAGCTGAATCTCTGTCCCACTTTAAATTTACACTCTGTGCATGAATAAAAGCTATTTTGCAACACAGAGAAACATATCTGAAGGTGTTAGAAGTGTTTTACATGATTTTTGAAGTTAGACCCTGAAATGTCAGAAAACAGCTTTTCAGCGCAGAACAAAGCTGGTTCCAGCAATGCAAGCTGAATCTCTGTCCCACTTTAACTTTGCACTCTGTGCATGAATAAAACCTATTTTGCAACACAGAGAAACATATCTGAAGGTGTTAGAAGTGTTTTGCATGATTTTTGAAGTTAGACCCTGAAATGTCAGAAAACAGCTTTTCAGCGCAGAACAAAGTTGGTTCAGGCAATGCAAGCTGAATCTTGGTCCCACTTTAAATTTACACTCTGTGCATGAATAAAAGCTATTTTGCAACACAGAGAAACATATCTGAAGATGTTAGAAGTGTTTTGCATGATTTTTGAAGTTAGACCCTGAAATGTCAGAAAACAGCTTTTCAGCGCAGAAAAAAGTTGGTTCAGGCAATGCAAGCTGAATCTCTGTCTCACTTTAAATTTACACTCTGTGCATGAATAAAACCTATTTTGCAACACAGAGAAACATATCTGAAGGTGTTAGAAGTGTTTTGCATGATTTTTGAAGTTAGACCCTGAAATGTCAGAAAACAGCTTTTCAGCGCAGAACAAAGTTGGTTCAGGCAATGCAAGCTGAATCTTGGTCCCACTTTAAATTTACACTCTGTGCATGAATAAAAGCTATTTTGCAACACAGAGAAACATATCTGAAGGTGTTAGAAGTGTGTTGCATGATTTTTGAAGTTAGACCCTGAAATGTCAGAAAACAGCTTTTCAGCGCAGAAAAAAGTTGGTTCAGGCAATGCAAGCTGAATCTCTGTCTCACTTTAAATTTACACTCTGTGCATGAATAAAACCTATTTTGCAACACAGAGAAACATATCTGAAGGTGTTAGAAGTGTTTTGCATGATTTTTGAAGTTAGACCCTGAAATGTCAGAAAACAGCTTTTCAGCGCAGAACAAAGCTGGTTCCAGCAATGCAAGCTGAATCTCTGTCCCACTTTAACTTTGCAGTCTGTGCATGAATAAAACCTATTTTGCAACAAAGAGAAACATATCTGAAGGTGTTAGAAGTGTTTTGCATGATTTTTGAAGTTAGACCCTGAAATGTCAGAAAACAGCTTTTCAGCGCAGAACAAAGCTGGTTCCAGCAATGCAAGCTGAATCTCTGTCCCACTTTAACTTTGCAGTCTGTGCATGAATAAAACCTATTTTGCAACACAGAGAAACATATCTGAAGGTGTTAGAAGTGTTTTGCATGATTTTTGAAGTTAGACCCTGAAATGTCAGAAAACAGCTTTTCAGCGCAGAACAAAGTTGGTTCAGGCAATGCAAGCTGAATCTTGGTCCCACTTTAAATTTACACTCTGTGCATGAATAAAAGCTATTTTGCAACACAGAGAAACATATCTGAAGGTGTTAGAAGTGTTTTGCATGATTTTTGAAGTTAGACCCTCAAATGTCAGAAAACAGCGTTTCAGCGCAGAACAAAGCTGGTTCAGGCAATGCAAGCTGAATCTCTGTCCCACTTTAACTTTGCAGTCTGTGCATGAATAAAACCTATTTTGCAACACAGAGAAACATATCTGAAGGTGTTAGAATTGTTTTGCATGATTTTTGAAGTTAGACCCTGAAATGTCAGAAAACAGCTTTTCAGCGCAGAACAAAGTTGGTTCAGGCAATGCAAGCTGAATCTTGGTCCCACTTTAAATTTACACTCTGTGTATGAATAAAAGCTATTTTGCAACACAGAGAAACATATCTGAAGGTGTTAGAAGTGTTTTGCATGATTTTTTAAGTTAGACCCTGAAATGTCAGAAAACAGCGTTTCAGCGCTGAACAAAGTTGGTTCAGGCAATGCAAGCTGAATCTCTGTCTCACTTTAACTTTGCAGTCTGTGCATTAATAAAACCTATTTTGCAACACAGAGAAACATATCTGAAGGTGTTAGAAGTGTTTTGCATGATTTTTGAAGTTAGACCCTGAAATGTCAGAAAACAGCTTTTCAGCGCAGAACAAAGCTGGTTCCAGCAATGCAAGCTGAATCTCTGTCCCA
Organism: Garra rufa; assembly: GCF_049309525.1. Classification (NCBI taxonomy): domain Eukaryota; kingdom Metazoa; phylum Chordata; class Actinopteri; order Cypriniformes; family Cyprinidae; genus Garra; species Garra rufa. Next base: position 16,628,041 of record NC_133371.1, read on the forward strand.
CTTTAACTTTGCAGTCTGTGCATGAATAAAACCTATTTTGCAACACAGAGAAACATATCTGAAGGTGTTAGAAGTGTTTTGCATGATTTTTGAAGTTAGACCCTGAAATGTCAGAAAACAGCTTTTCAGCGCAGAAAAAAGTTGGTTCAGGCAATGCAAGCTGAATCTCTGTCCCACTTTAAATTTACACTCTGTGCATGAATAAAAGCTATTTTGCAACACAGAGAAACATATCTGAAGGTGTTAGAAGTGTTTTACATGATTTTTGAAGTTAGACCCTGAAATGTCAGAAAACAGCTTTTCAGCGCAGAACAAAGCTGGTTCCAGCAATGCAAGCTGAATCTCTGTCCCACTTTAACTTTGCACTCTGTGCATGAATAAAACCTATTTTGCAACACAGAGAAAAATATCTGAAGGTGTTAGAAGTGTTTTGCATGATTTTTGAAGTTAGACCCTGAAATGTCAGAAAACAGCTTTTCAGCGCAGAACAAAGTTGGTTCAGGCAATGCAAGCTGAATCTTGGTCCCACTTTAAATTTACACTCTTTGCATGAATAAAAGCTATTTTGCAACACAGAGAAACATATCTGAAGATGTTAGAAGTGTTTTGCATGATTTTTGAAGTTAGACCCTGAAATGTCAGAAAACAGCTTTTCAGCGCAGAAAAAAGTTGGTTCAGGCAATGCAAGCTGAATCTCTGTCTCACTTTAAATTTACACTCTGTGCATGAATAAAACCTATTTTGCAACACAGAGAAACATATCTGAAGGTGTTAGAAGTGTTTTGCATGATTTTTGAAGTTAGACCCTGAAATGTCAGAAAACAGCTTTTCAGCGCAGAACAAAGCTGGTTCCAGCAATGCAAGCTGAATCTCTGTCCCACTTTAACTTTGCAGTCTGTGCATGAATAAAACCTATTTTGCAACACAGAGAAACATATCTGAAGGTGTTAGAAGTGTTTTGCATGATTTTTGAAGTTAGACCCTGAAATGTCAGAAAACAGCTTTTCAGCGCAGAACAAAGTTGGTTCAGGCAATGCAAGCTGAATCTCTGTCCCACTTTAACTTTGCAGTCTGTGCATGAATAAAACCTATTTTGCAACACAGAGAAACATATCTGAAGGTGTTAGAAGTGTTTTGCATGATTTTTGAAGTTAGACCCTGAAATGTCAGAAAACAGCTTTTCAGCGCAGAACAAAGTTGGTTCAGGCAATGCAAGCTGAATCTTGGTCCCACTTTAAATTTACACTCTGTGCATGAATAAAAGCTATTTTGCAACACAGAGAAACATATCTGAAGGTGTTAGAAGTGTTTTGCATGATTTTTGAAGTTAGACCCTGAAATGTCAGAAAACAGCTTTTCAGCGCAGAAAAAAGTTGGTTCAGGCAATGCAAGCTGAATCTCTGTCTCACTTTAAATTTACACTCTGTGCATGAATAAAAGCTATTTTGCAACACAGAGAAACATATCTGAAGGTGTTAGAAGTGTTTTGCATGATTTTTGAAGTTAGACCCTGAAATGTCAGAAAACAGCTTTTCAGCGCAGAACAAAGCTGGTTCCAGCAATGCAAGCTGAATCTCTGTCCCACTTTAACTTTGCAGTCTGTGCATGAATAAAACCTATTTTGCAACACAGAGAAACATATCTGAAGGTGTTAGAAGTGTTTTGCATGATTTTTGAAGTTAGACCCTGAAATGTCAGAAAACAGCTTTTCAGCGCAGAACAAAGCTGGTTCAAGCAATGCAAGCTGAATCTCGGTCCCACTTTAACTTTGCAGTCTGTGCATGAATAAAAGCTATTTTGCAACACAGAGAAACATATCTGAAGGTGTTAGAAGTGTTTTGCATGATTTTTGAAGTTAGACCCTGAAATGTCAGAAAACAGCTTTTCAGCGCAGAACAAAGTTGGTTCAGGCAATGCAAGCTGAATCTTGGTCCCACTTTAAATTTACACTGTGTGCATGAATAAAAGCTATTTTGCAACACAGAGAAACATATCTGAAGGTGTTAGAAGTGTTTTGCATGATTTTTGAAGTTAGACCCTGAAATGTCAGAAAACAGCTTTTCAGCGCAGAACAAAGTTGGTTCAGGCAATGCAAGCTGAATCTCTGTCCCACTTTAAATTTACACTCTGTGCATGAATAAAAGCTATTTTGCAACACAGAGAAACATATCTGAAGGTGTTAGAAGTGTTTTACATGATTTTTGAAGTTAGACCCTGAAATGTCAGAAAACAGCGTTTCAGCGCAGAACAAAGTTGGTTCAGGCAATGCAAGCTGAATCTCTGTCTCACTTTAACTTTGCAGTCTGTGCATGAATAAAACCTATTTTGCAACACAGAGAAACATATCTGAAGGTGTTAGAAGTGTTTTGCATGATTTTTGAAGTTAGACCCTGAAATGTCAGAAAACAGCTTTTCAGCGCAGAACAAAGCTGGTTCCAGCAATGCAAGCTGAATCTCTGTCCCACTTTAACTTTGCAGTCTGTGCATGAATAAAACCTATTTTGCAACACAGAGAAACATATCTGAAGGTGTTAGAAGTGTTTTGCATGATTTTTGAAGTTAGACCCTGAAATGTCAGAAAACAGCTTTTCAGCGCAGAACAAAGTTGGTTCAGGCAATGCAAGCTGAATCTCTGTCCCACTTTAACTTTGCAGTCTGTGCATGAATAAAACCTATTTTGCAACACAGAGAAACATATCTGAAGGTGTTAGAAGTGTTTTGCATGATTTTTGAAGTTAGACCCTGAAATGTCAGAAAACAGCTTTTCAGCGCAGAACAAAGCTGGTTCAAGCAATGCAAGCTGAATCTCGGTCCCACTTTAACTTTGCAGTCTGTGCATGAATAAAAGCTATTTTGCAACACAGAGAAACATATCTGAAGGTGTTAGAAGTGTTTTGCATGATTTTTGAAGTTAGACCCTGAAATGTCAGAAAACAGCTTTTCAGCGCAGAACAAAGTTGGTTCAGGCAATGCAAGCTGAATCTTGGTCCCACTTTAAATTTACACTGTGTGCATGAATAAAAGCTATTTTGCAACACAGAGAAACATATCTGAAGGTGTTAGAAGTGTTTTGCATGATTTTTGAAGTTAGACCCTGAAATGTCAGAAAACAGCTTTTCAGCGCAGAACAAAGTTGGTTCAGGCAATGCAAGCTGAATCTCTGTCCCACTTTAAATTTACACTGTGTGCATGAATAAAAGCTATTTTGCAACACAGAGAAACATATCTGAAGGTGTTAGAAGTGTTTTACATGATTTTTGAAGTTAGACCCTGAAATGTCAGAAAACAGCTTTTCAGCGCAGAACAAAGCTGGTTCCAGCAATGCAAGCTGAATCTCTGTCCCACTTTAACTTTGCACTCTGTGCATGAATAAAACCTATTTTGCAACACAGAGAAACATATCTGAAGGTGTTAGAAGTGTTTTGCATGATTTTTGAAGTTAGACCCTGAAATGTCAGAAAACAGCTTTTCAGCGCAGAACAAAGTTGGTTCAGGCAATGCAAGCTGAATCTTGGTCCCACTTTAAATTTACACTCTGTGCATGAATAAAAGCTATTTTGCAACACAGAGAAACATATCTGAAGATGTTAGAAGTGTTTTGCATGATTTTTGAAGTTAGACCCTGAAATGTCAGAAAACAGCTTTTCAGCGCAGAAAAAAGTTGGTTCAGGCAATGCAAGCTGAATCTCTGTCTCACTTTAAATTTACACTCTGTGCATGAATAAAACCTATTTTGCAACACAGAGAAACATATCTGAAGGTGTTAGAAGTGTTTTGCATGATTTTTGAAGTTAGACCCTGAAATGTCAGAAAACAGCTTTTCAGCGCAGAACAAAGCTGGTTCCAGCAATGCAAGCTGAATCTCTGTCCCACTTTAACTTTGCAGTCTGTGCATGAATAAAACCTATTTTGCAACACAGAGAAACATATCTGAAGGTGTTAGAAGTGTTTTGCATGATTTTTGAAGTTAGACCCTGAAATGTCAGAACACAGCTTTTCAGCGCAGAACAAAGCTGGTTCAAGCAATGCAAGCTGAATCTCGGTCCCACTTTAACTTTGCAGTCTGTGCATGAATAAAAGCTATTTTGCAACACAGAGAAACATATCTGAAGGTGTTAGAAGTGTTTTGCATGATTTTTGAAGTTAGACCCTGAAATGTCAGAAAACAGCTTTTCAGCGCAGAACAAAGTTGGTTCAGGCAATGCAAGCTGAATCTTGGTCCCACTTTAAATTTACACTGTGTGCATGAATAAAAGCTATTTTGCAACACAGAGAAACATATCTGAAGGTGTTAGAAGTGTTTTGCATGATTTTTGAAGTTAGACCCTGAAATGTCAGAAAACAGCTTTTCAGCGCAGAACAAAGTTGGTTCAGGCAATGCAAGCTGAATCTCTGTCCCACTTTAAATTTACACTCTGTGCATGAATAAAAGCTATTTTGCAACACAGAGAAACATATCTGAAGGTGTTAGAAGTGTTTTACATGATTTTTGAAGTTAGACCCTGAAATGTCAGAAAACAGCTTTTCAGCGCAGAACAAAGCTGGTTCCAGCAATGCAAGCTGAATCTCTGTCCCACTTTAACTTTGCACTCTGTGCATGAATAAAACCTATTTTGCAACACAGAGAAACATATCTGAAGGCGTTAGAAGTGTTTTGCATGATTTTTGAAGTTAGACCCTGAAATGTCAGAAAACAGCTTTTCAGCGCAGAACAAAGTTGGTTCAGGCAATGCAAGCTGAATCTTGGTCCCACTTTAAATTTACACTCTGTGCATGAATAAAAGCTATTTTGCAACACAGAGAAACATATCTGAAGGTGTTAGAAGTGTGTTGCATGATTTTTGAAGTTAGACCCTGAAATGTCAGAAAACAGCTTTTCAGCGCAGAAAAAAGTTGGTTCAGGCAATGCAAGCTGAATCTCTGTCTCACTTTAAATTTACACTCTGTGCATGAATAAAACCTATTTTGCAACACAGAGAAACATATCTGAAGGTGTTAGAAGTGTTTTGCATGATTTTTGAAGTTAGACCCTGAAATGTCAGAAAACAGCTTTTCAGCGCAGAACAAAGCTGGTTCCAGCAATGCAAGCTGAATCTCTGTCCCACTTTAACTTTGCAGTCTGTGCATGAATAAAACCTATTTTGCAACAAAGAGAAACATATCTGAAGGTGTTAGAAGTGTTTTGCATGATTTTTGAAGTTAGACCCTGAAATGTCAGAAAACAGCTTTTCAGCACAGAACAAAGCTGGTTCCAGCAATGCAAGCTGAATCTCTGTCCCACTTTAACTTTGCAGTCTGTGCATGAATAAAACCTATTTTGCAACACAGAGAAACATATCTGAAGGTGTTAGAAGTGTTTTGCATGATTTTTGAAGTTAGACCCTGAAATGTCAGAAAACAGCTTTTCAGCGCAGAACAAAGTTGGTTCAGGCAATGCAAGCTGAATCTTGGTCCCACTTTAAATTTACACTCTGTGCATGAATAAAAGCTATTTTGCAACACAGAGAAACATATCTGAAGGTGTTAGAAGTGTTTTGCATGATTTTTGAAGTTAGACCCTCAAATGTCAGAAAACAGCGTTTCAGCGCAGAACAAAGCTGGTTCAGGCAATGCAAGCTGAATCTCTGTCCCACTTTAACTTTGCAGTCTGTGCATGAATAAAACCTATTTTGCAACACAGAGAAACATATCTGAAGGTGTTAGAATTGTTTTGCATGATTTTTGAAGTTAGACCCTGAAATGTCAGAAAACAGCTTTTCAGCGCAGAACAAAGTTGGTTCAGGCAATGCAAGCTGAATCTTGGTCCCACTTTAAATTTACACTCTGTGTATGAATAAAAGCTATTTTGCAACACAGAGAAACATATCTGAAGGTGTTAGAAGTGTTTTGCATGATTTTTTAAGTTAGACCCTGAAATGTCAGAAAACAGCGTTTCAGCGCAGAACAAAGTTGGTTCAGGCAATGCAAGCTGAATCTCTGTCTCACTTTAACTTTGCAGTCTGTGCATTAATAAAACCTATTTTGCAACACAGAGAAACATATCTGAAGGTGTTAGAAGTGTTTTGCATGATTTTTGAAGTTAGACCCTGAAATGTCAGAAAACAGCTTTTCAGCGCAGAACAAAGCTGGTTCCAGCAATGCAAGCTGAATCTCTGTCCCACTTTAACTTTGCAGTCTGTGCATGAATAAAACCTATTTTGCAACACAGAGAAACATATCTGAAGGTGTTAGAAGTGTTTTGCATGATTTTTGAAGTTAGACCCTGAAATGTCAGAAAACAGCTTTTCAGCGCAGAACAAAGCTGGTTCCAGCAATGCAAGCTGAATCTCTGTCCCACTTTAACTTTGCAGTCTGTGCATGAATAAAACCTATTTTGCAACACAGAGAAACATATCTGAAGGTGTTAGAAGTGTTTTGCATGATTTTTGAAGTTAGACCCTGAAATGTCAGAAAACAGCTTTTCAGCGCAGAACAAAGTTGGTTCAGGCAATGCAAGCTGAATCTTGGTCCCACTTTAAATTTACACTCTGTGCATGAATAAAAGCTATTTCGCAACACAGAGAAACATAACTGATGGTGTTAGAAGTGTTTTACATGATTTTTGAAGTTAGACCCTGAAATGTCAGAAAACAGCTTTTCAGCGCAGAACAAAGCTGGTTCCAGCAATGCAAGCTGAATCTCTGTCCCACTTTAACTTTGCAGTCTGTGCATGAATAAAACCTATTTTGCAACACAGAGAAACATATCTGAAGGTGTTAGAAGTGTTTTGCATGATTTTTGAAGTTAGACCCTGAAATGTCAGAAAACAGCTTTTCAGCGCAGAACAAAGCTGGTTCAAGCAATGCAAGCTGAATCTCGGTCCCACTTTAACTTTGCAGTCTGTGCATGAATAAAAGCTATTTTGCAACACAGAGAAACATATCTGAAGGTGTTAGAAGTGTTTTGCATGATTTTTGAAGTTAGACCCTGAAATGTCAGAAAACAGCTTTTCAGCGCAGAACAAAGTTGGTTCAGGCAATGCAAGCTGAATCTTGGTCCCACTTTAAATTTACACTGTGTGCATGAATAAAAGCTATTTTGCAACACAGAGAAACATATCTGAAGGTGTTAGAAGTGTTTTGCATGATTTTTGAAGTTAGACCCTGAAATGTCAGAAAACAGCTTTTCAGCGCAGAACAAAGTTGGTTCAGGCAATGCAAGCTGAATCTCTGTCCCACTTTAAATTTACACTGTGTGCATGAATAAAAGCTATTTTGCAACACAGAGAAACATATCTGAAGGTGTTAGAAGTGTTTTACATGATTTTTGAAGTTAGACCCTGAAATGTCAGAAAACAGCTTTTCAGCGCAGAACAAAGCTGGTTCCAGCAATGCAAGCTGAATCTCTGTCCCACTTTAACTTTGCACTCTGTGCATGAATAAAACCTATTTTGCAACACAGAGAAACATATCTGAAGGTGTTAGAAGTGTTTTGCATGATTTTTGAAGTTAGACCCTGAAATGTCAGAAAACAGCTTTTCAGCGCAGAACAAAGTTGGTTCAGGCAATGCAAGCTGAATCTTGGTCCCACTTTAAATTTACACTCTGTGCATGAATAAAAGCTATTTTGCAACACAGAGAAACATATCTGAAGATGTTAGAAGTGTTTTGCATGATTTTTGAAGTTAGACCCTGAAATGTCAGAAAACAGCTTTTCAGCGCAGAAAAAAGTTGGTTCAGGCAATGCAAGCTGAATCTCTGTCTCACTTTAAATTTACACTCTGTGCATGAATAAAACCTATTTTGCAACACAGAGAAACATATCTGAAGGTGTTAGAAGTGTTTTGCTTGATTTTTGAAGTTAGACCCTGAAATGTCAGAAAACAGCTTTTCAGCGCAGAACAAAGCTGGTTCCAGCAATGCAAGCTGAATCTCTGTCCCACTTTAACTTTGCAGTCTGTGCATGAATAAAACCTATTTTGCAACACAGAGAAACATATCTGAAGGTGTTAGAAGTGTTTTGCATGATTTTTGAAGTTAGACCCTGAAATGTCAGAACACAGCTTTTCAGCGCAGAACAAAGCTGGTTCAAGCAATGCAAGCTGAATCTCGGTCCCACTTTAACTTTGCAGTCTGTGCATGAATAAAAGCTATTTTGCAACACAGAGAAACATATCTGAAGGTGTTAGAAGTGTTTTGCATGATTTTTGAAGTTAGACCCTGAAATGTCAGAAAACAGCTTTTCAGCGCAGAACAAAGTTGGTTCAGGCAATGCAAGCTGAATCTTGGTCCCACTTTAAATTTACACTGTGTGCATGAATAAAAGCTATTTTGCAACACAGAGAAACATATCTGAAGGTGTTAGAAGTGTTTTGCATGATTTTTGAAGTTAGACCCTGAAATGTCAGGAAACAGCTTTTCAGCGCAGAACAAAGTTGGTTCAGGCAATGCAAGCTGAATCTCTGTCCCAATTTAAATTTACACTCTGTGCATGAATAAAAGCTATTTTGCAACACAGAGAAACATATCTGAAGGTGTTAGAAGTGTTTTACATGATTTTTGAAGTTAGACCCTGAAATGTCAGAAAACAGCTTTTCAGCGCAGAACAAAGCTGGTTCCAGCAATGCAAGCTGAATCTCTGTCCCACTTTAACTTTGCACTCTGTGCATGAATAAAACCTATTTTGCAACACAGAGAAACATATCTGAAGGCGTTAGAAGTGTTTTGCATGATTTTTGAAGTTAGAACCTGAAATGTCAGAAAACAGCTTTTCAGCGCAGAACAAAGTTGGTTCAGGCAATGCAAGCTGAATCTTGGTCCCACTTTAAATTTACACTCTGTGCATGAATAAAAGCTATTTTGCAACACAGAGAAACATATCTGAAGGTGTTAGAAGTGTGTTGCATGATTTTTGAAGTTAGACCCTGAAATGTCAGAAAACAGCTTTTCAGCGCAGAAAAAAGTTGGTTCAGGCAATGCAAGCTGAATCTCTGTCTCACTTTAAATTTACACTCTGTGCATGAATAAAACCTATTTTGCAACACAGAGAAACATATCTGAAGGTGTTAGAAGTGTTTTGCATGATTTTTGAAGTTAGACCCTGAAATGTCAGAAAACAGCTTTTCAGCGCAGAACAAAGCTGGTTCCAGCAATGCAAGCTGAATCTCTGTCTTTCTCCTGAGACTGAAGTATTTCAATAACGCAGTGAAACTGCACGACCATTGGTTTGTGCAGTGAGATGAAAACAAACCAATGGCTCGGCAGCGGAGCTGCACGAGCCTGTGGCAATGATTCGCGCCCGAACGCGCCAAAAGGGGCGGAGAATTCGGCTATATAAGCGTGCATTTTGCCACAGGATCTCAGGTTCTTCGACTGAAGCGACGACTGAGTCGTGCAGCTACTTAGCAACGGCAAGCAACGCAGTACTCGTTCCCGTATCTCAGGGAACCGAGGTTACGAAAGTAACCGAGTACGTTCCCTGTCGATACTACACTCGTACTGCGTCGTTAAGACGCTTATGGGGAACCAGTACAATCCCGCCGTTGCTAAGGTAGAGGAACGACTGTATGGCCCTAGCACAGGATGGGCTAGTAGGAGCCAATTTGCTCAATAGGATAACCTAATGAACATTCCGTTCCAAGGAAAAACGATACACTTGGAAACTCCCAGAGGCCAAGTGCATGCATAGCAATACTGGTAACAGAATTCCTCATGCAGAAAGGACCCTAGTCTGCAAGACAGGGACATCTAGATTATAAAACCTAGCAAATGTGGACGGTGAGGCCCAGCCTGCCGCCGCACATATTTCTGCAATGGATACTCCGCTGGACCGGGCCCATGACGAGGCGACGCCTCTAGTCGAATGGGCTCTTACCCCCATGGGACATGGCAGACCCAAAGAAGAGTAAGCCAGCATTATAGCTTCCACTATCCACTTGGATAGTCTATGTTTTGTGACCGATAACCCTTTGTTGCGGCCTCCAAAACACACAAAGAGCTGTTCTGACTTCCTAAAAGAAGCCGAACGCTCCAAATAACACCTCAATGCTCTCACGGGGCAGAGGGGATTAGAGCCTTGGTCTTGCTCCGAGGGGGGAAGTGCCAAGAGAGAGATAACCTGGTCTCTAAACGGTGTTGAGAGACTCTTAGGTACATAGCCGCATCTCGGCTTCAGGATGACTTTAGAGTCATTTGGCCCGAATTCTAGGCATACAGGATTTATGGATAGAGCCTGTAGGTCGCCCATACGCTTGACTGATGCCAATGCTAGTAGCAGGGCAGTTTTTAGCGTTAGAGGTCGAAGGTCAACAGACTGCAGCGGCTCAAATGGAGGGCTCTTCAGAGCTCTCAGCACTGTGGGTAGGTCCCAAGTAGGAACTGTGACGGGGCGAGGAGGGTTGAGCCTTCTCGACCCCTTCAGAAAGCGAACGATCAGATCGTTCTTTCCCACAGACTGACCGTCCATAGGGACATGAAATGCCGCTATGGCCGCCACATAAACCCTGAGCGTGGAGGGAGAGCGTCCCTTGTCCAACAGCTCCTGAAGAAATGACAAAATCAATGATATGTCACACAAACTCGGGTCTGCACCGTGGGTGGAACACCAGGCGGAAAAGACAGACCACTTGAGTCCATAGAGTCGCCTGGTAGAGGGTGCTCTGGCCTCAGAAATAGTATTTAAAACGGTCTCGGGGAGATCTAAAGGCTCCCGTCGAGAGACCAGACATGCAGCGCCCACAGTTCCGGTTGGGGGTGCCAAAGCGTTTTGTTCGCCTGCGTTAAGAGATCTCGTCTCAACGGAACAGGCCACGGTGCTGATGACAGCAGCCGGTGGAGATCTGGGAACCAATGTTGGTTCTGCCAGAAGGGGGCCACTAGCAGGATTTTGAGTCTCTGTTCCCTGACCCGCCTGACTACGTGTGGTATCAGGGCGATCGGGGGAAAAGCATATAACAGGAGATTGGGCCAGTCGTGGGCCAATGCATCCTGCTCCTTTGAAAAATAAATTGGGCAGTGACAATTGTCTTTTGAGGCGAACAGGTCTACCTGAGCCTTGCCAAAGACTGCCCATATTTCCTGAATCGTCTGGGGATGAAGCATCCATTCGTCTGAGGAGACGTTGCTCCGAGACAGCATGTCTGCTCCTTGATTCAGCCTGCCAGGCACATGAGTTGCTCTGAGCGAGCGAAAGTTGAGCTGAGCCCATCGCAAGAGACGTTCCACTAATGTGAAAAGGCGTCTCGACGAAAGACCTCCCTGGTGATTTATGTACGACACCACTGTCATGTTGTCCGAGCGGACTAAGACGTGGTGTCCCTTTAAGACTGGCAGAAGTGTATGGAGGCCTAAACACACTGCTAGCATTTCTAGGCAGTTGATGTGAAGGCGTTTTTCGGCTTCTGACCACTGGCCGAATGCCGGCTGGCCATCGCACAGAGCTCCCCAACCTGAGTTGGACGCATCTGTCGAGACCATCTTCCTTCTGCACGCCATGTCCAGGGGAACGCCCCGTTCCATCCAAGAAAAATTCTTCCAAGGAGTCAGCGCTGTGACACAGGTCTGATCTACCTTGATGCGCAGGCGTCCTAGACGCCAGGCCTGAGGTGGAACTTTCGGTTTCAACCAGTACTGCAGAGGGCGCATTTGGAGTAGGCCCAGCTGGAGTACTGGAGATGCTGAGGCCATAAGACCCAGCATCTTCTGAAAAGCTTTGAGAGGGCGAAGGGCTCCGATTTTGAAGGAGGCCGCGAGCTTTCGGATGGCTTGAGCTCGCTGCGGCGCAACCATTGCCTTCATTTGAATGGAGTCGAAAACTGCTCCCAGGAACGTAATACGTTGGCTGGGAGACAGAGTGCTCTTGGCAAAATTGACCCTGAGTCCTAGGCGTTGCAAGTGGCTGAGGATCACGGATCTGTGATGTATTAGCTCGTTCTCTGACTGGGCCAGGATGAGCCAGTCGTCGAGGTAGTTCAAGACGCGGATTCCCTTCTGCCTCAGGGGGGAAAGAGCCGCGTCCATGCACTTCGTAAATGTGCGAGGAGCTAGAGACAGTCCGAACGGAAGGACTGTATATTGATAGGCCGCTCCCTCGAAGGCAAATCTCAAGAATTGCCTGTGGTGGGGGGCAATCTGGATGTGAAAGTATGCATCTTTCAGATCCAGCGAGCAAAACCAGTCCTTTGTGCGTATGTGCGAAAGGATCTGTTTTAGCGTGAGCATTTTTGAATGGCCGTCTCATGAGGGCGCAATTCAAACGCCTGAGGTCGAGGATGGGCCTCAGACCGCCATCCTTTTTTGGGACGAGGAAGTAGCGGCTGTAAAAGCCTGACTCGCTCTGTGCTGGGGGAACAGTTTCCACGGCACCTTTTGCCAGCAGATTCCTCACCTCTGTACGCAAAACCTCTATGTTTTTGCTGTGAACTGAGGTGGAGACCACTCCGCGAAAGCGGGGTGGTCTTCGAGCGAACTGCAGTGTATAACCTCGTTCTATTATGCCCATAACCCATTTCGACACCCCGGGGATGGCTTTCCAAGCCTCGGCCCGTGTGCTGAGGGGTTGCATTGGTTTGAGCGGTTGGGTGCCGCTTAACAACTCTGGAAGAGGAAATTTGCTCTCTTTTTGAAAATGTTTGTTTTTTATTTTTTCCGCTATCACAGCGGTAAGCTGTAAGGGCGCTGACAGAAAGGGCCCGTGAGTTACAGCCAGTTTGTTTGGAAACATGCAGCGCTCTGAACCCGGAACAGAACGGGGTGTTTGGAGGCTGAAGAGAGACATCTTGGGGGCTGGTCCGGCTCTGGCGAGACTTGACCCCTTCCTCTTCCTGTTTTTTAAATCAGGAAGACGCTGGAGGCGCCTGGTCCAACACGACCTTGGGTCGGGGTCCCTGACGTCTAGGGAAAGGGTAGCGTCTGGCCGAGCGGGAGCGATGACGTGGCTCCACCTGGGGGGCTGGCTGAGCAGCTGGCGGGGCGGTCTTTGCAGGCTGCTGAGTCGGCGCCGGTTTGGGGCGACTAGGAGCCGTTGCAGAGCTTGTGCGCTTTGGCAGGAAGTGTCGCATAGCCTGGGACGACTTCTGAGCGGCGGTGAAGCGCTCCGCAAACCCCTCTACTGCTGGGCCGAACAGACCGGTAGGAGAGATGGGGGAGTCAAGGAAGGCGACCTTGTCAGCGTCCTTGATCTCCGTTAGGTTTAGCCACAGGTGGCGCTCCAGCACCACCAAGCTGGCCATCGATCTGCCAATCGCCTGTGCCGTCATCTTAGTAGCACGCAATGCCAGGTCGGTCGCGCTGCGTAGTTCACGGAACGCAGCGTCGTCCATGCCAGCCTCATCCATACTGCGGAGGAGTTTTGCTTGATAGACCTGGAGGACCGCCATTGAGTGCAGCGCTGATGCTGCCTGTCCAGCCGAAGAATAAGCACGCCCAGCGAGAGCTGAAGTAGTTCTGCATGGCTTGGACGGATGAGTAGCCTTTGCCTTCCAGCCGATGGCAGTGGGCGGGCACAGATGCGCGGCCACAGTCTCATCTAGGGGGGGCAACTTGTCGTATCCTTTCTCTTCAGCGCCGTCAACCGTCGTGAGGGCGGAGGAAGAAGAGGTACGAAGGCGGGCGGAGTACGGAGCGCGCCAGGATTTAGAGATCTCACCGTGAACTTCCGGGAAGAACGGTGAAGCTCGCTGACGAGGGGCTTGGCGGCGCCCCGGCAGGAACCACTCATCCAAACGACTCCGTGCAGGCTCCTCAGGAGGAGACCAATCCAGTCCCAGCTCTTCAACAGCCTTAGATAGAACGCGGAAGAGTTCGGCGTCCATACCAGCGCTGGCGGTGCTGGGTTGAGCAGATGGACAGGGGGCGGGGTCTTGCGGCGAGCCCGACAGATCCTCTCCATCAGATGCAGCCAGAGACATGCTGTCATCCATGGCTTCCTCCTCACTCACTCCAAAAGAAACCAGATCGCTCGCGGCAGCCGAGGGATTTTGGTCTGGATGCGTGAAGAGAACAGGAGATACCTCTTCATGTGGTGAAGGTGAGGCACGCGGGGGATCAGCCGGCGTGAGCTCACCAATCACCGTGCGCCGAGTCGCTCTGCCCCGCTGCTTTTTCTTCACAGGCTCTTGTGAAGAAGAAAGCGGGAGGGCGCGAGGGGCGGGGTCGCTTTCTGAAAAGAAAGCTAGCCGCGAGCGCAAAGAGGAGAGACTCATGTCCCCGCAGTGGGAACAATCCGTCTCAGTGAGCGCGGCTTCGGCATGGGCGGAGCCCAAGCACGAGACGCACTCAGCGTGACCGTCAACAGCGTGCAGAGGGGCTCTGCACGAGCAACAGAAACGCCGTGGCATTTGAAACAACGCCAGTTGAAATTTGCTCTTTGGAAATATGCTCTTTCTATCGCCGGATCGCGGCAGGGAATCGCGTCAGCTGCTTGAAGCGTCAAACGACGAGCAGGCGGATCCGCTGCGAGGCTCTTCAACGGCGAGAGGCTTCTTTCTCGAGCGAAGGTCAGTCAATGTCAGCGAAGATGTGATGTCGTCGCTGAAGGAGAAGGATCTGAGATCCTGTGGCAAAATGCACGCTTATATAGCCGAATTCTCCGCCCCTTTTGGCGCGTTCGGGCGCGAATCATTGCCACAGGCTCGTGCAGCTCTGCTGCCGAGCCATTGGTTTGTTTTCATCTCACTGCACAAACCAATGGTCGTGCAGTTTCACTGCGTTATTGAAATACTTCAGTCTCAGGAGAAAAAGGAGCTTTTTCCCATAAGCGTCTTAACGACGCAGTACGAGTGTAGTATCGACAGGGAACAGCTTTTCAGCGCAGAACAAAGCTGGTTCCAGCAATGCAAGCTGAATCTCTGTCCCACTTTAACTTTGCAGTCTGTGCATGAATAAAACCTATTTTGCAACACAGAGAAACATATCTGAAGGTGTTAGAAGTGTTTTGCATGATTTTTGAAGTTAGACCCTGAAATGTCAGAAAACAGCTTTTCAGCGCAGAACAAAGTTGGTTCAGGCAATGCAAGCTGAATCTTGGTCCCACTTTAAATTTACACTCTGTGCATGAATAAAAGCTATTTTGCAACACAGAGAAACATAACTGATGGTGTTAGAAGTGTTTTACATGATTTTTGAAGTTAGACCCTGAAATGTCAGAAAACAGCTTTTCAGCGCAGAACAAAGCTGGTTCCAGCAATGCAAGCTGAATCTCTGTCCCACTTTAACTTTGCAGTCTGTGCATGAATAAAACCTATTTTGCAACACAGAGAAACATATCTGAAGGTGTTAGAAGTGTTTTGCATGATTTTTGAAGTTAGACCCTGAAATGTCAGAAAACAGCTTTTCAGCGCAGAACAAAGCTGGTTCAAGCAATGCAAGCTGAATCTCGGTCCCACTTTAACTTTGCAGTCTGTGCATGAATAAAAGCTATTTTGCAACACAGAGAAACATATCTGAAGGTGTTAGAAGTGTTTTGCATGATTTTTGAAGTTAGACCCTGAAATGTCAGAAAACAGCTTTTCAGCGCAGAACAAAGTTGGTTCAGGCAATGCAAGCTGAATCTTGGTCCCACTTTAAATTTACACTCTGTGCATGAATAAAAGCTATTTTGCAACACAGAGAAACATATCTGAAGGTGTTAGAAATGTTTTACATGATTTTTGAAGTTAGACCCTGAAATGTCAGAAAACAGCTTTTCAGCGCAGAACAAAGCTGGTTCCAGCAATGCAAGCTGAATCTCTGTCCCACTTTAACTTTGCAGTCTGTGCATGAATAAAACCTATTTTGCAACACAGAGAAACATATCTGAAGGTGTTAGAAGTGTTTTGCATGATTTTTGAAGTTAGACCCTGAAATGTCAGAAAACAGCTTTTCAGCACAGAACAAAGTTGGTTCAGGCAATGCAAGCTGAATCTTGGTCCCACTTTAAATTTACACTCTGTGCATGAATAAAAGCTATTTTGCAACACAGAGAAACATATCTGAAGGTGTTAGAAGTGTTTTGCATGATTTTTGAAGTTAGACCCTGAAATGTCAGAAAACAGCTTTTCAGCGCAGAAAAAAGTTGGTTCAGGCAATGCAAGCTGAATCTCTGTCCCACTTTAAATTTACACTCTGTGCATGAATAAAAGCTATTTTGCAACACAGAGAAACATATCTGAAGGTGTTAGAAGTGTTTTACATGATTTTTGAAGTTAGACCCTGAAATGTCAGAAAACAGCTTTTCAGCGCAGAACAAAGCTGGTTCCAGCAATGCAAGCTGAATCTCTGTCCCACTTTAACTTTGCACTCTGTGCATGAATAAAACCTATTTTGCAACACAGAGAAAAATATCTGAAGGTGTTAGAAGTGTTTTGCATGATTTTTGAAGTTAGACCCTGAAATGTCAGAAAACAGCTTTTCAGCGCAGAACAAAGTTGGTTCAGGCAATGCAAGCTGAATCTTGGTCCCACTTTAAATTTACACTCTGTGCATGAATAAAACCTATTTTGCAACACAGAGAAACATATCTGAAGGTGTTAGAAGTGTTTTGCATGATTTTTGAAGTTAGACCCTGAAATGTCAGAAAACAGCTTTTCAGCGCAGAACAAAGCTGGTTCCAGCAATGCAAGCTGAATCTCTGTCCCACTTTAACTTTGCAGTCTGTGCATGAATAAAACCTATTTTGCAACACAGAGAAACATATCTGAAGGTGTTAGAAGTGTTTTGCATGATTTTTGAAGTTAGACCCTGAAATGTCAGAAAACAGCTTTTCAGCGCAGAACAAAGCTGGTTCCAGCAATGCAAGCTGAATCTCTGTCCCACTTTAACTTTGCAGTCTGTGCATGAATAAAACCTATTTTGCAACACAGAGAAACATATCTGAAGGTGTTAGAAGTGTTTTGCATGATTTTTGAAGTTAGACCCTGAAATGTCAGAAAACAGCTTTTCAGAGCAGAACAAAGTTGGTTCAGGCAATGCAAGCTGAATCTTGGTCCCACTTTAAATTTACACTCTGTGCATGAATAAAAGCTATTTTGCAACACAGAGAAACATATCTGAAGGTGTTAGAAGTGTTTTGCATGATTTTTGAAGTTAGACCCTGAAATGTCAGAAAACAGCTTTTCAGCGCAGAAAAAAGTTGGTTCAGGCAATGCAAGCTGAATCTCTGTCTCACTTTAAATTTACACTCTGTGCATGAATAAAACCTATTTTGCAACACAGAGAAACATATCTGAAGGTGTTAGAAGTGTTTTGCATGATTTTTGAAGTTAGACCCTGAAATGTCAGAAAACAGCTTTTCAGCGCAGAACAAAGCTGGTTCCAGCAATGCAAGCTGAATCTCTGTCCCACTTTAACTTTGCAGTCTGTGCATGAATAAAACCTATTTTGCAACACAGAGAAACATATCTGAAGGTGTTAGAAGTGTTTTGCATGATTTTTGAAGTTAGACCCTGAAATGTCAGAAAACAGCTTTTCAGCGCAGAACAAAGCTGGTTCAAGCAATGCAAGCTGAATCTCGGTCCCACTTTAACTTTGCAGTCTGTGCATGAATAAAAGCTATTTTGCAACACAGAGAAACATATCTGAAGGTGTTAGAAGTGTTTTGCATGATTTTTGAAGTTAGACCCTGAAATGTCAGAAAACAGCTTTTCAGCGCAGAACAAAGTTGGTTCAGGCAATGCAAGCTGAATCTTGGTCCCACTTTAAATTTACACTGTGTGCATGAATAAAAGCTATTTTGCAACACAGAGAAACATATCTGAAGGTGTTAGAAGTGTTTTGCATGATTTTTGAAGTTAGACCCTGAAATGTCAGAAAACAGCTTTTCAGCGCAGAACAAAGTTGGTTCAGGCAATGCAAGCTGAATCTCTGTCCCACTTTAAATTTACACTCTGTGCATGAATAAAAGCTATTTTGCAACACAGAGAAACATATCTGAAGGTGTTAGAAGTGTTTTACATGATTTTTGAAGTTAGACCCTGAAATGTCAGAAAACAGCGTTTCAGCGCAGAACAAAGTTGGTTCAGGCAATGCAAGCTGAATCTCTGTCTCACTTTAACTTTGCAGTCTGTGCATTAATAAAACCTATTTTGCAACACAGAGAAACATATCTGAAGGTGTTAGAAGTGTTTTGCATGATTTTTGAAGTTAGACCCTGAAATGTCAGAAAACAGCTTTTCAGCGCAGAACAAAGCTGGTTCCAGCAATGCAAGCTGAATCTCTGTCCCACTTTAACTTTGCAGTCTGTGCATGAATAAAACCTATTTTGCAACACAGAGAAACATATCTGAAGGTGTTAGAAGTGTTTTGCATGATTTTTGAAGTTAGACCCTGAAATGTCAGAAAACAGCTTTTCAGCGCAGAACAAAGTTGGTTCAGGCAATGCAAGCTGAATCTTGGTCCCACTTTAAATTTACACTCTGTGCATGAATAAAAGCTATTTCGCAACACAGAGAAACATAACTGATGGTGTTAGAAGTGTTTTACATGATTTTTGAAGTTAGACCCTGAAATGTCAGAAAACAGCTTTTCAGCGCAGAACAAAGCTGGTTCCAGCAATGCAAGCTGAATCTCTGTCCCACTTTAACTTTGCAGTCTGTGCATGAATAAAACCTATTTTGCAACACAGAGAAACATATCTGAAGGTGTTAGAAGTGTTTTGCATGATTTTTGAAGTTAGACCCTGAAATGTCAGAAAACAGCTTTTCAGCGCAGAACAAAGCTGGTTCAAGCAATGCAAGCTGAATCTCGGTCCCACTTTAACTTTGCAGTCTGTGCATGAATAAAAGCTATTTTGCAACACAGAGAAACATATCTGAAGGTGTTAGAAGTGTTTTGCATGATTTTTGAAGTTAGACCCTGAAATGTCAGAAAACAGCTTTTCAGCGCAGAACAAAGTTGGTTCAGGCAATGCAAGCTGAATCTTGGTCCCACTTTAAATTTACACTGTGTGCATGAATAAAAGCTATTTTGCAACACAGAGAAACATATCTGAAGGTGTTAGAAGTGTTTTGCATGATTTTTGAAGTTAGACCCTGAAATGTCAGAAAACAGCTTTTCAGCGCAGAACAAAGTTGGTTCAGGCAATGCAAGCTGAATCTCTGTCCCACTTTAAATTTACACTGTGTGCATGAATAAAAGCTATTTTGCAACACAGAGAAACATATCTGAAGGTGTTAGAAGTGTTTTACATGATTTTTGAAGTTAGACCCTGAAATGTCAGAAAACAGCTTTTCAGCGCAGAACAAAGCTGGTTCCAGCAATGCAAGCTGAATCTCTGTCCCACTTTAACTTTGCACTCTGTGCATGAATAAAACCTATTTTGCAACACAGAGAAACATATCTGAAGGTGTTAGAAGTGTTTTGCATGATTTTTGAAGTTAGACCCTGAAATGTCAGAAAACAGCTTTTCAGCGCAGAACAAAGTTGGTTCAGGCAATGCAAGCTGAATCTTGGTCCCACTTTAAATTTACACTCTGTGCATGAATAAAAGCTATTTTGCAACACAGAGAAACATATCTGAAGATGTTAGAAGTGTTTTGCATGATTTTTGAAGTTAGACCCTGAAATGTCAGAAAACAGCTTTTCAGCGCAGAAAAAAGTTGGTTCAGGCAATGCAAGCTGAATCTCTGTCTCACTTTAAATTTACACTCTGTGCATGAATAAAACCTATTTTGCAACACAGAGAAACATATCTGAAGGTGTTAGAAGTGTTTTGCATGATTTTTGAAGTTAGACCCTGAAATGTCAGAAAACAGCTTTTCAGCGCAGAACAAAGCTGGTTCCAGCAATGCAAGCTGAATCTCTGTCCCACTTTAACTTTGCAGTCTGTGCATGAATAAAACCTATTTTGCAACACAGAGAAACATATCTGAAGGTGTTAGAAGTGTTTTGCATGATTTTTGAAGTTAGACCCTGAAATGTCAGAACACAGCTTTTCAGCGCAGAACAAAGCTGGTTCAAGCAATGCAAGCTGAATCTCGGTCCCACTTTAACTTTGCAGTCTGTGCATGAATAAAAGCTATTTTGCAACACAGAGAAACATATCTGAAGGTGTTAGAAGTGTTTTGCATGATTTTTGAAGTTAGACCCTGAAATGTCAGAAAACAGCTTTTCAGCGCAGAACAAAGTTGGTTCAGGCAATGCAAGCTGAATCTTGGTCCCACTTTAAATTTACACTGTGTGCATGAATAAAAGCTATTTTGCAACACAGAGAAACATATCTGAAGGTGTTAGAAGTGTTTTGCATGATTTTTGAAGTTAGACCCTGAAATGTCAGAAAACAGCTTTTCAGCGCAGAACAAAGTTGGTTCAGGCAATGCAAGCTGAATCTCTGTCCCAATTTAAATTTACACTCTGTGCATGAATAAAAGCTATTTTGCAACACAGAGAAACATATCTGAAGGTGTTAGAAGTGTTTTACATGATTTTTGAAGTTAGACCCTGAAATGTCAGAAAACAGCTTTTCAGCGCAGAACAAAGCTGGTTCCAGCAATGCAAGCTGAATCTCTGTCCCACTTTAACTTTGCACTCTGTGCATGAATAAAACCTATTTTGCAACACAGAGAAACATATCTGAAGGCGTTAGAAGTGTTTTGCATGATTTTTGAAGTTAGAACCTGAAATGTCAGAAAACAGCTTTTCAGCGCAGAACAAAGTTGGTTCAGGCAATGCAAGCTGAATCTTGGTCCCACTTTAAATTTACACTCTGTGCATGAATAAAAGCTATTTTGCAACACAGAGAAACATATCTGAAGGTGTTAGAAGTGTGTTGCATGATTTTTGAAGTTAGACCCTGAAATGTCAGAAAACAGCTTTTCAGCGCAGAAAAAAGTTGGTTCAGGCAATGCAAGCTGAATCTCTGTCTCACTTTAAATTTACACTCTGTGCATGAATAAAACCTATTTTGCAACACAGAGAAACATATCTGAAGGTGTTAGAAGTGTTTTGCATGATTTTTGAAGTTAGACCCTGAAATGTCAGAAAACAGCTTTTCAGCGCAGAACAAAGCTGGTTCCAGCAATGCAAGCTGAATCTCTGTCTTTCTCCTGAGACTGAAGTATTTCAATAACGCAGTGAAACTGCACGACCATTGGTTTGTGCAGTGAGATGAAAACAAACCAATGGCTCGGCAGCGGAGCTGCACGAGCCTGTGGCAATGATTCGCGCCCGAACGCGCCAAAAGGGGCGGAGAATTCGGCTATATAAGCGTGCATTTTGCCACAGGATCTCAGGTTCTTCGACTGAAGCGACGACTGAGTCGTGCAGCTACTTAGCAACGGCAAGCAACGCAGTACTCGTTCCCGTATCTCAGGGAACCGAGGTTACGAAAGTAACCGAGTACGTTCCCTGTCGATACTACACTCGTACTGCGTCGTTAAGACGCTTATGGGGAACCAGTACAATCCCGCCGTTGCTAAGGTAGAGGAACGACTGTATGGCCCTAGCACAGGATGGGCTAGTAGGAGCCAATTTGCTCAATAGGATAACCTAATGAACATTCCGTTCCAAGGAAAAACGATACACTTGGAAACTCCCAGAGGCCAAGTGCATGCATAGCAATACTGGTAACAGAATTCCTCATGCAGAAAGGACCCTAGTCTGCAAGACAGGGACATCTAGATTATAAAACCTAGCAAATGTGGACGGTGAGGCCCAGCCTGCCGCCGCACATATTTCTGCAATGGATACTCCGCTGGACCGGGCCCATGACGAGGCGACGCCTCTAGTCGAATGGGCTCTTACCCCCATGGGACATGGCAGACCCAAAGAAGAGTAAGCCAGCATTATAGCTTCCACTATCCACTTGGATAGTCTATGTTTTGTGACCGATAACCCTTTGTTGCGGCCTCCAAAACACACAAAGAGCTGTTCTGACTTCCTAAAAGAAGCCGAACGCTCCAAATAACACCTCAATGCTCTCACGGGGCAGAGGGGATTAGAGCCTTGGTCTTGCTCCGAGGGGGGAAGTGCCAAGAGAGAGATAACCTGGTCTCTAAACGGTGTTGAGAGACTCTTAGGTACATAGCCGCATCTCGGCTTCAGGATGACTTTAGAGTCATTTGGCCCGAATTCTAGGCATACAGGATTTATGGATAGAGCCTGTAGGTCGCCCATACGCTTGACTGATGCCAATGCTAGTAGCAGGGCAGTTTTTAGCGTTAGAGGTCGAAGGTCAACAGACTGCAGCGGCTCAAATGGAGGGCTCTTCAGAGCTCTCAGCACTGTGGGTAGGTCCCAAGTAGGAACTGTGACGGGGCGAGGAGGGTTGAGCCTTCTCGACCCCTTCAGAAAGCGAACGATCAGATCGTTCTTTCCCACAGACTGACCGTCCATAGGGACATGAAATGCCGCTATGGCCGCCACATAAACCCTGAGCGTGGAGGGAGAGCGTCCCTTGTCCAACAGCTCCTGAAGAAATGACAAAATCAATGATATGTCACACAAACTCGGGTCTGCACCGTGGGTGGAACACCAGGCGGAAAAGACAGACCACTTGAGTCCATAGAGTCGCCTGGTAGAGGGTGCTCTGGCCTCAGAAATAGTATTTAAAACGGTCTCGGGGAGATCTAAAGGCTCCCGTCGAGAGACCAGACATGCAGCGCCCACAGTTCCGGTTGGGGGTGCCAAAGCGTTTTGTTCGCCTGCGTTAAGAGATCTCGTCTCAACGGAACAGGCCACGGTGCTGATGACAGCAGCCGGTGGAGATCTGGGAACCAATGTTGGTTCTGCCAGAAGGGGGCCACTAGCAGGATTTTGAGTCTCTGTTCCCTGACCCGCCTGACTACGTGTGGTATCAGGGCGATCGGGGGAAAAGCATATAACAGGAGATTGGGCCAGTCGTGGGCCAATGCATCCTGCTCCTTTGAAAAATAAATTGGGCAGTGACAATTGTCTTTTGAGGCGAACAGGTCTACCTGAGCCTTGCCAAAGACTGCCCATATTTCCTGAATCGTCTGGGGATGAAGCATCCATTCGTCTGAGGAGACGTTGCTCCGAGACAGCATGTCTGCTCCTTGATTCAGCCTGCCAGGCACATGAGTTGCTCTGAGCGAGCGAAAGTTGAGCTGAGCCCATCGCAAGAGACGTTCCACTAATGTGAAAAGGCGTCTCGACGAAAGACCTCCCTGGTGATTTATGTACGACACCACTGTCATGTTGTCCGAGCGGACTAAGACGTGGTGTCCCTTTAAGACTGGCAGAAGTGTATGGAGGCCTAAACACACTGCTAGCATTTCTAGGCAGTTGATGTGAAGGCGTTTTTCGGCTTCTGACCACTGGCCGAATGCCGGCTGGCCATCGCACAGAGCTCCCCAACCTGAGTTGGACGCATCTGTCGAGACCATCTTCCTTCTGCACGCCATGTCCAGGGGAACGCCCCGTTCCATCCAAGAAAAATTCTTCCAAGGAGTCAGCGCTGTGACACAGGTCTGATCTACCTTGATGCGCAGGCGTCCTAGACGCCAGGCCTGAGGTGGAACTTTCGGTTTCAACCAGTACTGCAGAGGGCGCATTTGGAGTAGGCCCAGCTGGAGTACTGGAGATGCTGAGGCCATAAGACCCAGCATCTTCTGAAAAGCTTTGAGAGGGCGAAGGGCTCCGATTTTGAAGGAGGCCGCGAGCTTTCGGATGGCTTGAGCTCGCTGCGGCGCAACCATTGCCTTCATTTGAATGGAGTCGAAAACTGCTCCCAGGAACGTAATACGTTGGCTGGGAGACAGAGTGCTCTTGGCAAAATTGACCCTGAGTCCTAGGCGTTGCAAGTGGCTGAGGATCACGGATCTGTGATGTATTAGCTCGTTCTCTGACTGGGCCAGGATGAGCCAGTCGTCGAGGTAGTTCAAGACGCGGATTCCCTTCTGCCTCAGGGGGGAAAGAGCCGCGTCCATGCACTTCGTAAATGTGCGAGGAGCTAGAGACAGTCCGAACGGAAGGACTGTATATTGATAGGCCGCTCCCTCGAAGGCAAATCTCAAGAATTGCCTGTGGTGGGGGGCAATCTGGATGTGAAAGTATGCATCTTTCAGATCCAGCGAGCAAAACCAGTCCTTTGTGCGTATGTGCGAAAGGATCTGTTTTAGCGTGAGCATTTTTGAATGGCCGTCTCATGAGGGCGCAATTCAAACGCCTGAGGTCGAGGATGGGCCTCAGACCGCCATCCTTTTTTGGGACGAGGAAGTAGCGGCTGTAAAAGCCTGACTCGCTCTGTGCTGGGGGAACAGTTTCCACGGCACCTTTTGCCAGCAGATTCCTCACCTCTGTACGCAAAACCTCTATGTTTTTGCTGTGAACTGAGGTGGAGACCACTCCGCGAAAGCGGGGTGGTCTTCGAGCGAACTGCAGTGTATAACCTCGTTCTATTATGCCCATAACCCATTTCGACACCCCGGGGATGGCTTTCCAAGCCTCGGCCCGTGTGCTGAGGGGTTGCATTGGTTTGAGCGGTTGGGTGCCGCTTAACAACTCTGGAAGAGGAAATTTGCTCTCTTTTTGAAAATGTTTGTTTTTTATTTTTTCCGCTATCACAGCGGTAAGCTGTAAGGGCGCTGACAGAAAGGGCCCGTGAGTTACAGCCAGTTTGTTTGGAAACATGCAGCGCTCTGAACCCGGAACAGAACGGGGTGTTTGGAGGCTGAAGAGAGACATCTTGGGGGCTGGTCCGGCTCTGGCGAGACTTGACCCCTTCCTCTTCCTGTTTTTTAAATCAGGAAGACGCTGGAGGCGCCTGGTCCAACACGACCTTGGGTCGGGGTCCCTGACGTCTAGGGAAAGGGTAGCGTCTGGCCGAGCGGGAGCGATGACGTGGCTCCACCTGGGGGGCTGGCTGAGCAGCTGGCGGGGCGGTCTTTGCAGGCTGCTGAGTCGGCGCCGGTTTGGGGCGACTAGGAGCCGTTGCAGAGCTTGTGCGCTTTGGCAGGAAGTGTCGCATAGCCTGGGACGACTTCTGAGCGGCGGTGAAGCGCTCCGCAAACCCCTCTACTGCTGGGCCGAACAGACCGGTAGGAGAGATGGGGGAGTCAAGGAAGGCGACCTTGTCAGCGTCCTTGATCTCCGTTAGGTTTAGCCACAGGTGGCGCTCCAGCACCACCAAGCTGGCCATCGATCTGCCAATCGCCTGTGCCGTCATCTTAGTAGCACGCAATGCCAGGTCGGTCGCGCTGCGTAGTTCACGGAACGCAGCGTCGTCCATGCCAGCCTCATCCATACTGCGGAGGAGTTTTGCTTGATAGACCTGGAGGACCGCCATTGAGTGCAGCGCTGATGCTGCCTGTCCAGCCGAAGAATAAGCACGCCCAGCGAGAGCTGAAGTAGTTCTGCATGGCTTGGACGGATGAGTAGCCTTTGCCTTCCAGCCGATGGCAGTGGGCGGGCACAGATGCGCGGCCACAGTCTCATCTAGGGGGGGCAACTTGTCGTATCCTTTCTCTTCAGCGCCGTCAACCGTCGTGAGGGCGGAGGAAGAAGAGGTACGAAGGCGGGCGGAGTACGGAGCGCGCCAGGATTTAGAGATCTCACCGTGAACTTCCGGGAAGAACGGTGAAGCTCGCTGACGAGGGGCTTGGCGGCGCCCCGGCAGGAACCACTCATCCAAACGACTCCGTGCAGGCTCCTCAGGAGGAGACCAATCCAGTCCCAGCTCTTCAACAGCCTTAGATAGAACGCGGAAGAGTTCGGCGTCCATACCAGCGCTGGCGGTGCTGGGTTGAGCAGATGGACAGGGGGCGGGGTCTTGCGGCGAGCCCGACAGATCCTCTCCATCAGATGCAGCCAGAGACATGCTGTCATCCATGGCTTCCTCCTCACTCACTCCAAAAGAAACCAGATCGCTCGCGGCAGCCGAGGGATTTTGGTCTGGATGCGTGAAGAGAACAGGAGATACCTCTTCATGTGGTGAAGGTGAGGCACGCGGGGGATCAGCCGGCGTGAGCTCACCAATCACCGTGCGCCGAGTCGCTCTGCCCCGCTGCTTTTTCTTCACAGGCTCTTGTGAAGAAGAAAGCGGGAGGGCGCGAGGGGCGGGGTCGCTTTCTGAAAAGAAAGCTAGCCGCGAGCGCAAAGAGGAGAGACTCATGTCCCCGCAGTGGGAACAATCCGTCTCAGTGAGCGCGGCTTCGGCATGGGCGGAGCCCAAGCACGAGACGCACTCAGCGTGACCGTCAACAGCGTGCAGAGGGGCTCTGCACGAGCAACAGAAACGCCGTGGCATTTGAAACAACGCCAGTTGAAATTTGCTCTTTGGAAATATGCTCTTTCTATCGCCGGATCGCGGCAGGGAATCGCGTCAGCTGCTTGAAGCGTCAAACGACGAGCAGGCGGATCCGCTGCGAGGCTCTTCAACGGCGAGAGGCTTCTTTCTCGAGCGAAGGTCAGTCAATGTCAGCGAAGATGTGATGTCGTCGCTGAAGGAGAAGGATCTGAGATCCTGTGGCAAAATGCACGCTTATATAGCCGAATTCTCCGCCCCTTTTGGCGCGTTCGGGCGCGAATCATTGCCACAGGCTCGTGCAGCTCTGCTGCCGAGCCATTGGTTTGTTTTCATCTCACTGCACAAACCAATGGTCGTGCAGTTTCACTGCGTTATTGAAATACTTCAGTCTCAGGAGAAAAAGGAGCTTTTTCCCATAAGCGTCTTAACGACGCAGTACGAGTGTAGTATCGACAGGGAACAGCTTTTCAGCGCAGAACAAAGCTGGTTCCAGCAATGCAAGCTGAATCTCTGTCCCACTTTAACTTTGCAGTCTGTGCATGAATAAAACCTATTTTGCAACACAGAGAAACATATCTGAAGGTGTTAGAAGTGTTTTGCATGATTTTTGAAGTTAGACCCTGAAATGTCAGAAAACAGCTTTTCAGCGCAGAACAAAGTTGGTTCAGGCAATGCAAGCTGAATCTTGGTCCCACTTTAAATTTACACTCTGTGCATGAATAAAAGCTATTTTGCAACACAGAGAAACATAACTGATGGTGTTAGAAGTGTTTTACATGATTTTTGAAGTTAGACCCTGAAATGTCAGAAAACAGCTTTTCAGCGCAGAACAAAGCTGGTTCCAGCAATGCAAGCTGAATCTCTGTCCCACTTTAACTTTGCAGTCTGTGCATGAATAAAACCTATTTTGCAACACAGAGAAACATATCTGAAGGTGTTAGAAGTGTTTTGCATGATTTTTGAAGTTAGACCCTGAAATGTCAGAAAACAGCTTTTCAGCGCAGAACAAAGCTGGTTCAAGCAATGCAAGCTGAATCTCGGTCCCACTTTAACTTTGCAGTCTGTGCATGAATAAAAGCTATTTTGCAACACAGAGAAACATATCTGAAGGTGTTAGAAGTGTTTTGCATGATTTTTGAAGTTAGACCCTGAAATGTCAGAAAACAGCTTTTCAGCGCAGAACAAAGTTGGTTCAGGCAATGCAAGCTGAATCTTGGTCCCACTTTAAATTTACACTCTGTGCATGAATAAAAGCTATTTTGCAACACAGAGAAACATATCTGAAGGTGTTAGAAATGTTTTACATGATTTTTGAAGTTAGACCCTGAAATGTCAGAAAACAGCTTTTCAGCGCAGAACAAAGCTGGTTCCAGCAATGCAAGCTGAATCTCTGTCCCACTTTAACTTTGCAGTCTGTGCATGAATAAAACCTATTTTGCAACACAGAGAAACATATCTGAAGGTGTTAGAAGTGTTTTGCATGATTTTTGAAGTTAGACCCTGAAATGTCAGAAAACAGCTTTTCAGCACAGAACAAAGTTGGTTCAGGCAATGCAAGCTGAATCTTGGTCCCACTTTAAATTTACACTCTGTGCATGAATAAAAGCTATTTTGCAACACAGAGAAACATATCTGAAGGTGTTAGAAGTGTTTTGCATGATTTTTGAAGTTAGACCCTGAAATGTCAGAAAACAGCTTTTCAGCGCAGAAAAAAGTTGGTTCAGGCAATGCAAGCTGAATCTCTGTCCCACTTTAAATTTACACTCTGTGCATGAATAAAAGCTATTTTGCAACACAGAGAAACATATCTGAAGGTGTTAGAAGTGTTTTACATGATTTTTGAAGTTAGACCCTGAAATGTCAGAAAACAGCTTTTCAGCGCAGAACAAAGCTGGTTCCAGCAATGCAAGCTGAATCTCTGTCCCACTTTAACTTTGCACTCTGTGCATGAATAAAACCTATTTTGCAACACAGAGAAAAATATCTGAAGGTGTTAGAAGTGTTTTGCATGATTTTTGAAGTTAGACCCTGAAATGTCAGAAAACAGCTTTTCAGCGCAGAACAAAGTTGGTTCAGGCAATGCAAGCTGAATCTTGGTCCCACTTTAAATTTACACTCTGTGCATGAATAAAAGCTATTTTGCAACACAGAGAAACATATCTGAAGATGTTAGAAGTGTTTTGCATGATTTTTGAAGTTAGACCCTGAAATGTCAGAAAACAGCTTTTCAGCGCAGAAAAAAGTTGGTTCAGGCAATGCAAGCTGAATCTCTGTCTCACTTTAAATTTACACTCTGTGCATGAATAAAACCTATTTTGCAACACAGAGAAACATATCTGAAGGTGTTAGAAGTGTTTTGCATGATTTTTGAAGTTAGACCCTGAAATGTCAGAAAACAGCTTTTCAGCGCAGAACAAAGCTGGTTCCAGCAATGCAAGCTGAATCTCTGTCCCACTTTAACTTTGCAGTCTGTGCATGAATAAAACCTATTTTGCAACACAGAGAAACATATCTGAAGGTGTTAGAAGTGTTTTGCATGATTTTTGAAGTTAGACCCTGAAATGTCAGAAAACAGCTTTTCAGCGCAGAACAAAGCTGGTTCCAGCAATGCAAGCTGAATCTCTGTCCCACTTTAACTTTGCAGTCTGTGCATGAATAAAACCTATTTTGCAACACAGAGACACATATCTGAAGGTGTTAGAAGTGTTTTGCATGATTTTTGAAGTTAGACCCTGAAATGTCAGAAAACAGCTTTTCAGAGCAGAACAAAGTTGGTTCAGGCAATGCAAGCTGAATCTTGGTCCCACTTTAAATTTACACTCTGTGCATGAATAAAAGCTATTTTGCAACACAGAGAAACATATCTGAAGGTGTTAGAAGTGTTTTGCATGATTTTTGAAGTTAGACCCTGAAATGTCAGAAAACAGCTTTTCAGCGCAGAAAAAAGTTGGTTCAGGCAATGCAAGCTGAATCTCTGTCTCACTTTAAATTTACACTCTGTGCATGAATAAAAGCTATTTTGCAACACAGAGAAACATATCTGAAGGTGTTAGAAGTGTTTTGCATGATTTTTGAAGTTAGACCCTGAAATGTCAGAAAACAGCTTTTCAGCGCAGAACAAAGTTGGTTCAGGCAATGCAAGCTGAATCTCTGTCCCACTTTAAATTTACACTCTGTGCATGAATAAAAGCTATTTTGCAACACAGAGAAACATATCTGAAGGTGTTAGAAGTGTTTTACATGATTTTTGAAGTTAGACCCTGAAATGTCAGAAAACAGCTTTTCAGCGCAGAACAAAGCTGGTTCCAGCAATGCAAGCTGAATCTCTGTCCCACTTTAACTTTGCAGTCTGTGCATGAATAAAACCTATTTTGCAACACAGAGAAACATATCTGAAGGTGTTAGAAGTGTTTTGCATGATTTTTGAAGTTAGACCCTGAAATGTCAGAAAACAGCTTTTCAGCGCAGAACAAAGCTGGTTCAAGCAATGCAAGCTGAATCTCGGTCCCACTTTAACTTTGCAGTCTGTGCATGAATAAAAGCTATTTTGCAACACAGAGAAACATATCTGAAGGTGTTAGAAGTGTTTTGCATGATTTTTGAAGTTAGACCCTGAAATGTCAGAAAACAGCTTTTCAGCGCAGAACAAAGTTGGTTCAGGCAATGCAAGCTGAATCTTGGTCCCACTTTAAATTTACACTGTGTGCATGAATAAAAGCTATTTTGCAACACAGAGAAACATATCTGAAGGTGTTAGAAGTGTTTTGCATGATTTTTGAAGTTAGACCCTGAAATGTCAGAAAACAGCTTTTCAGCGCAGAACAAAGTTGGTTCAGGCAATGCAAGCTGAATCTCTGTCCCACTTTAAATTTACACTCTGTGCATGAATAAAAGCTATTTTGCAACACAGAGAAACATATCTGAAGGTGTTAGAAGTGTTTTACATGATTTTTGAAGTTAGACCCTGAAATGTCAGAAAACAGCTTTTCAGCGCAGAACAAAGCTGGTTCCAGCAATGCAAGCTGAATCTCTGTCCCACTTTAACTTTGCACTCTGTGCATGAATAAAACCTATTTTGCAACACAGAGAAACATATCTGAAGGTGTTAGAAGTGTTTTGCATGATTTTTGAAGTTAGACCCTGAAATGTCAGAAAACAGCTTTTCAGCGCAGAACAAAGTTGGTTCAGGCAATGCAAGCTGAATCTTGGTCCCACTTTAAATTTACACTCTGTGCATGAATAAAAGCTATTTTGCAACACAGAGAAACATATCTGAAGATGTTAGAAGTGTTTTGCATGATTTTTGAAGTTAGACCCTGAAATGTCAGAAAACAGCTTTTCAGCGCAGAAAAAAGTTGGTTCAGGCAATGCAAGCTGAATCTCTGTCTCACTTTAAATTTACACTCTGTGCATGAATAAAACCTATTTTGCAACACAGAGAAACATATCTGAAGGTGTTAGAAGTGTTTTGCATGATTTTTGAAGTTAGACCCTGAAATGTCAGAAAACAGCTTTTCAGCGCAGAACAAAGCTGGTTCCAGCAATGCAAGCTGAATCTCTGTCCCACTTTAACTTTGCAGTCTGTGCATGAATAAAACCTATTTTGCAACACAGAGAAACATATCTGAAGGTGTTAGAAGTGTTTTGCATGATTTTTGAAGTTAGACCCTGAAATGTCAGAACACAGCTTTTCAGCGCAGAACAAAGCTGGTTCAAGCAATGCAAGCTGAATCTCGGTCCCACTTTAACTTTGCAGTCTGTGCATGAATAAAAGCTATTTTGCAACACAGAGAAACATATCTGAAGGTGTTAGAAGTGTTTTGCATGATTTTTGAAGTTAGACCCTGAAATGTCAGAAAACAGCTTTTCAGCGCAGAACAAAGTTGGTTCAGGCAATGCAAGCTGAATCTTGGTCCCACTTTAAATTTACACTGTGTGCATGAATAAAAGCTATTTTGCAACACAGAGAAACATATCTGAAGGTGTTAGAAGTGTTTTGCATGATTTTTGAAGTTAGACCCTGAAATGTCAGAAAACAGCTTTTCAGCGCAGAACAAAGTTGGTTCAGGCAATGCAAGCTGAATCTCTGTCCCACTTTAAATTTACACTCTGTGCATGAATAAAAGCTATTTTGCAACACAGAGAAACATATCTGAAGGTGTTAGAAGTGTTTTACATGATTTTTGAAGTTAGACCCTGAAATGTCAGAAAACAGCTTTTCAGCGCAGAACAAAGTTGGTTCAGGCAATGCAAGCTGAATCTTGGTCCCACTTTAAATTTACACTCTGTGCATGAATAAAAGCTATTTTGCAACACAGAGAAACATATCTGAAGGTGTTAGAAGTGTGTTGCATGATTTTTGAAGTTAGACCCTGAAATGTCAGAAAACAGCTTTTCAGCGCAGAAAAAAGTTGGTTCAGGCAATGCAAGCTGAATCTCTGTCTCACTTTAAATTTACACTCTGTGCATGAATAAAACCTATTTTGCAACACAGAGAAACATATCTGAAGGTGTTAGAAGTGTTTTGCATGATTTTTGAAGTTAGACCCTGAAATGTCAGAAAACAGCTTTTCAGCGCAGAACAAAGCTGGTTCCAGCAATGCAAGCTGAATCTCTGTCCCACTTTAACTTTGCAGTCTGTGCATGAATAAATCCTATTTTGCAACAAAGAGAAACATATCTGAAGGTGTTAGAAGTGTTTTGCATGATTTTTGAAGTTAGACCCTGAAATGTCAGAAAACAGCTTTTCAGCGCAGAACAAAGCTGGTTCCAGCAATGCAAGCTGAATCTCTGTCTTTCTCCTGAGACTGAAGTATTTCAATAACGCAGTGAAACTGCACGACCATTGGTTTGTGCAGTGAGATGAAAACAAACCAATGGCTCGGCAGCGGAGCTGCACGAGCCTGTGGCAATGATTCGCGCCCGAACGCGCCAAAAGGGGCGGAGAATTCGGCTATATAAGCGTGCATTTTGCCACAGGATCTCAGGTTCTTCGACTGAAGCGACGACTGAGTCGTGCAGCTACTTAGCAACGGCAAGCAACGCAGTACTCGTTCCCGTATCTCAGGGAACCGAGGTTACGAAAGTAACCGAGTACGTTCCCTGTCGATACTACACTCGTACTGCGTCGTTAAGATGCTTATGGGGAACCAGTACAATCCCGCCGTTGCTAAGGTAGAGGAACGACTGTATGGCCCTAGCACAGGATGGGCTAGTAGGAGCCAATTTGCTCAATAGGATAACCTAATGAACATTCCGTTCCAAGGAAAAACGATACACTTGGAAACTCCCAGAGGCCAAGTGCATGCATAGCAATACTGGTAACAGAATTCCTCATGCAGAAAGGACCCTAGTCTGCAAGACAGGGACATCTAGATTATAAAACCTAGCAAATGTGGACGGGTAGGCCCAGCCTGCCGCCGCACATATTTCTGCAATGGATACTCCGCTGGACCGGGCCCATGACGAGGCGACGCCTCTAGTCGAATGGGCTCTTACCCCCATGGGACATGGCAGACCCAAAGAAGAGTAAGCCAGCATTATAGCTTCCACTATCCACTTGGATAGTCTATGTTTTGTGACCGATAACCCTTTGTTGCGGCCTCCAAAACACACAAAGAGCTGTTCTGACTTCCTAAAAGAAGCCGAACGCTCCAAATAACACCTCAATGCTCTCACGGGGCAGAGGGGATTAGAGCCTTGGTCTTGCTCCGAGGGGGGAAGTGCCAAGAGAGAGATAACCTGGTCTCTAAACGGTGTT
The DNA here is from genome assembly GCF_049309525.1 of Garra rufa. NCBI lineage: Eukaryota > Metazoa > Chordata > Actinopteri > Cypriniformes > Cyprinidae > Garra > Garra rufa. The sequence goes on from NC_133371.1 coordinate 16,660,955, forward strand.
GAGAGACTCTTAGGTACATAGCCGCATCTCGGCTTCAGGATGACTTTAGAGTCATTTGGCCCGAATTCTAGGCATACAGGATTTATGGATAGAGCCTGTAGGTCGCCCATACGCTTGACTGATGCCAATGCTAGTAGCAGGGCAGTTTTTAGCGTTAGAGGTCGAAGGTCAACAGACTGCAGCGGCTCAAATGGAGGGCTCTTCAGAGCTCTCAGCACTGTGGGTAGGTCCCAAGTAGGAACTGTGACGGGGCGAGGAGGGTTGAGCCTTCTCGACCCCTTCAGAAAGCGAACGATCAGATCGTTCTTTCCCACAGACTGACCGTCCATAGGGACATGAAATGCCGCTATGGCCGCCACATAAACCCTGAGCGTGGAGGGAGAGCGTCCCTTGTCCAACAGCTCCTGAAGAAATGACAAAATCAATGATATGTCACACAAACTCGGGTCTGCACCGTGGGTGGAACACCAGGCGGAAAAGACAGACCACTTGAGTCCATAGAGTCGCCTGGTAGAGGGTGCTCTGGCCTCAGAAATAGTATTTAAAACGGTCTCGGGGAGATCTAAAGGCTCCCGTCGAGAGACCAGACATGCAGCGCCCACAGTTCCGGTTGGGGGTGCCAAAGCGTTTTGTTCGCCTGCGTTAAGAGATCTCGTCTCAACGGAACAGGCCACGGTGCTGATGACAGCAGCCGGTGGAGATCTGGGAACCAATGTTGGTTCTGCCAGAAGGGGGCCACTAGCAGGATTTTGAGTCTCTGTTCCCTGACCCGCCTGACTACGTGTGGTATCAGGGCGATCGGGGGAAAAGCATATAACAGGAGATTGGGCCAGTCGTGGGCCAATGCATCCTGCTCCTTTGAAAAATAAATTGGGCAGTGACAATTGTCTTTTGAGGCGAACAGGTCTACCTGAGCCTTGCCAAAGACTGCCCATATTTCCTGAATCGTCTGGGGATGAAGCATCCATTCGTCTGAGGAGACGTTGCTCCGAGACAGCATGTCTGCTCCTTGATTCAGCCTGCCAGGCACATGAGTTGCTCTGAGCGAGCGAAAGTTGAGCTGAGCCCATCGCAAGAGACGTTCCACTAATGTGAAAAGGCGTCTCGACGAAAGACCTCCCTGGTGATTTATGTACGACACCACTGTCATGTTGTCCGAGCGGACTAAGACGTGGTGTCCCTTTAAGACTGGCAGAAGTGTATGGAGGCCTAAACACACTGCTAGCATTTCTAGGCAGTTGATGTGAAGGCGTTTTTCGGCTTCTGACCACTGGCCGAATGCCGGCTGGCCATCGCACAGAGCTCCCCAACCTGAGTTGGACGCATCTGTCGAGACCATCTTCCTTCTGCACGCCATGTCCAGGGGAACGCCCCGTTCCATCCAAGAAAAATTCTTCCAAGGAGTCAGCGCTGTGACACAGGTCTGATCTACCTTGATGCGCAGGCGTCCTAGACGCCAGGCCTGAGGTGGAACTTTCGGTTTCAACCAGTACTGCAGAGGGCGCATTTGGAGTAGGCCCAGCTGGAGTACTGGAGATGCTGAGGCCATAAGACCCAGCATCTTCTGAAAAGCTTTGAGAGGGCGAAGGGCTCCGATTTTGAAGGAGGCCGCGAGCTTTCGGATGGCTTGAGCTCGCTGCGGCGCAACCATTGCCTTCATTTGAATGGAGTCGAAAACTGCTCCCAGGAACGTAATACGTTGGCTGGGAGACAGAGTGCTCTTGGCAAAATTGACCCTGAGTCCTAGGCGTTGCAAGTGGCTGAGGATCACGGATCTGTGATGTATTAGCTCGTTCTCTGACTGGGCCAGGATGAGCCAGTCGTCGAGGTAGTTCAAGACGCGGATTCCCTTCTGCCTCAGGGGGGAAAGAGCCGCGTCCATGCACTTCGTAAATGTGCGAGGAGCTAGAGACAGTCCGAACGGAAGGACTGTATATTGATAGGCCGCTCCCTCGAAGGCAAATCTCAAGAATTGCCTGTGGTGGGGGGCAATCTGGATGTGAAAGTATGCATCTTTCAGATCCAGCGAGCAAAACCAGTCCTTTGTGCGTATGTGCGAAAGGATCTGTTTTAGCGTGAGCATTTTTGAATGGCCGTCTCATGAGGGCGCAATTCAAACGCCTGAGGTCGAGGATGGGCCTCAGACCGCCATCCTTTTTTGGGACGAGGAAGTAGCGGCTGTAAAAGCCTGACTCGCTCTGTGCTGGGGGAACAGTTTCCACGGCACCTTTTGCCAGCAGATTCCTCACCTCTGTACGCAAAACCTCTATGTTTTTGCTGTGAACTGAGGTGGAGACCACTCCGCGAAAGCGGGGTGGTCTTCGAGCGAACTGCAGTGTATAACCTCGTTCTATTATGCCCATAACCCATTTCGACACCCCGGGGATGGCTTTCCAAGCCTCGGCCCGTGTGCTGAGGGGTTGCATTGGTTTGAGCGGTTGGGTGCCGCTTAACAACTCTGGAAGAGGAAATTTGCTCTCTTTTTGAAAATGTTTGTTTTTTATTTTTTCCGCTATCACAGCGGTAAGCTGTAAGGGCGCTGACAGAAAGGGCCCGTGAGTTACAGCCAGTTTGTTTGGAAACATGCAGCGCTCTGAACCCGGAACAGAACGGGGTGTTTGGAGGCTGAAGAGAGACATCTTGGGGGCTGGTCCGGCTCTGGCGAGACTTGACCCCTTCCTCTTCCTGTTTTTTAAATCAGGAAGACGCTGGAGGCGCCTGGTCCAACACGACCTTGGGTCGGGGTCCCTGACGTCTAGGGAAAGGGTAGCGTCTGGCCGAGCGGGAGCGATGACGTGGCTCCACCTGGGGGGCTGGCTGAGCAGCTGGCGGGGCGGTCTTTGCAGGCTGCTGAGTCGGCGCCGGTTTGGGGCGACTAGGAGCCGTTGCAGAGCTTGTGCGCTTTGGCAGGAAGTGTCGCATAGCCTGGGACGACTTCTGAGCGGCGGTGAAGCGCTCCGCAAACCCCTCTACTGCTGGGCCGAACAGACCGGTAGGAGAGATGGGGGAGTCAAGGAAGGCGACCTTGTCAGCGTCCTTGATCTCCGTTAGGTTTAGCCACAGGTGGCGCTCCAGCACCACCAAGCTGGCCATCGATCTGCCAATCGCCTGTGCCGTCATCTTAGTAGCACGCAATGCCAGGTCGGTCGCGCTGCGTAGTTCACGGAACGCAGCGTCGTCCATGCCAGCCTCATCCATACTGCGGAGGAGTTTTGCTTGATAGACCTGGAGGACCGCCATTGAGTGCAGCGCTGATGCTGCCTGTCCAGCCGAAGAATAAGCACGCCCAGCGAGAGCTGAAGTAGTTCTGCATGGCTTGGACGGATGAGTAGCCTTTGCCTTCCAGCCGATGGCAGTGGGCGGGCACAGATGCGCGGCCACAGTCTCATCTAGGGGGGGCAACTTGTCGTATCCTTTCTCTTCAGCGCCGTCAACCGTCGTGAGGGCGGAGGAAGAAGAGGTACGAAGGCGGGCGGAGTACGGAGCGCGCCAGGATTTAGAGATCTCACCGTGAACTTCCGGGAAGAACGGTGAAGCTCGCTGACGAGGGGCTTGGCGGCGCCCCGGCAGGAACCACTCATCCAAACGACTCCGTGCAGGCTCCTCAGGAGGAGACCAATCCAGTCCCAGCTCTTCAACAGCCTTAGATAGAACGCGGAAGAGTTCGGCGTCCATACCAGCGCTGGCGGTGCTGGGTTGAGCAGATGGACAGGGGGCGGGGTCTTGCGGCGAGCCCGACAGATCCTCTCCATCAGATGCAGCCAGAGACATGCTGTCATCCATGGCTTCCTCCTCACTCACTCCAAAAGAAACCAGATCGCTCGCGGCAGCCGAGGGATTTTGGTCTGGATGCGTGAAGAGAACAGGAGATACCTCTTCATGTGGTGAAGGTGAGGCACGCGGGGGATCAGCCGGCGTGAGCTCACCAATCACCGTGCGCCGAGTCGCTCTGCCCCGCTGCTTTTTCTTCACAGGCTCTTGTGAAGAAGAAAGCGGGAGGGCGCGAGGGGCGGGGTCGCTTTCTGAAAAGAAAGCTAGCCGCGAGCGCAAAGAGGAGAGACTCATGTCCCCGCAGTGGGAACAATCCGTCTCAGTGAGCGCGGCTTCAGCATGGGCGGAGCCCAAGCACGAGACGCACTCAGCGTGACCGTCAACAGCGTGCAGAGGGGCTCTGCACGAGCAACAGAAACGCCGTGGCATTTGAAACAACGCCAGTTGAAATTTGCTCTTTGGAAATATGCTCTTTCTATCGCCGGATCGCGGCAGGGAATCGCGTCAGCTGCTTGAAGCGTCAAACGACGAGCAGGCGGATCCGCTGCGAGGCTCTTCAACGGCGAGAGGCTTCTTTCTCGAGCGAAGGTCAGTCAATGTCAGCGAAGATGTGATGTCGTCGCTGAAGGAGAAGGATCTGAGATCCTGTGGCAAAATGCACGCTTATATAGCCGAATTCTCCGCCCCTTTTGGCGCGTTCGGGCGCGAATCATTGCCACAGGCTCGTGCAGCTCTGCTGCCGAGCCATTGGTTTGTTTTCATCTCACTGCACAAACCAATGGTCGTGCAGTTTCACTGCGTTATTGAAATACTTCAGTCTCAGGAGAAAAAGGAGCTTTTTCCCATAAGCGTCTTAACGACGCAGTACGAGTGTAGTATCGACAGGGAACAGCTTTTCAGCGCAGAACAAAGCTGGTTCCAGCAATGCAAGCTGAATCTCTGTCCCACTTTAACTTTGCAGTCTGTGCATGAATAAAACCTATTTTGCAACACAGAGAAACATATCTGAAGGTGTTAGAAGTGTTTTGCATGATTTTTGAAGTTAGACCCTGAAATGTCAGAAAACAGCTTTTCAGCGCAGAACAAAGTTGGTTCAGGCAATGCAAGCTGAATCTTGGTCCCACTTTAAATTTACACTCTGTGCATGAATAAAAGCTATTTTGCAACACAGAGAAACATAACTGATGGTGTTAGAAGTGTTTTACATGATTTTTGAAGTTAGACCCTGAAATGTCAGAAAACAGCTTTTCAGCGCAGAACAAAGCTGGTTCCAGCAATGCAAGCTGAATCTCTGTCCCACTTTAACTTTGCAGTCTGTGCATGAATAAAACCTATTTTGCAACACAGAGAAACATATCTGAAGGTGTTAGAAGTGTTTTGCATGATTTTTGAAGTTAGACCCTGAAATGTCAGAAAACAGCTTTTCAGCGCAGAACAAAGCTGGTTCAAGCAATGCAAGCTGAATCTCGGTCCCACTTTAACTTTGCAGTCTGTGCATGAATAAAAGCTATTTTGCAACACAGAGAAACATATCTGAAGGTGTTAGAAGTGTTTTGCATGATTTTTGAAGTTAGACCCTGAAATGTCAGAAAACAGCTTTTCAGCGCAGAACAAAGTTGGTTCAGGCAATGCAAGCTGAATCTTGGTCCCACTTTAAATTTACACTCTGTGCATGAATAAAAGCTATTTTGCAACACAGAGAAACATATCTGAAGGTGTTAGAAATGTTTTACATGATTTTTGAAGTTAGACCCTGAAATGTCAGAAAACAGCTTTTCAGCGCAGAACAAAGCTGGTTCCAGCAATGCAAGCTGAATCTCTGTCCCACTTTAACTTTGCAGTCTGTGCATGAATAAAACCTATTTTGCAACACAGAGAAACATATCTGAAGGTGTTAGAAGTGTTTTGCATGATTTTTGAAGTTAGACCCTGAAATGTCAGAAAACAGCTTTTCAGCACAGAACAAAGTTGGTTCAGGCAATGCAAGCTGAATCTTGGTCCCACTTTAAATTTACACTCTGTGCATGAATAAAAGCTATTTTGCAACACAGAGAAACATATCTGAAGGTGTTAGAAGTGTTTTGCATGATTTTTGAAGTTAGACCCTGAAATGTCAGAAAACAGCTTTTCAGCGCAGAAAAAAGTTGGTTCAGGCAATGCAAGCTGAATCTCTGTCCCACTTTAAATTTACACTCTGTGCATGAATAAAAGCTATTTTGCAACACAGAGAAACATATCTGAAGGTGTTAGAAGTGTTTTACATGATTTTTGAAGTTAGACCCTGAAATGTCAGAAAACAGCTTTTCAGCGCAGAACAAAGCTGGTTCCAGCAATGCAAGCTGAATCTCTGTCCCACTTTAACTTTGCACTCTGTGCATGAATAAAACCTATTTTGCAACACAGAGAAAAATATCTGAAGGTGTTAGAAGTGTTTTGCATGATTTTTGAAGTTAGACCCTGAAATGTCAGAAAACAGCTTTTCAGCGCAGAACAAAGTTGGTTCAGGCAATGCAAGCTGAATCTTGGTCCCACTTTAAATTTACACTCTGTGCATGAATAAAAGCTATTTTGCAACACAGAGAAACATATCTGAAGATGTTAGAAGTGTTTTGCATGATTTTTGAAGTTAGACCCTGAAATGTCAGAAAACAGCTTTTCAGCGCAGAAAAAAGTTGGTTCAGGCAATGCAAGCTGAATCTCTGTCTCACTTTAAATTTACACTCTGTGCATGAATAAAACCTATTTTGCAACACAGAGAAACATATCTGAAGGTGTTAGAAGTGTTTTGCATGATTTTTGAAGTTAGACCCTGAAATGTCAGAAAACAGCTTTTCAGCGCAGAACAAAGCTGGTTCCAGCAATGCAAGCTGAATCTCTGTCCCACTTTAACTTTGCAGTCTGTGCATGAATAAAACCTATTTTGCAACACAGAGAAACATATCTGAAGGTGTTAGAAGTGTTTTGCATGATTTTTGAAGTTAGACCCTGAAATGTCAGAAAACAGCTTTTCAGCGCAGAACAAAGCTGGTTCCAGCAATGCAAGCTGAATCTCTGTCCCACTTTAACTTTGCAGTCTGTGCATGAATAAAACCTATTTTGCAACACAGAGAAACATATCTGAAGGTGTTAGAAGTGTTTTGCATGATTTTTGAAGTTAGACCCTGAAATGTCAGAAAACAGCTTTTCAGAGCAGAACAAAGTTGGTTCAGGCAATGCAAGCTGAATCTTGGTCCCACTTTAAATTTACACTCTGTGCATGAATAAAAGCTATTTTGCAACACAGAGAAACATATCTGAAGGTGTTAGAAGTGTTTTGCATGATTTTTGAAGTTAGACCCTGAAATGTCAGAAAACAGCTTTTCAGCGCAGAAAAAAGTTGGTTCAGGCAATGCAAGCTGAATCTCTGTCTCACTTTAAATTTACACTCTGTGCATGAATAAAACCTATTTTGCAACACAGAGAAACATATCTGAAGGTGTTAGAAGTGTTTTGCATGATTTTTGAAGTTAGACCCTGAAATGTCAGAAAACAGCTTTTCAGCGCAGAACAAAGCTGGTTCCAGCAATGCAAGCTGAATCTCTGTCCCACTTTAACTTTGCAGTCTGTGCATGAATAAAACCTATTTTGCAACACAGAGAAACATATCTGAAGGTGTTAGAAGTGTTTTGCATGATTTTTGAAGTTAGACCCTGAAATGTCAGAAAACAGCTTTTCAGCGCAGAACAAAGTTGGTTCAGGCAATGCAAGCTGAATCTTGGTCCCACTTTAAATTTACACTCTGTGCATGAATAAAAGCTATTTTGCAACACAGAGAAACATATCTGAAGATGTTAGAAGTGTTTTGCATGATTTTTGAAGTTAGACCCTGAAATGTCAGAAAACAGCTTTTCAGCGCAGAAAAAAGTTGGTTCAGGCAATGCAAGCTGAATCTCTGTCTCACTTTAAATTTACACTCTGTGCATGAATAAAACCTATTTTGCAACACAGAGAAACATATCTGAAGGTGTTAGAAGTGTTTTGCATGATTTTTGAAGTTAGACCCTGAAATGTCAGAAAACAGCTTTTCAGCGCAGAACAAAGCTGGTTCCAGCAATGCAAGCTGAATCTCTGTCCCACTTTAACTTTGCAGTCTGTGCATGAATAAAACCTATTTTGCAACACAGAGAAACATATCTGAAGGTGTTAGAAGTGTTTTGCATGATTTTTGAAGTTAGACCCTGAAATGTCAGAAAACAGCTTTTCAGCGCAGAACAAAGCTGGTTCCAGCAATGCAAGCTGAATCTCTGTCCCACTTTAACTTTGCAGTCTGTGCATGAATAAAACCTATTTTGCAACACAGAGAAACATATCTGAAGGTGTTAGAAGTGTTTTGCATGATTTTTGAAGTTAGACCCTGAAATGTCAGAAAACAGCTTTTCAGCGCAGAACAAAGCTGGTTCAAGCAATGCAAGCTGAATCTCGGTCCCACTTTAACTTTGCAGTCTGTGCATGAATAAAAGCTATTTTGCAACACAGAGAAACATATCTGAAGGTGTTAGAAGTGTTTTGCATGATTTTTGAAGTTAGACCCTGAAATGTCAGAAAACAGCTTTTCAGCGCAGAACAAAGTTGGTTCAGGCAATGCAAGCTGAATCTTGGTCCCACTTTAAATTTACACTCTGTGCATGAATAAAAGCTATTTTGCAACACAGAGAAACATATCTGAAGGTGTTAGAAATGTTTTGCATGATTTTTGAAGTTAGACCCTGAAATGTCAGAAAACAGCTTTTCAGCGCAGAACAAAGTTGGTTCAGGCAATGCAAGCTGAATCTTGGTCCCACTTTAAATTTACACTGTGTGCATGAATAAAAGCTATTTTGCAACACAGAGAAACATATCTGAAGGTGTTAGAAGTGTTTTGCATGATTTTTGAAGTTAGACCCTGAAATGTCAGAAAACAGCTTTTCAGCGCAGAACAAAGTTGGTTCAGGCAATGCAAGCTGAATCTCTGTCCCACTTTAAATTTACACTCTGTGCATGAATAAAAGCTATTTTGCAACACAGAGAAACATATCTGAAGGTGTTAGAAGTGTTTTACATGATTTTTGAAGTTAGACCCTGAAATGTCAGAAAACAGCTTTTCAGCGCAGAACAAAGCTGGTTCCAGCAATGCAAGCTGAATCTCTGTCCCACTTTAACTTTGCAGTCTGTGCATGAATAAAACCTATTTTGCAACACAGAGAAACATATCTGAAGGTGTTAGAAGTGTTTTGCATGATTTTTGAAGTTAGACCCTGAAATGTCAGAAAACAGCTTTTCAGCGCAGAACAAAGTTGGTTCAGGCAATGCAAGCTGAATCTTGGTCCCACTTTAAATTTACACTCTGTGCATGAATAAAAGCTATTTTGCAACACAGAGAAACATAACTGATGGTGTTAGAAGTGTTTTACATGATTTTTGAAGTTAGACCCTGAAATGTCAGAAAACAGCTTTTCAGCGCAGAACAAAGCTGGTTCCAGCAATGCAAGCTGAATCTCTGTCCCACTTTAACTTTGCAGTCTGTGCATGAATAAAACCTATTTTGCAACACAGAGAAACATATCTGAAGGTGTTAGAAGTGTTTTGCATGATTTTTGAAGTTAGACCCTGAAATGTCAGAAAACAGCTTTTCAGCGCAGAACAAAGTTGGTTCAGGCAATGCAAGCTGAATCTCTGTCCCACTTTAAATTTACACTCTGTGCATGAATAAAAGCTATTTTGCAACACAGAGAAACATATCTGAAGGTGTTAGAAGTGTTTTACATGATTTTTGAAGTTAGACCCTGAAATGTCAGAAAACAGCTTTTCAGCGCAGAACAAAGCTGGTTCCAGCAATGCAAGCTGAATCTCTGTCCCACTTTAACTTTGCACTCTGTGCATGAATAAAACCTATTTTGCAACACAGAGAAACATATCTGAAGGTGTTAGAAGTGTTTTGCATGATTTTTGAAGTTAGACCCTGAAATGTCAGAAAACAGCTTTTCAGCGCAGAACAAAGTTGGTTCAGGCAATGCAAGCTGAATCTTGGTCCCACTTTAAATTTACACTCTGTGCATGAATAAAAGCTATTTTGCAACACAGAGAAACATATCTGAAGATGTTAGAAGTGTTTTGCATGATTTTTGAAGTTAGACCCTGAAATGTCAGAAAACAGCTTTTCAGCGCAGAAAAAAGTTGGTTCAGGCAATGCAAGCTGAATCTCTGTCTCACTTTAAATTTACACTCTGTGCATGAATAAAACCTATTTTGCAACACAGAGAAACATATCTGAAGGTGTTAGAAGTGTTTTGCATGATTTTTGAAGTTAGACCCTGAAATGTCAGAAAACAGCTTTTCAGCGCAGAACAAAGCTGGTTCCAGCAATGCAAGCTGAATCTCTGTCCCACTTTAACTTTGCAGTCTGTGCATGAATAAAACCTATTTTGCAACACAGAGAAACATATCTGAAGGTGTTAGAAGTGTTTTGCATGATTTTTGAAGTTAGACCCTGAAATGTCAGAACACAGCTTTTCAGCGCAGAACAAAGCTGGTTCAAGCAATGCAAGCTGAATCTCGGTCCCACTTTAACTTTGCAGTCTGTGCATGAATAAAAGCTATTTTGCAACACAGAGAAACATATCTGAAGGTGTTAGAAGTGTTTTGCATGATTTTTGAAGTTAGACCCTGAAATGTCAGAAAACAGCTTTTCAGCGCAGAACAAAGTTGGTTCAGGCAATGCAAGCTGAATCTTGGTCCCACTTTAAATTTACACTGTGTGCATGAATAAAAGCTATTTTGCAACACAGAGAAACATATCTGAAGGTGTTAGAAGTGTTTTGCATGATTTTTGAAGTTAGACCCTGAAATGTCAGAAAACAGCTTTTCAGCGCAGAACAAAGTTGGTTCAGGCAATGCAAGCTGAATCTCTGTCCCACTTTAAATTTACACTCTGTGCATGAATAAAAGCTATTTTGCAACACAGAGAAACATATCTGAAGGTGTTAGAAGTGTTTTACATGATTTTTGAAGTTAGACCCTGAAATGTCAGAAAACAGCTTTTCAGCGCAGAACAAAGCTGGTTCCAGCAATGCAAGCTGAATCTCTGTCCCACTTTAACTTTGCACTCTGTGCATGAATAAAACCTATTTTGCAACACAGAGAAACATATCTGAAGGCGTTAGAAGTGTTTTGCATGATTTTTGAAGTTAGACCCTGAAATGTCAGAAAACGTACTCGGTTACTTTCGTAACCTCGGTTCCCTGAGATACGGGAACGAGTACTGCGTCGTTAAGACGCTTATGGGAAAAAGCTCCTTTTTCTCCTGAGACTGAAGTATTTCAATAACGCAGTGTAACTGCACGACCATTGGTTTGTGCAGTGAGATGAAAACAAACCAATGGCTCGGCAGCGGAGCTGCACGAGCCTGTGGCAATGATTCGCGCCCGAACGCGCCAAAAGGGGCGGAGAATTCGGCTATATAAGCGTGCATTTTGCCACAGGATCTCAGGTTCTTCGACTGAAGCGACGACTGAGTCGTGCAGCTACTTAGCAACGGCAAGCAACGCAGTACTCGTTCCCGTATCTCAGGGAACCGAGGTTACGAAAGTAACCGAGTACGTTCCCTGTCGATACTACACTCGTACTGCGTCGTTAAGACGCTTATGGGGAACCAGTACAATCCCGCCGTTGCTAAGGTAGAGGAACGACTGTATGGCCCTAGCACAGGATGGGCTAGTAGGAGCCAATTTGCTCAATAGGATAACCTAATGAACATTCCGTTCCAAGGAAAAACGATACACTTGGAAACTCCCAGAGGCCAAGTGCATACATAGCAATACTGGTAACAGAATTCCTCATGCAGAAAGTACCCTAGTCTGCAAGACAGGGACATCTAGATTATAAAACCTAGCAAATGTGGACGGTGAGGCCCAGCCTGCCGCCGCACATATTTCTGCAATGGATACTCCGCTGGACCGGGCCCATGACGAGGCGACGCCTCTAGTCGAATGGGCTCTTACCCCCATGGGACATGGCAGACCCAAGGAAGAGTAAGCCAGCATTATAGCTTCCACTATCCACTTGGATAGTCTATGTTTTGTGACCGATAACCCTTTGTTGCGGCCTCCAAAACACACAAAGAGCTGTTCTGACTTCCTAAAAGAAGCCGAACGCTCCAAATAACACCTCAATGCTCTCACGGGGCAGAGGGGATTAAAGCCTTGGTCTTGCTCCGAGGGGGGAAGTGCCAAGAGAGAGATAACCTGGTCTCTAAACGGTGTTGAGAGACTCTTAGGTACATAGCCGCATCTCGGCTTCAGGATGACTTTAGAGTCATTTGGCCCGAATTCTAGGCATACAGGATTTATGGATAGAGCCTGTAGGTCGCCCATACGCTTGACTGATGCCAATGCTAGTAGCAGGGCAGTTTTTAGCGTTAGAGGTCGAAGGTCAACAGACTGCAGCGGCTCAAATGGAGGGCTCTTCAGAGCTCTCAGCACTGTGGGTAGGTCCCAAGTAGGAACTGTGACGGGGCGAGGAGGGTTGAGCCTTCTCGACCCCTTCAGAAAGCGAACGATCAGATCGTTCTTTCCCACAGACTGACCGTCCATAGGGACATGAAATGCCGCTATGGCCGCCACATAAACCCTGAGCGTGGAGGGAGAGCGTCCCTTGTCCAACAGCTCCTGAAGAAATGACAAAATCAATGATATGTCACACAAACTCGGGTCTGCACCGTGGGTGGAACACCAGGCGGAAAAGACAGACCACTTGAGTCCATAGAGTCGCCTGGTAGAGGGTGCTCTGGCCTCAGAAATAGTATTTAAAACGGTCTCGGGGAGATCTAAAGGCTCCCGTCGAGAGACCAGACGTGCAGCGCCCACAGTTCCGGTTGGGGGTGCCAAAGCGTTTTGTTCGCCTGCGTTAAGAGATCTCGTCTCAACGGAACAGGCCACGGTGCTGATGACAGCAGCCGGTGGAGATCTGGGAACCAATGTTGGTTCTGCCAGAAGGGGGCCACTAGCAGGATTTTGAGTCTCTGTTCCCTGACCCGCCTGACTACGTGTGGTATCAGGGCGATCGGGGGAAAAGCATATAACAGGAGATTGGGCCAGTCGTGGGCCAATGCATCCTGCTCCTTTGAAAAATAAATTGGGCAGTGACAATTGTCTTTTGAGGCGAACAGGTCTACCTGAGCCTTGCCAAAGACTGCCCATATTTCCTGAATCGTCTGGGGATGAAGCATCCATTCGTCTGAGGAGACGTTGCTCCGAGACAGCATGTCTGCTCCTTGATTCAGCCTGCCAGGCACATGAGTTGCTCTGAGCGAGCGAAAGTTGAGCTGAGCCCATCGCAAGAGACGTTCCACTAATGTGAAAAGGCGTCTCGACGAAAGACCTCCCTGGTGATTTATGTACGATACCACCGTCATGTTGTCCGAGCGGACTAAGACGTGGTGTCCCTTTAAGACTGGCAGAAGTGTATGGAGGCCTAAACACACTGCTAGCATTTCTAGGCAGTTGATGTGAAGGCGTTTTTCGGCTTCTGACCACTGGCCGAATGCCGGCTGGCCATCGCACAGAGCTCCCCAACCTGAGTTGGACGCATCTGTCGAGACCATCTTCCTTCTGCACGCCATGTCCAGGGGAACGCCCTGTTCCATCCAAGAAAAATTCTTCCAAGGAGTCAGCGCTGTGACACAGGTCTGATCTACCCTGATGCGCAGGCGTCCTAGACGCCAGGCCTGAGGCGGAACTTTCGGTTTCAACCAGTACTGCAGAGGGCGCATTTGAAGTAGGCCCAGCTGGAGTACTGGAGATGCTGAAGCCATAAGACCCAGCATCTTCTGAAAAGCTTTGAGAGGGCGAAGGGCTCCGATTTTGAAGGAGGCCGCGAGCTTTCGGATGGCTTGAGCTCGCTGCGGCGCAACCATTGCCTTCATTTGAATGGAGTCGAAAACTGCTCCCAGGAACGCAATACGTTGGCTGGGAGACAGAGTGCTCTTGGCAAAATTGACCCTGAGTCCTAGGCATTGCAAGTGGCTGAGGATCACGGATCTGTGATGTATTAGCTCGTTCTCTGACTGGGCCAGGATGAGCCAGTCGTCGAGGTAGTTCAAGACGCGGATTCCCTTCTGCCTCAGGGGGGAAAGAGCCGCGTCCATGCACTTCGTAAATGTGCGAGGAGCTAGAGACAGTCCGAACGGAAGGACTGTATATTGATAGGCCGCTCCCTCGAAGGCAAATCTCAAGAAGTGCCTGTGGTGGGGGGCAATCTGGATGTGAAAGTATGCATCTTTCAGATCCAGCGAGCAAAACCAGTCCTTTGTGCGTATGTGCGAAAGGATCTGTTTTAGCGTGAGCATTTTGAATGGCCGTCTCATGAGGGCGCAATTCAAACGCCTGAGGTCGAGGATGGGCCTCAGACCGCCATCCTTTTTTGGGACGAGGAAGTAGCGGCTGTAAAAGCCTGACTCGCTCTGTGCTGGGGGAACCGTTTCCACGGCACCTTTTGCCAGCAGATTCCTCACCTCTGTACGCAAAACCTCTATGTTGTAGTATATCAGCGCGAATCAAACAATTTGGGAGAGTCGATTAGAAGTAAAAACACTACAGACTCACATACCACAAGAGGCCCCCCATCATAAATCTGACGTTTCATAGCTGGCGCCAGAACGCCAGCCTGAAGCAGACCTAACTAACCAAGAACTTAAAATTAACACAAAGACACTTCTTCATAATCAAATCCTTCGAATAAGGAGATTGTCAAATTTGGAGCAAGTAACCAAGATTAATGGTCAAAGAGATGCACATTTTGAACATCACATGATTAAAGTCATTAGCGATATGGTTGGTTTTCCCCCACACACAGGACACAACGGAAATTCCTTCCCTAAACTTTTGACCTCCCAGCTTAGAGAACAGACCCTCACAGAAGGGCACAGAAAACTGTCCATTGATGTACATATGCACCCAAAATTATGCTTAAAGGACTCATGAGCAACTCATCATTTCTCTGCATAATTTCCTATTCATATATGTAACCCATACATTTGTCTATTATGTTTTAATCACTCATTGTGTATGTCCCTTTTGATAACTCTTGAATAGTTTAATGGTTTATATTGATGTTTGATATGTCTGAGTTGGAAATCGCATTCTCAAAATGTTCCTGTAATTCAATTCTTTGCGAAATGTATTATAGTCTTGTTATAGAAATCATGTCCAAATTTATCTCTGCAAAGAGCGGGAATTTGGGATCACGGGACTAATAAGATAACATTGTGATTTGTGGTTTGGAAGGTGAAACCAGCAGCCCACCGGAGTTCAGCCAATGTTCTAATTGGTCAAGACATCATTTTGGGAGGTGTCCAAAGGCTGAGTTTAAATACCAAGGACACCCTCAAATCTCTCTCTTCTCTTGCAACTTTTCTCACTCCTTACAACGCTCTTCACGTGCTTCGCGCCGCGGCGTCTCGACGCCGCCTGGCCTGCATGCCAGCCTCCTCACCTCAAGGAAACATGAGGAGATCACCACACCTCTATCTTTTTCTTTAATCCATTTTATTTCTTTCCGTTGAGAGTTTCGTTTCTAGTTAAGTTTGTGCAAGCCGCGACCGACCTAAACGTCTTCGCTGACCTCAACTTCAACAGCACGCAACTCTCATATCCAGCCAACGCCCAAGCACACAAAGGACCACAGAACCAACCAATCAGCAATCTCGGGAAAACCCCTTTCTGGAACGAGCGACGAAAGGAATTCCCTTCACACCCAAAGGCAACGAGCAAGTAACCTCTAGAATCTTACTGAACTGGTGCATTTTGATATAAAGTTTAATAACCCCTTTGAGAGACTCAATACGAGGGTTAATTAAGTGATTGATGGTTGTTCAGGTCTAAGCAAATGCACATTGCTATAACTTGGGACTTCATATTTTCATTCCTTTAAACTCATTCTTTCCTCATTTTCTCTTTCTGCAACCTGTGTGAATGCGTGTTTATGTTAGATTAGTTTGTATGTGTTAGGTTTATCTAATAAATTCATATTTTTATTAAGTATCTTGTGTTTCGTGCTTACAAGTTACTGCCTTAAACTGCTGATTTTGCTACTGTGCTAATATATAGTGTTTTCACTATATTCTGGATAGTAATATCCATTGCAGAGCGTCTGTTAGACGGCTGCTGAATGAATCGCGGGTCGACTCAAACAGCCGTAAAACAGCGATTCTGTTCAAATTCCCTGAATCATATTCGATTCCCTTTGAGCTAAATTATTATGTAATTAATCCCTATTACAATCTTACAATAATTGGTGGAGAGAATGCGGGCAGTTTAATCTAAATTGTAAGCACAACCAAGTTATTTAATATTTTCTATTTCTGTGGATGAGAGCGTCTGAGTCTAGACTGTATGTGCGTGTGTGTGTGTGACGTAAGCAGCGCGGCCGCCCGCTTGAATGAATGAATGAAACCTAGAGTGAATGCAGAGGACGGTAACTCGAGAACGTCTCTCTACTTTTTAAACTGTAGTAAGTGAGTTTAAAGTTAAGGTCTGAGATCGTACAATAAGGTCGAAATTGAGCGTGTCCCTCATTTTCTGTAATGCCTTATCTATAGTTGAATTAATGTCATTGCGTGTTCCAGTGCCATTCAATTGCTATATTCCCGGCAGGGAATCTCAGTCACCGTTAGCTGAACGGAGCTAAACTACAGTAAATAAAAGTGAAAATAAATCGACGGATAAAGAATAGTTTGAGCGTGTCCCTCAATCTATTTTTAAAGGCCTTATTATTCATAGTTTAACTGTCAACGCGTGTTCCATTGTCAAAGCAACTATGTAATTTGACTCCCCTGGTTAAACATTAGAAATAATGCTTGCCTGTTTGTGTCTGTTCACTAAGTGAAACAGTGCGATTTAAACGGGAGTGTTTTAAATCTTGATCAAGTAAAGTTTAACTCTAAACAACAGCGAATAAAATCTGTTGTGTCTACGTGCTCAGAGAAACTGGCATGGAGATTTACGATCCGCTGAGATCAGTTATTATTTTGTTTCCTCAATTGCAGCGCCAAGCTGCCACTTAAATAAAGTTTAAATCCAACTCTGAACGAACTAAGAGTTTAAAGCGCCACATCGCAAAACCAACTAGAAGTGATGTTGTTATGTATATAGTGTTGAAATGCGCTGCCATTTCATGTAACATGCTTAACTGAACTTGCAATGTAATGCTTCATGTGCTTAGCTCACTATAGTTTGTTTTGGTTGCCGTAGCTACGATGGTGACTCGGAAGTCTTAACCTACTTCCGGAGCAACTCTGAACTGCACGCGCAGCACATTGACGTCATACTATAAATAAACAAACTCTACGGTGTTGCTATTGCTAAGCTAACGAAACTGTTGCTTTTACATTGAAGTCTATGCTAAAGATTAGCCTCAAAGGTTAGCAGTTAGCATTAACATCCAGTGGTTGAATACAGTGTGTGTGGGCAAAGCTAACGTGATTTAACCCCTTTAAACCTCTGAACTAAAATACACCTGTTGGTCTATTTTTCTGTCCTATTTCTCAATTTTCTAACTTTACCACTTTATATGCATTTTACTAGAAAGGGGAATATTACTTCACAATTATTAATTGTGACAAATTCAAATTTAATTCAAACATTAAATTTATTTGGACTCATTTGAATTTCCTCATCGGGTCATTTCATATGATCACTATTTCTAGTATTCTCTCTTTTAGGTCAATCATTTTAGGTACTAATAAGCCTTGAACTTTGAAAGTTAAGGGTAACTTATTTTACCTAATTGATTTGCTACCCCTATCAACAGATTCTATTCAGAATCACACTTACTCATTTCTTTAATTGCGTTTTTACCCCTATTTCTTTCTCTCTTGGTTATACAATTAACCTCCATTTTTATTTTATTTGTTTGTTTATTTATTTTGTTTTTTTCCTCCTGCACTTAATTTCATTTTGATTATTTTGCCGTTTATTACTTTTAATTTCACTTTACCCTACCTTTCTCCTTTACCTCCTTGTATCCTAGCTTGGGAACGACACACCTGAGCTTTAATAGGAGACATTGTTATCCCTCGCTACGAGTTCAAATAAATTAGAAAGACAACTCTCCTTCACTCAAATTTTATTGGTGTTTTATTAGTTGTGCAGCAACTATAAACAACACGCTACTCGTAGTCGGGTATAACAGCCACGCAGCCTGTGAGTGGACCCGATCCACTCAATTTGCTAAGTCTCCTTCTCTTCCTTTCTACCCAAGTCTCTCCTGCTTTCTTTCTTCTTTACTCCTCACATTTGCAGGGACCTGTAAGAACCATCAATCGATTCTAAGTGAATGAAATGCAAAATCTTGTCAAAGAACAGTAATCATCCTTATGAATTTGATTGTAATCAAACCCTCCTTCTTCTTCCTAACCTCCCTGAATTTGAAAACGCATTCCAAATTTTTGCATCTCATCCCATACTGAGATCAATTATTAGAGATAAGTGTTGAACACCCGTTGTTTTCGAAGCCTCCTTGGTAAGCGGTCCAACTGTAAGGTGTTCGGTGTCAATCCTGTCAGACTAAGAAAAGAGATACCAGCACTATTATTATATTCTCACGTCTCGAACCGAGATATAATAATATTGTTTACCTTTTTAACAAAATCTTGGTAAAATTCCTCCCATTGGAAAAGGGAATTGTTTTATTTCACTGACCTGTTTTCACCTTTTTCTCTTTTTTTCTTCTTCCTCATTAGAGTGACGAAGTCTTCACATCCCTAGTCTACCTAGACACCCTGAGACCAACACTATCTTCGCCACACTTCATTAGGGGTTCACAATCACTGACACAACACTTAGTTGTCCCACCACACATAGGCTTCACACAGATCTGTGTCAGTCTCCCTTCTCCTCGGCGTGCCAACATGCCACAGACTGCAGACCCCCTTGCCCACGGGGAAGATGTGAACACTTGGCTGAGTGGCATGACGGACAGCCTCACCCCCAAGACCTTTGAACTGTTATTATTCGTAATGAGAAGGTTCCTGACACAAGATTCAAGCCAGAACAACAACCACGAGGAGCTAGTCAAAATCACCAGCTCCCTAAGCGATGCCTTCACAACCCAGCTGAAACTGAGCGACAAGCACATCACCCATCTTCAAGAGGAGCTGTCACGTGCTCAACGCCGCATAGACAAGCTGGAAGTGAAAGTTCAAGATCAACTCAAAGAACCCAACGAGAGGGAGCAGGAAACAACGGAACAAGTTAAAAAGCTCCAAGCAGCCCTGGCAACAGCTCAACTTGACCAGCAACAAGCAAAGGCTGCCCAGGGAGACCTGGTAAACAGACTCCAGTATGCCGAACAGCTACTAGAGAAAGCCAAGAACGACATCAGCAACAAGAATGCTGAAATCAGTGCCTTAGAAAACCACCTTGAAAGGTACAGCACTGAAATAGACAATCTGACCCAACATCTAGACGATGCCAACAATGAGCTCTACGTGGTCAGAAAAGAGTTAAAATATGCTTATGAGCTGGAACAAGAGCCAAGAAGAGCGAAGCATATCTCAGCCTCACCACTGCTGAGCAGAGCTAAGTCTCACATCCAAGAACTGGCATCCAATGAAAGAAGCGAAGGGCCACCTCCCGAAACATCACTAGCCTTCGCCACACAGCTCTTTCCTGCCACTGAAAGCAGAAACCCCATCCAAGCAGACCTTGGAACTGCACCTGGGTTGACCATCAAAGACCTCAACAAGCTGTCTAAAAGCATCAGCCAGTTTGACCCGAACTCCAAAGAGGGCCACGACATCCAGGCCCACCTGCAAGATATTAATTTTCATTTAGAAATGAGACCTCACGTGACTGACAGAGACAGGTTGTACCTCCTAAGAGCAACGTCAAGTGTCGAGGTACGAAACTTCATAGATCGACAACTCAGTCACACAAAGTCAAACTACCAGCTACTTTGTGAGGTCCTGATCAAAGAGTTTACAGACCCTGAGTCTGAATATGGACTGTTAACCGCCTTGGAGACCAAACAAGGTCGACAAGAGACGCCACAAACCTACTACAACCGACTCCGAAAAGCCTACTTCGGTGCACACAACAAACTTGACCTTGAAGAAGAGGTGAATTTCAAAAGCCTTTTCCTGAAAAATCTGCACCCTGGAGTCAGTCGTCACCTCGGCGTCATGGCCTGTCCGCGCTCCATGACCATCCAACAGTTGCGCGATCTAACACAGAAGGCCTACACCAAGCAAAAGTTGACCTCAAAGAAAGGTAACAAAACCTCCACACTCTTGAACTCTGTAACCGAAGACTCAAGCCTTGCACTGGACGACACCCAGTGGCATCACAACACCCGAGTCTTCCATCAAGAGCAAAGAGAACGTGAGCCCCATGTCCACAACAGCTATCAGCCCAACCGCTAGGAAAAGCCATGGGACCAGCCACACTTCTCAAGAAGCCCAAAAGAAAGGATCAGCTGGAAACCTAACTGGACGTGCAAAGCCAAACGACCGGCTTGTCCAACAACAACTAGAGTGGGTAAGCAAAGACAGAACCCACATCAGCACCACTTAGACACCCACAGTGCTAAGTCTACACAAGAACAAGACTGTTCACCCTCAGAAGACATGGAACAAGTCATGAAACAACTGAAAGAGTTCCTTGAAAACCAGCTAGACACGAATGACTAGAAACAGAAGTCATGCTCGCTGTGACCAGCGACAGAACGGAAGGCCGACAATCACCTGGTACACCACCGCATCAGAGATGACAAGCACCTGTTCAACAACCACCCAGAACAAACAAGTCTCTCACGGCCAACCGCTGATGAAAACTCTGAGGTACCAAAGAACATCACCTCAGTCACCCATCACTTCCAAAGAAACTGTCAAATGAACTTCAACTCCATGAACCACATTCATGTCTGTGCAACAGCAACCACTAAAGCACAGAAGGTCAGAAAGTCTGCCACAACCAGAAGGCATCACAAGTGAAATGCAACATAGGAGACAAAGTTTTGCACCCCAGCTTCACACAGCCATGCCAAACTACCTCCGACTGTCTGCTAAAGAACTTCCTGCCTTGCTGGACTGACCCCCATCTGAACACACCCTCATCCAAGCCAAGGATGCAGAGAGCATCTTCACCGACCTACAAGAAAAGGGGGAGCCAAAACAGACTGAAACAGATCTGACCATACATACACTACACAATTAACATTCACAACCCAGAAGGTAAACACACCTACTGATAACACATTTGACAAACTTATTCTTTCCACGAGTAGAATATTCAAATCTCAGCTTAACATAGTTTTACATCCACCAGGAAGGAACATGCAACTATCCTCACCCCAGGTAGAACACCTGACACTATGTTAAGGTACATGACACATCAGCTGCACCTGCCATCCTAGCTCAATAGTACTCGCAACCCTGACTAGGAAAACCCGCAGCTAATTTTCTTTGTTTTGTTTTTTTTCCTCTTGCCTATCGCTTTCCTTCCCCTCTTGCTTTAGCAGGTGAAACTCCTAGCCACCCTACAAGGGTCAAAGGTCTGATATTAGGATTGACTTGCCACACCTAATATCCGCAAACCATTCTGAACTGAATGGGAGCCAGAGAGCTCCATGCAAGATAGGTCAACTCATTTTACCACAGATGATGTCACCATAAACTAAGGTGAACGTCTCTAAATTTAATACCTAAAATAAACAAACAAACTTAATCACAAAATTTGATCAAAGGATCATCATACAAAAACAAATTTGAACAACAATATCTAGGTGAATTCGACCATTTTCCAGGTACTACATGTACCTGAATAGCGTAATGCCATGCACCGGTACAGTAACTGTCCTGGAAGTGTTGTCTTGTTGTTTGCTGTGTTTGTGTCTGCTTCTTCTGCCTGTGTTTCTCCAGCGCTCGTCGATGTCTTCTGCCAACAACACATCACCGATCGAAAGGGGGATATGTAGTATATCAGCGCGAATCAAACAATTTGGGAGAGTCGATTAGAAGTAAAAACACTACAGACTCACATACCACAAGAGGCCCCCCATCATAAATCTGACGTTTCATAGCTGGCGCCAGAACGCCAGCCTGAAGCAGACCTAACTAACCAAGAACTTAAAATTAACACAAAGACACTTCTTCATAATCAAATCCTTCGAATAAGGAGATTGTCAAATTTGGAGCAAGTAACCAAGATTAATGGTCAAAGAGATGCACATTTTGAACATCACATGATTAAAGTCATTAGCGATATGGTTGGTTTTCCCCCACACACAGGACACAACGGAAATTCCTTCCCTAAACTTTTGACCTCCCAGCTTAGAGAACAGACCCTCACAGAAGGGCACAGAAAACTGTCCATTGATGTACATATGCACCCAAAATTATGCTTAAAGGACTCATGAGCAACTCATCATTTCTCTGCATAATTTCCTATTCATATATGTAACCCATACATTTGTCTATTATGTTTTAATCACTCATTGTGTATGTCCCTTTTGATAACTCTTGAATAGTTTAATGGTTTATATTGATGTTTGATATGTCTGAGTTGGAAATCGCATTCTCAAAATGTTCCTGTAATTCAATTCTTTGCGAAATGTATTATAGTCTTGTTATAGAAATCATGTCCAAATTTATCTCTGCAAAGAGCGGGAATTTGGGATCACGGGACTAATAAGATAACATTGTGATTTGTGGTTTGGAAGGTGAAACCAGCAGCCCACCGGAGTTCAGCCAATGTTCTAATTGGTCAAGACATCATTTTGGGAGGTGTCCAAAGGCTGAGTTTAAATACCAAGGACACCCTCAAATCTCTCTCTTCTCTTGCAACTTTTCTCACTCCTTACAACGCTCTTCACGTGCTTCGCGCCGCGGCGTCTCGACGCCGCCTGGCCTGCATGCCAGCCTCCTCACCTCAAGGAAACATGAGGAGATCACCACACCTCTATCTTTTTCTTTAATCCATTTTATTTCTTTCCGTTGAGAGTTTCGTTTCTAGTTAAGTTTGTGCAAGCCGCGACCGACCTAAACGTCTTCGCTGACCTCAACTTCAACAGCACGCAACTCTCATATCCAGCCAACGCCCAAGCACACAAAGGACCACAGAACCAACCAATCAGCAATCTCGGGAAAACCCCTTTCTGGAACGAGCGACGAAAGGAATTCCCTTCACACCCAAAGGCAACGAGCAAGTAACCTCTAGAATCTTACTGAACTGGTGCATTTTGATATAAAGTTTAATAACCCCTTTGAGAGACTCAATACGAGGGTTAATTAAGTGATTGATGGTTGTTCAGGTCTAAGCAAATGCACATTGCTATAACTTGGGACTTCATATTTTCATTCCTTTAAACTCATTCTTTCCTCATTTTCTCTTTCTGCAACCTGTGTGAATGCGTGTTTATGTTAGATTAGTTTGTATGTGTTAGGTTTATCTAATAAATTCATATTTTTATTAAGTATCTTGTGTTTCGTGCTTACAAGTTACTGCCTTAAACTGCTGATTTTGCTACTGTGCTAATATATAGTGTTTTCACTATATTCTGGATAGTAATATCCATTGCAGAGCGTCTGTTAGACGGCTGCTGAATGAATCGCGGGTCGACTCAAACAGCCGTAAAACAGCGATTCTGTTCAAATTCCCTGAATCATATTCGATTCCCTTTGAGCTAAATTATTATGTAATTAATCCCTATTACAATCTTACAATGTTTTTGCTGTGAACTGAGGTGGAGACCACTCCGCGAAAGCGGGGTGGTCTTCGAGCGAACTGCAGTGTATAACCTCGTTCTATTATGCCCATAACCCATTTCGACACCCCGGGGATGGCTTTCCAAGCCTCGGCCCGTGTGCTGAGGGGTTGCATTGGTTTGAGCGGTTGGGTGCCGCTTAACAACTCTGGAAGAGGAAATTTGCTCTCTTTTTGAAAATGTTTTTTTTTTTTTTTTTTTTTCCGCTATCACAGCGGTAAGCTGTAAGGGCGCTGACAGAAAGGGCCCGTGAGTTACAGCCAGTTTGTTTGGAAACATGCAGCGCTCTGAACCCGGAACAGAACGGGGTGTTTGGAGGCTGAAGAGAGACATCTTGGGGGCTGGTCCGGCTCTGGCGAGACTTGACCCCTTCCTCTTCCTGTTTTTTAAATCAGGAAGACGCTGGAGGCGCCTGGTCCAACACGACCTTGGGTCGGGGTCCCTGACTTCTAGGGAAAGGGTAGCGTCTGGCCGAGCGGGAGCGATGACGTGGCTCCACCTGGGGGGCTGGCTGAGCAGCTGGCGGGGCGGTCTTTGCAGGCTGCTGAGTCGGCGCCGGTTTGGGGCGACTAGGAGCCGTTGCAGAGCTTGTGCGCTTTGGCAGGAAGTGTCGCATAGCCTGGGACGACTTCTGAGCGGCGGTGAAGCGCTCCGCAAACCCCTCTACTGCTGGACCGAACAGACCGGTAGGAGAGATGGGGGAGTCAAGGAAGGCGACCTTGTCAGCGTCCTTGATCTCCGTCAGGTTTAGCCACAGGTGGCGCTCCAGCACCACCAAGCTGGCCATCGATCTGCCAATCGCCTGTGCCGTCATCTTAGTAGCACGCAACGCCAGGTCGGTCGCGCTGCGTAGTTCACGGAACGCAGCGTCATCTATGCCAGCCTCATCCATACTGCGGAGGAGTTTCGCTTGATAGACTTGGAGGACCGCCATTGAGTGCAGCGCTGATGCTGCCTGTCCAGCCGAAGAATAAGCACGTCCAGCGAGAGCTGAAGTAGTTCTGCATGGCTTGGACGGGTGAGTCGCCTTTGCCTTCCAGCCGATGGCAGTGGGCGGGCACAAATGCGCGGCCACAGACTCATCCAGGGGGGGCAACTTGTCATATCCTTTCTCTTCGGCGCCGTCAACCGTCGTGAGGGCGGAGGAAGAAGAGGTACGAAGGCGGGCGGAGTACGGAGCGCGCCAGGATTTAGAGATCTCACCGTGAACTTCCGGGAAGAACGGTGAGGCTCGCTGACGAGGGGCTTGGCGGCGCCCCGGCAGGAACCATTCGTCCAAACGACTCCGTACAGGCTCCTCAGGAGGAGACCAATCCAGTCCCAGCTCTTCAACAGCCTTAGATAGAACGCGGAAGAGTTCGGCGTCCATACCAGCGCTGGCGGTGCTGGGTTGAACAGATGGAAAGGGGGCGGGGTCTTGCGGCGAGCCCGACAACTCCTCTCCATCAGATGCAGCCAGAGACATGCTGTCATCCATGGCTTCCTCCTCACTCACTCCAAAAGAAACCAGATCGCTCGCGGCAGCCGAGGGATTTTGGTCTGGATGAGTGAAGAGAACGGGAGATTCCTCTTCATGTGGTGAAGGTGAGGCACGCGGGGGATCAGCCGGCGTGAGCTCACCAATCACCGTGCGCCGAGTCACTCTGCCCCGCTGCTTTTTCTTCACAGGCTCTTGTGAAGAAGAAAGCGGGAGGGCGCGAGGGGCGGGGCTGCTCTCTGAAAAGAAAGCGAGCCGCGAGCGCAAAGAGGCGAGACTCATGTCCCCGCAATGGGAACAATCTGTCTCAGCGAGCGCAGCCTCGGCATGGGCGGAGCCCAAACACGAGACGCACTCAGCGTGACTATCGACAGCGTGCAGAGGGGCTCTGCACGAGCAACAGAAACGCCGTGGCATTTGCAACAACGCCAATGAAATTTGCTCTTTTGGAATATGCTCTTCTATCGCCGGATCGCGGCAGGGAATCACTGTCAGCTGCTTGAAGCGTCAAAACCGACGAGCAGGCGGATCCGCTGCGAGGCTCTTCAACGGCGAGAGGCTTCTTTCTCGAGCGAAGGTCAGTCAGTGTCAGCGAAGATGTGAAGTCGTCGCTGAAGGAGAAGGATCTGAGATCCTGTGGCAAAATGCACGCTTATATAGCCGAATTCTCCGCCCCTTTTGGCGCGTTCGGGCGCGAATCATTGCCACATTGGTTTGTTTTCATCTCACTGCACAAACCAATGGTCGTGCAGTTACACTGCGTTATTGAAATACTTCAGTCTCAGGAGAAAAAGGAGCTTTTTCCCATAAGCGTCTTAACGACGCAGTACGAGTGTAGTATCGACAGGGAACAGCTTTTCAGCGCAGAACAAAGCTGGTTCCAGCAATGCAAGCTGAATCTCTGTCCCACTTTAACTTTGCAGTCTGTGCATGAATAAAACCTATTTTGCAACACAGAGAAACATATCTGAAGGTGTTAGAAGTGTTTTGCATGATTTTTGAAGTTAGACCCTGAAATGTCAGAAAACAGCTTTTCAGCGCAGAACAAAGTTGGTTCAGGCAATGCAAGCTGAATCTTGGTCCCACTTTAAATTTACACTCTGTGCATGAATAAAAGCTATTTTGCAACACAGAGAAACATATCTGAAGGTGTTAGAAGTGTTTTGCATGATTTTTGAAGTTAGACCCTGAAATGTCAGAAAACAGCTTTTCAGCGCAGAAAAAAGTTGGTTCAAGCAATGCAAGCTGAATCTCTGTCTCACTTTAAATTTACACTCTGTGCATGAATAAAACCTATTTTGCAACACAGAGAAACATATCTGAAGGTGTTAGAAGTGTTTTGCATGATTTTTGAAGTTAGACCCTGAAATGTCAGAAAACAGCTTTTCAGCGCAGAACAAAGCTGGTTCCAGCAATGCAAGCTGAATCTCTGTCCCACTTTAACTTTGCAGTCTGTGCATGAATAAAACCTATTTTGCAACACAGAGAAACATATCTGAAGGTGTTAGAAGTGTTTTGCATGATTTTTGAAGTTAGACCCTGAAATGTCAGAAAACAGCTTTTCAGCGCAGAACAAAGTTGGTTCAGGCAATGCAAGCTGAATCGTGGTCCCACTTTAAATTTACACTCTGTGCATGAATAAAAGCTATTTTGCAACACAGAGAAACATATCTGAAGGTGTTAGAAGTGTTTTGCATGATTTTTGAAGTTAGACCCTCAAATGTCAGAAAACAGCGTTTCAGCGCAGAACAAAGCTGGTTCAGGCAATGCAAGCTGAATCTCTGTCCCACTTTAACTTTGCAGTCTGTGCATGAATAAAACCTATTTTGCAACACAGAGAAACATATCTGAAGGTGTTAGAATTGTTTTGCATGATTTTTGAAGTTAGACCCTGAAATGTCAGAAAACAGCTTTTCAGCGCAGAACAAAGTTGGTTCAGGCAATGCAAGCTGAATCTTGGTCCCACTTTAAATTTACACTCTGTGTATGAATAAAAGCTATTTTGCAACACAGAGAAACATATCTGAAGGTGTTAGAAGTGTTTTGCATGATTTTTTAAGTTAGACCCTGAAATGTCAGAAAACAGCGTTTCAGCGCAGAACAAAGTTGGTTCAGGCAATGCAAGCTGAATCTCTGTCTCACTTTAACTTTGCAGTCTGTGCATTAATAAAACCTATTTTGCAACACAGAGAAACATATCTGAAGGTGTTAGAAGTGTTTTGCATGATTTTTGAAGTTAGACCCTGAAATGTCAGAAAACAGCTTTTCAGCGCAGAACAAAGCTGGTTCCAGCAATGCAAGATGAATCTCTGTCCCACTTTAACTTTGCAGTCTGTGCATGAATAAAACCTATTTTGCAACACAGAGAAACATATCTGAAGGTGTTAGAAGTGTTTTGC
Organism: Garra rufa; assembly: GCF_049309525.1. NCBI lineage: Eukaryota > Metazoa > Chordata > Actinopteri > Cypriniformes > Cyprinidae > Garra > Garra rufa. Next base: position 16,688,375 of record NC_133371.1, read on the forward strand.
ATGATTTTTGAAGTTAGACCCTGAAATGTCAGAAAACAGCTTTTCAGCGCAGAACAAAGTTGGTTCAGGCAATGCAAGCTGAATCTTGGTCCCACTTTAAATTTACACTCTGTGCATGAATAAAAGCTATTTTGCAACACAGAGAAACATAACTGATGGTGTTAGAAGTGTTTTACATGATTTTTGAAGTTAGACCCTGAAATGTCAGAAAACAGCTTTTCAGCGCAGAACAAAGCTGGTTCCAGCAATGCAAGCTGAATCTCTGTCCCACTTTAACTTTGCAGTCTGTGCATGAATAAAACCTATTTTGCAACACAGAGAAACATATCTGAAGGTGTTAGAAGTGTTTTGCATGATTTTTGAAGTTAGACCCTGAAATGTCAGAAAACAGCTTTTCAGCGCAGAACAAAGCTGGTTCAAGCAATGCAAGCTGAATCTCGGTCCCACTTTAACTTTGCAGTCTGTGCATGAATAAAAGCTATTTTGCAACACAGAGAAACATATCTGAAGGTGTTAGAAGTGTTTTGCATGATTTTTGAAGTTAGACCCTGAAATGTCAGAAAACAGCTTTTCAGCGCTTAACAAAGTTGGTTCAGGCAATGCAAGCTGAATCTTGGTCCCACTTTAAATTTACACTGTGTGCATGAATAAAAGCTATTTTGCAACACAGAGAAACATATCTGAAGGTGTTAGAAGTGTTTTGCATGATTTTTGAAGTTAGACCCTGAAATGTCAGAAAACAGCTTTTCAGCGCAGAAAAAAGTTGGTTCAGGCAATGCAAGCTGAATCTCTGTCTCACTTTAAATTTACACTCTGTGCATGAATAAAACCTATTTTGCAACACAGAGAAACATATCTGAAGGTGTTAGAAGTGTTTTGCATGATTTTTGAAGTTAGACCCTGAAATGTCAGAAAACAGCTTTTCAGCGCAGAACAAAGCTGGTTCCAGCAATGCAAGCTGAATCTCTGTCCCACTTTAACTTTGCAGTCTGTGCATGAATAAAACCTATTTTGCAACACAGAGAAACATATCTGAAGGTGTTAGAAGTGTTTTGCATGATTTTTGAAGTTAGACCCTGAAATGTCAGAAAACAGCTTTTCAGCGCAGAACAAAGCTGGTTCCAGCAATGCAAGCTGAATCTCTGTCCCACTTTAACTTTGCAGTCTGTGCATGAATAAAACCTATTTTGCAACACAGAGAAACATATCTGAAGGTGTTAGAAGTGTTTTGCATGATTTTTGAAGTTAGACCCTGAAATGTCAGAAAACAGCTTTTCAGCGCAGAACAAAGTTGGTTCAGGCAATGCAAGCTGAATCTTGGTCCCACTTTAAATTTACACTCTGTGCATGAATAAAAGCTATTTTGCAACACAGAGAAACATATCTGAAGGTGTTAGAAGTGTTTTGCATGATTTTTGAAGTTAGACCCTGAAATGTCAGAAAACAGCTTTTCAGCGCAGAAAAAAGTTGGTTCAGGCAATGCAAGCTGAATCTCTGTCTCACTTTAAATTTACACTCTGTGCATGAATAAAACCTATTTTGCAACACAGAGAAACATATCTGAAGGTGTTAGAAGTGTTTTGCATGATTTTTGAAGTTAGACCCTGAAATGTCAGAAAACAGCTTTTCAGCGCAGAACAAAGCTGGTTCCAGCAATGCAAGCTGAATCTCTGTCCCACTTTAACTTTGCAGTCTGTGCATGAATAAAACCTATTTTGCAACACAGAGAAACATATCTGAAGGTGTTAGAAGTGTTTTGCATGATTTTTGAAGTTAGACCCTGAAATGTCAGAAAACAGCTTTTCAGCGCAGAACAAAGTTGGTTCAGGCAATGCAAGCTGAATCTTGGTCCCACTTTAAATTTACACTGTGTGCATGAATAAAAGCTATTTTGCAACACAGAGAAACATATCTGAAGGTGTTAGAAGTGTTTTGCATGATTTTTGAAGTTAGACCCTGAAATGTCAGAAAACAGCTTTTCAGCGCAGAACAAAGTTGGTTCAGGCAATGCAAGCTGAATCTCTGTCCCACTTTAAATTTACACTCTGTGCATGAATAAAAGCTATTTTGCAACACAGAGAAACATATCTGAAGGTGTTAGAAGTGTTTTACATGATTTTTGAAGTTAGACCCTGAAATGTCAGAAAACAACTTTTCAGCGCAGAACAAAGCTGGTTCCAGCAATGCAAGCTGAATCTCTGTCCCACTTTAACTTTGCACTCTGTGCATGAATAAAACCTATTTTGCAACACAGAGAAACATATCTGAAGGTGTTAGAAGTGTTTTGCATGATTTTTGAAGTTAGACCCTGAAATGTCAGAAAACAGCTTTTCAGCGCAGAAAAAAGTTGGTTCAGGCAATGCAAGCTGAATCTCTGTCTCACTTTAAATTTACACTCTGTGCATGAATAAAACCTATTTTGCAACACAGAGAAACATATCTGAAGGTGTTAGAAGTGTTTTGCATGATTTTTGAAGTTAGACCCTGAAATGTCAGAAAACAGCTTTTCAGCGCAGAACAAAGCTGGTTCCAGCAATGCAAGCTGAATCTCTGTCCCACTTTAACTTTGCAGTCTGTGCATGAATAAAACCTATTTTGCAACACAGAGAAACATATCTGAAGGTGTTAGAAGTGTTTTGCATGATTTTTGAAGTTAGACCCTGAAATGTCAGAAAACAGCTTTTCAGCGCAGAACAAAGCTGGTTCCAGCAATGCAAGCTGAATCTCTGTCCCACTTTAACTTTGCAGTCTGTGCATGAATAAAACCTATTTTGCAACACAGAGAAACATATCTGAAGGTGTTAGAAGTGTTTTGCATGATTTTTGAAGTTAGACCCTGAAATGTCAGAAAACAGCTTTTCAGCGCAGAACAAAGTTGGTTCAGGCAATGCAAGCTGAATCTTGGTCCCACTTTAAATTTACACTCTGTGCATGAATAAAAGCTATTTTGCAACACAGAGAAACATATCTGAAGATGTTAGAAGTGTTTTGCATGATTTTTGAAGTTAGACCCTGAAATGTCAGAAAACAGCTTTTCAGCGCAGAAAAAAGTTGGTTCAGGCAATGCAAGCTGAATCTCTGTCTCACTTTAAATTTACACTCTGTGCATGAATAAAACCTATTTTGCAACACAGAGAAACATATCTGAAGGTGTTAGAAGTGTTTTGCATGATTTTTGAAGTTAGACCCTGAAATGTCAGAAAACAGCTTTTCAGCGCAGAACAAAGTTGGTTCAGGCATTGCAAGCTGAATCTTGGTCCCACTTTAAATTTACACTCTGTGCATGAATAAAAGCTATTTTGCAACACAGAGAAACATATCTGAAGGTGTTAGAAGTGTTTTGCATGATTTTTGAAGTTAGACCCTGAAATGTCAGAAAACAGCTTTTCAGCGCAGAACAAAGTTGGTTCAGGCATTGCAAGCTGAATCTTGGTCCCACTTTAAATTTACACTCTGTGCATGAATAAAAGCTATTTTGCAACACAGAGAAACATATCTGAAGGTGTTAGAAGTGTTTTGCATGATTTTTGAAGTTAGACCCTCAAATGTCAGAAAACAGCGTTTCAGCGCAGAACAAAGCTGGTTCAGGCAATGCAAGCTGAATCTCTGTCCCACTTTAACTTTGCAGTCTGTGCATGAATAAAACCTATTTTGCAACACAGAGAAACATATCTGAAGGTGTTAGAATTGTTTTGCATGATTTTTGAAGTTAGACCCTGAAATGTCAGAAAACAGCTTTTCAGCGCAGAACAAAGTTGGTTCAGGCAATGCAAGCTGAATCTTGGTCCCACTTTAAATTTACACTCTGTGCATGAATAAAAGCTATTTTGCAACACAGAGAAACATATCTGAAGGTGTTAGAAGTGTTTTGCATGATTTTTGAAGTTAGACCCTGAAATGTCAGAAAACAGCTTTTCAGCGCAGAAAAAGTTGGTTCAAGCAATGCAAGCTGAATCTCTGTCTCACTTTAAATTTACACTCTGTGCATGAATAAAACCTATTTTGCAACACAGAGAAACATATCTGAAGGTGTTAGAAGTGTTTTGCATGATTTTTGAAGTTAGACCCTGAAATGTCAGAAAACAGCTTTTCAGCGCAGAACAAAGCTGGTTCCAGCAATGCAAGCTGAATCTCTGTCCCACTTTAACTTTGCAGTCTGTGCATGAATAAAACCTATTTTGCAACACAGAGAAACATATCTGAAGGTGTTAGAAGTGTTTTGCATGATTTTTGAAGTTAGACCCTGAAATGTCAGAAAACAGCTTTTCAGCGCAGAACAAAGTTGGTTCAGGCAATGCAAGCTGAATCTTGGTCCCACTTTAAATTTACACTCTGTGCATGAATAAAAGCTATTTTGCAACACAGAGAAACATATCTGAAGGTGTTAGAAGTGTTTTGCATGATTTTTGAAGTTAGACCCTCAAATGTCAGAAAACAGCGTTTCAGCGCAGAACAAAGCTGGTTCAGGCAATGCAAGCTGAATCTCTGTCCCACTTTAACTTTGCAGTCTGTGCATGAATAAAACCTATTTTGCAACACAGAGAAACATATCTGAAGGTGTTAGAATTGTTTTGCATGATTTTTGAAGTTAGACCCTGAAATGTCAGAAAACAGCTTTTCAGCGCAGAACAAAGTTGGTTCAGGCAATGCAAGCTGAATCTTGGTCCCACTTTAAATTTACACTCTGTGTATGAATAAAAGCTATTTTGCAACACAGAGAAACATATCTGAAGGTGTTAGAAGTGTTTTGCATGATTTTTTAAGTTAGACCCTGAAATGTCAGAAAACAGCGTTTCAGCGCAGAACAAAGTTGGTTCAGGCAATGCAAGCTGAATCTCTGTCTCACTTTAACTTTGCAGTCTGTGCATTAATAAAACCTATTTTGCAACACAGAGAAACATATCTGAAGGTGTTAGAAGTGTTTTGCATGATTTTTGAAGTTAGACCCTGAAATGTCAGAAAACAGCTTTTCAGCGCAGAACAAAGCTGGTTCCAGCAATGCAAGCTGAATCTCTGTCCCACTTTAACTTTGCAGTCTGTGCATGAATAAAACCTATTTTGCAACACAGAGAAACATATCTGAAGGTGTTAGAATTGTTTTGCATGATTTTTGAAGTTAGACCCTGAAATGTCAGAAAACAGCTTTTCAGCGCAGAACAAAGTTGGTTCAGGCAATGCAAGCTGAATCTTGGTCCCACTTTAAATTTACACTCTGTGTATGAATAAAAGCTATTTTGCAACACAGAGAAACATATCTGAAGGTGTTAGAATTGTTTTGCATGATTTTTTAAGTTAGACCCTGAAATGTCAGAAAACAGCGTTTCAGCGCAGAACAAAGTTGGTTCAGGCAATGCAAGCTGAATCTCTGTCTCACTTTAACTTTGCAGTCTGTGCATTAATAAAACCTATTTTGCAACACAGAGAAACATATCTGAAGGTGTTAGAAGTGTTTTGCATGATTTTTGAAGTTAGACCCTGAAATGTCAGAAAACAGCTTTTCAGCGCAGAACAAAGCTGGTTCCAGCAATGCAAGCTGAATCTCTGTCCCACTTTAACTTTGCAGTCTGTGCATGAATAAAACCTATTTTGCAACACAGAGAAACATATCTGAAGGTGTTAGAAGTGTTTTGCATGATTTTTGAAGTTAGACCCTGAAATGTCAGAAAACAGCTTTTCAGCGCAGAACAAAGTTGGTTCAGGCAATGCAAGCTGAATCTTGGTCCCACTTTAAATTTACACTCTGTGCATGAATAAAAGCTATTTTGCAACACAGAGAAACATAACTGATGGTGTTAGAAGTGTTTTACATGATTTTTGAAGTTAGACCCTGAAATGTCAGAAAACAGCTTTTCAGCGCAGAACAAAGCTGGTTCCAGCAATGCAAGCTGAATCTCTGTCCCACTTTAACTTTGCAGTCTGTGCATGAATAAAAGCTATTTTGCAACACAGAGAAACATATCTGAAGGTGTTAGAAGTGTTTTGCATGATTTTTGAAGTTAGACCCTGAAATGTCAGAAAACAGCTTTTCAGCGCAGAACAAAGTTGGTTCAGGCAATGCAAGCTGAATCTCTGTCCCACTTTAAATTTACACTCTGTGCATGAATAAAAGCTATTTTGCAACACAGAGAAACATATCTGAAGGTGTTAGTAGTGTTTTACATGATTTTTGAAGTTAGACCCTGAAATGTCAGAAAACAGCTTTTCAGCGCAGAACAAAGCTGGTTCCAGCAATACAAGCTGAATCTCTGTCCCACTTTAACTTTGCACTCTGTGCATGAATAAAACCTATTTTGCAACACAGAGAAACATATCTGAAGATGTTAGAAGTGTTTTGCATGATTTTTGAAGTTAGACCCTGAAATGTCAGAAAACAGCTTTTCAGCGCAGAAAAAAGTTGGTTCAGGCAATGCAAGCTGAATCTTGGTCCCACTTTAAATTTACACTCTGTGCATGAATAAAAGCTATTTTGCAACACAGAGAAACATAACTGATGGTGTTAGAAGTGTTTTACATGATTTTTGAAGTTAGACCCTGAAATGTCAGAAAACAGCTTTTCAGCGCAGAACAAAGCTGGTTCCAGCAATGCAAGCTGAATCTCTGTCCCACTTTAACTTTGCAGTCTGTGCATGAATAAAAGCTATTTTGCAACACAGAGAAACATATCTGAAGGTGTTAGAAGTGTTTTGCATGATTTTTGAAGTTAGACCCTGAAATGTCAGAAAACAGCTTTTCAGCGCAGAACAAAGTTGGTTCAGGCAATGCAAGCTGAATCTCTGTCCCACTTTAAATTTACACTCTGTGCATGAATAAAAGCTATTTTGCAACACAGAGAAACATATCTGAAGGTGTTAGTAGTGTTTTACATGATTTTTGAAGTTAGACCCTGAAATGTCAGAAAACAGCTTTTCAGCGCAGAACAAAGCTGGTTCCAGCAATGCAAGCTGAATCTCTGTCCCACTTTAACTTTGCACTCTGTGCATGAATAAAACCTATTTTGCAACACAGAGAAACATATCTGAAGATGTTAGAAGTGTTTTGCATGATTTTTGAAGTTAGACCCTGAAATGTCAGAAAACAGCTTTTCAGCGCAGAAAAAAGTTGGTTCAGGCAATGCAAGCTGAATCTCTGTCTCACTTTAAATTTACACTCTGTGCATGAATAAAACCTATTTTGCAACACAGAGAAACATATCTGAAGGTGTTAGAAGTGTTTTGCATGATTTTTGAAGTTAGACCCTGAAATGTCAGAAAACAGCTTTTCAGCGCAGAACAAAGCTGGTTCCAGCAATGCAAGCTGAATCTCTGTCCCACTTTAACTTTGCAGTCTGTGCATGAATAAAACCTATTTTGCAACACAGAGAAACATATCTGAAGGTGTTAGAAGTGTTTTGCATGATTTTTGAAGTTAGACCCTGAAATGTCAGAAAACAGCTTTTCAGCGCAGAACAAAGCTGGTTCCAGCAATGCAAGCTGAATCTCTGTCCCACTTTAACTTTGCAGTCTGTGCATGAATAAAACCTATTTTGCAACACAGAGAAACATATCTGAAGGTGTTAGAAGTGTTTTGCATGATTTTTGAAGTTAGACCCTGAAATGTCAGAAAACAGCTTTTCAGCGCAGAACAAAGTTGGTTCAGGCAATGCAAGCTGAATCTTGGTCCCACTTTAAATTTACACTGTGTGCATGAATAAAAGCTATTTTGCAACACAGAGAAACATATCTGAAGGTGTTAGAAGTGTTTTGCATGATTTTTGAAGTTAGACCCTGAAATGTCAGAAAACAGCTTTTCAGCGCAGAACAAAGTTGGTTCAGGCAATGCAAGCTGAATCTCTGTCCCACTTTAAATTTACACTCTGTGCATGAATAAAAGCTATTTTGCAACACAGAGAAACATATCTGAAGGTGTTAGAAGTGTTTTACATGATTTTTGAAGTTAGACCCTGAAATGTCAGAAAACAACTTTTCAGCGCAGAACAAAGCTGGTTCCAGCAATGCAAGCTGAATCTCTGTCCCACTTTAACTTTGCACTCTGTGCATGAATAAAACCTATTTTGCAACACAGAGAAACATATCTGAAGGTGTTAGAAGTGTTTTGCATGATTTTTGAAGTTAGACCCTGAAATGTCAGAAAACAGCTTTTCAGCGCAGAAAAAAGTTGGTTCAGGCAATGCAAGCTGAATCTCTGTCTCACTTTAAATTTACACTCTGTGCATGAATAAAACCTATTTTGCAACACAGAGAAACATATCTGAAGGTGTTAGAAGTGTTTTGCATGATTTTTGAAGTTAGACCCTGAAATGTCAGAAAACAGCTTTTCAGCGCAGAACAAAGCTGGTTCCAGCAATGCAAGCTGAATCTCTGTCCCACTTTAACTTTGCAGTCTGTGCATGAATAAAACCTATTTTGCAACACAGAGAAACATATCTGAAGGTGTTAGAAGTGTTTTGCATGATTTTTGAAGTTAGACCCTGAAATGTCAGAAAACAGCTTTTCAGCGCAGAACAAAGCTGGTTCCAGCAATGCAAGCTGAATCTCTGTCCCACTTTAACTTTGCAGTCTGTGCATGAATAAAACCTATTTTGCAACACAGAGAAACATATCTGAAGGTGTTAGAAGTGTTTTGCATGATTTTTGAAGTTAGACCCTGAAATGTCAGAAAACAGCTTTTCAGCGCAGAACAAAGTTGGTTCAGGCAATGCAAGCTGAATCTTGGTCCCACTTTAAATTTACACTCTGTGCATGAATAAAAGCTATTTTGCAACACAGAGAAACATATCTGAAGATGTTAGAAGTGTTTTGCATGATTTTTGAAGTTAGACCCTGAAATGTCAGAAAACAGCTTTTCAGCGCAGAAAAAAGTTGGTTCAGGCAATGCAAGCTGAATCTCTGTCTCACTTTAAATTTACACTCTGTGCATGAATAAAACCTATTTTGCAACACAGAGAAACATATCTGAAGGTGTTAGAAGTGTTTTGCATGATTTTTGAAGTTAGACCCTGAAATGTCAGAAAACAGCTTTTCAGCGCAGAACAAAGCTGGTTCCAGCAATGCAAGCTGAATCTCTGTCCCACTTTAACTTTGCAGTCTGTGCATGAATAAAACCTATTTTGCAACACAGAGAAACATATCTGAAGGTGTTAGAAGTGTTTTGCATGATTTTTGAAGTTAGACCCTGAAATGTCAGAAAACAGCTTTTCAGCGCAGAACAAAGTTGGTTCAGGCATTGCAAGCTGAATCTTGGTCCCACTTTAAATTTACACTCTGTGCATGAATAAAAGCTATTTTGCAACACAGAGAAACATATCTGAAGGTGTTAGAAGTGTTTTGCATGATTTTTGAAGTTAGACCCTCAAATGTCAGAAAACAGCGTTTCAGCGCAGAACAAAGCTGGTTCAGGCAATGCAAGCTGAATCTCTGTCCCACTTTAACTTTGCAGTCTGTGCATGAATAAAACCTATTTTGCAACACAGAGAAACATATCTGAAGGTGTTAGAATTGTTTTGCATGATTTTTGAAGTTAGACCCTGAAATGTCAGAAAACAGCTTTTCAGCGCAGAACAAAGTTGGTTCAGGCAATGCAAGCTGAATCTTGGTCCCACTTTAAATTTACACTCTGTGCATGAATAAAAGCTATTTTGCAACACAGAGAAACATATCTGAAGGTGTTAGAAGTGTTTTGCATGATTTTTGAAGTTAGACCCTGAAATGTCAGAAAACAGCTTTTCAGCGCAGAAAAAGTTGGTTCAAGCAATGCAAGCTGAATCTCTGTCTCACTTTAAATTTACACTCTGTGCATGAATAAAACCTATTTTGCAACACAGAGAAACATATCTGAAGGTGTTAGAAGTGTTTTGCATGATTTTTGAAGTTAGACCCTGAAATGTCAGAAAACAGCTTTTCAGCGCAGAACAAAGCTGGTTCCAGCAATGCAAGCTGAATCTCTGTCCCACTTTAACTTTGCAGTCTGTGCATGAATAAAACCTATTTTGCAACACAGAGAAACATATCTGAAGGTGTTAGAAGTGTTTTGCATGATTTTTGAAGTTAGACCCTGAAATGTCAGAAAACAGCTTTTCAGCGCAGAACAAAGTTGGTTCAGGCAATGCAAGCTGAATCTTGGTCCCACTTTAAATTTACACTCTGTGCATGAATAAAAGCTATTTTGCAACACAGAGAAACATATCTGAAGGTGTTAGAAGTGTTTTGCATGATTTTTGAAGTTAGACCCTCAAATGTCAGAAAACAGCGTTTCAGCGCAGAACAAAGCTGGTTCAGGCAATGCAAGCTGAATCTCTGTCCCACTTTAACTTTGCAGTCTGTGCATGAATAAAACCTATTTTGCAACACAGAGAAACATATCTGAAGGTGTTAGAATTGTTTTGCATGATTTTTGAAGTTAGACCCTGAAATGTCAGAAAACAGCTTTTCAGCGCAGAACAAAGTTGGTTCAGGCAATGCAAGCTGAATCTTGGTCCCACTTTAAATTTACACTCTGTGTATGAATAAAAGCTATTTTGCAACACAGAGAAACATATCTGAAGGTGTTAGAAGTGTTTTGCATGATTTTTTAAGTTAGACCCTGAAATGTCAGAAAACAGCGTTTCAGCGCAGAACAAAGTTGGTTCAGGCAATGCAAGCTGAATCTCTGTCTCACTTTAACTTTGCAGTCTGTGCATTAATAAAACCTATTTTGCAACACAGAGAAACATATCTGAAGGTGTTAGAAGTGTTTTGCATGATTTTTGAAGTTAGACCCTGAAATGTCAGAAAACAGCTTTTCAGCGCAGAACAAAGCTGGTTCCAGCAATGCAAGCTGAATCTCTGTCCCACTTTAACTTTGCAGTCTGTGCATGAATAAAACCTATTTTGCAACACAGAGAAACATATCTGAAGGTGTTAGAATTGTTTTGCATGATTTTTGAAGTTAGACCCTGAAATGTCAGAAAACAGCTTTTCAGCGCAGAACAAAGTTGGTTCAGGCAATGCAAGCTGAATCTTGGTCCCACTTTAAATTTACACTCTGTGTATGAATAAAAGCTATTTTGCAACACAGAGAAACATATCTGAAGGTGTTAGAATTGTTTTGCATGATTTTTTAAGTTAGACCCTGAAATGTCAGAAAACAGCGTTTCAGCGCAGAACAAAGTTGGTTCAGGCAATGCAAGCTGAATCTCTGTCTCACTTTAACTTTGCAGTCTGTGCATTAATAAAACCTATTTTGCAACACAGAGAAACATATCTGAAGGTGTTAGAAGTGTTTTGCATGATTTTTGAAGTTAGACCCTGAAATGTCAGAAAACAGCTTTTCAGCGCAGAACAAAGCTGGTTCCAGCAATGCAAGCTGAATCTCTGTCCCACTTTAACTTTGCAGTCTGTGCATGAATAAAACCTATTTTGCAACACAGAGAAACATATCTGAAGGTGTTAGAAGTGTTTTGCATGATTTTTGAAGTTAGACCCTGAAATGTCAGAAAACAGCTTTTCAGCGCAGAACAAAGTTGGTTCAGGCAATGCAAGCTGAATCTTGGTCCCACTTTAAATTTACACTCTGTGCATGAATAAAAGCTATTTTGCAACACAGAGAAACATAACTGATGGTGTTAGAAGTGTTTTACATGATTTTTGAAGTTAGACCCTGAAATGTCAGAAAACAGCTTTTCAGCGCAGAACAAAGCTGGTTCCAGCAATGCAAGCTGAATCTCTGTCCCACTTTAACTTTGCAGTCTGTGCATGAATAAAAGCTATTTTGCAACACAGAGAAACATATCTGAAGGTGTTAGAAGTGTTTTGCATGATTTTTGAAGTTAGACCCTGAAATGTCAGAAAACAGCTTTTCAGCGCAGAACAAAGTTGGTTCAGGCAATGCAAGCTGAATCTCTGTCCCACTTTAAATTTACACTCTGTGCATGAATAAAAGCTATTTTGCAACACAGAGAAACATATCTGAAGGTGTTAGTAGTGTTTTACATGATTTTTGAAGTTAGACCCTGAAATGTCAGAAAACAGCTTTTCAGCGCAGAACAAAGCTGGTTCCAGCAATGCAAGCTGAATCTCTGTCCCACTTTAACTTTGCACTCTGTGCATGAATAAAACCTATTTTGCAACACAGAGAAACATATCTGAAGATGTTAGAAGTGTTTTGCATGATTTTTGAAGTTAGACCCTGAAATGTCAGAAAACAGCTTTTCAGCGCAGAAAAAAGTTGGTTCAGGCAATGCAAGCTGAATCTTGGTCCCACTTTAAATTTACACTCTGTGCATGAATAAAAGCTATTTTGCAACACAGAGAAACATAACTGATGGTGTTAGAAGTGTTTTACATGATTTTTGAAGTTAGACCCTGAAATGTCAGAAAACAGCTTTTCAGCGCAGAACAAAGCTGGTTCCAGCAATGCAAGCTGAATCTCTGTCCCACTTTAACTTTGCAGTCTGTGCATGAATAAAAGCTATTTTGCAACACAGAGAAACATATCTGAAGGTGTTAGAAGTGTTTTGCATGATTTTTGAAGTTAGACCCTGAAATGTCAGAAAACAGCTTTTCAGCGCAGAACAAAGTTGGTTCAGGCAATGCAAGCTGAATCTCTGTCCCACTTTAAATTTACACTCTGTGCATGAATAAAAGCTATTTTGCAACACAGAGAAACATATCTGAAGGTGTTAGTAGTGTTTTACATGATTTTTGAAGTTAGACCCTGAAATGTCAGAAAACAGCTTTTCAGCGCAGAACAAAGCTGGTTCCAGCAATGCAAGCTGAATCTCTGTCCCACTTTAACTTTGCACTCTGTGCATGAATAAAACCTATTTTGCAACACAGAGAAACATATCTGAAGATGTTAGAAGTGTTTTGCATGATTTTTGAAGTTAGACCCTGAAATGTCAGAAAACAGCTTTTCAGCGCAGAAAAAAGTTGGTTCAGGCAATGCAAGCTGAATCTTGGTCCCACTTTAAATTTACACTCTGTGCATGAATAAAAGCTATTTTGCAACACAGAGAAACATATCTGAAGGTGTTAGAAGTGTTTTGCATGATTTTTGAAGTTAGACCCTCAAATGTCAGAAAACAGCGTTTCAGCGCAGAACAAAGCTGGTTCAGGCAATGCAAGCTGAATCTCTGTCCCACTTTAACTTTGCAGTCTGTGCATGAATAAAACCTATTTTGCAACACAGAGAAACATATCTGAAGGTGTTAGAATTGTTTTGCATGATTTTTGAAGTTAGACCCTGAAATGTCAGAAAACAGCTTTTCAGCGCAGAACAAAGTTGGTTCAGGCAATGCAAGCTGAATCTTGGTCCCACTTTAAATTTACACTCTGTGTATGAATAAAAGCTATTTTGCAACACAGAGAAACATATCTGAAGGTGTTAGAAGTGTTTTGCATGATTTTTTAAGTTAGACCCTGAAATGTCAGAAAACAGCGTTTCAGCGCAGAACAAAGTTGGTTCAGGCAATGCAAGCTGAATCTCTGTCTCACTTTAACTTTGCAGTCTGTGCATTAATAAAACCTATTTTGCAACACAGAGAAACATATCTGAAGGTGTTAGAAGTGTTTTGCATGATTTTTGAAGTTAGACCCTGAAATGTCAGAAAACAGCTTTTCAGCGCAGAACAAAGCTGGTTCCAGCAATGCAAGCTGAATCTCTGTCCCACTTTAACTTTGCAGTCTGTGCATGAATAAAACCTATTTTGCAACACAGAGAAACATATCTGAAGGTGTTAGAATTGTTTTGCATGATTTTTGAAGTTAGACCCTGAAATGTCAGAAAACAGCTTTTCAGCGCAGAACAAAGTTGGTTCAGGCAATGCAAGCTGAATCTTGGTCCCACTTTAAATTTACACTCTGTGTATGAATAAAAGCTATTTTGCAACACAGAGAAACATATCTGAAGGTGTTAGAATTGTTTTGCATGATTTTTTAAGTTAGACCCTGAAATGTCAGAAAACAGCGTTTCAGCGCAGAACAAAGTTGGTTCAGGCAATGCAAGCTGAATCTCTGTCTCACTTTAACTTTGCAGTCTGTGCATTAATAAAACCTATTTTGCAACACAGAGAAACATATCTGAAGGTGTTAGAAGTGTTTTGCATGATTTTTGAAGTTAGACCCTGAAATGTCAGAAAACAGCTTTTCAGCGCAGAACAAAGCTGGTTCCAGCAATGCAAGCTGAATCTCTGTCCCACTTTAACTTTGCAGTCTGTGCATGAATAAAACCTATTTTGCAACACAGAGAAACATATCTGAAGGTGTTAGAAGTGTTTTGCATGATTTTTGAAGTTAGACCCTGAAATGTCAGAAAACAGCTTTTCAGCGCAGAACAAAGTTGGTTCAGGCAATGCAAGCTGAATCTTGGTCCCACTTTAAATTTACACTCTGTGCATGAATAAAAGCTATTTTGCAACACAGAGAAACATAACTGATGGTGTTAGAAGTGTTTTACATGATTTTTGAAGTTAGACCCTGAAATGTCAGAAAACAGCTTTTCAGCGCAGAACAAAGCTGGTTCCAGCAATGCAAGCTGAATCTCTGTCCCACTTTAACTTTGCAGTCTGTGCATGAATAAAAGCTATTTTGCAACACAGAGAAACATATCTGAAGGTGTTAGAAGTGTTTTGCATGATTTTTGAAGTTAGACCCTGAAATGTCAGAAAACAGCTTTTCAGCGCAGAACAAAGTTGGTTCAGGCAATGCAAGCTGAATCTCTGTCCCACTTTAAATTTACACTCTGTGCATGAATAAAAGCTATTTTGCAACACAGAGAAACATATCTGAAGGTGTTAGTAGTGTTTTACATGATTTTTGAAGTTAGACCCTGAAATGTCAGAAAACAGCTTTTCAGCGCAGAACAAAGCTGGTTCCAGCAATGCAAGCTGAATCTCTGTCCCACTTTAACTTTGCACTCTGTGCATGAATAAAACCTATTTTGCAACACAGAGAAACATATCTGAAGATGTTAGAAGTGTTTTGCATGATTTTTGAAGTTAGACCCTGAAATGTCAGAAAACAGCTTTTCAGCGCAGAAAAAAGTTGGTTCAGGCAATGCAAGCTGAATCTTGGTCCCACTTTAAATTTACACTCTGTGCATGAATAAAAGCTATTTTGCAACACAGAGAAACATAACTGATGGTGTTAGAAGTGTTTTACATGATTTTTGAAGTTAGACCCTGAAATGTCAGAAAACAGCTTTTCAGCGCAGAACAAAGCTGGTTCCAGCAATGCAAGCTGAATCTCTGTCCCACTTTAACTTTGCAGTCTGTGCATGAATAAAAGCTATTTTGCAACACAGAGAAACATATCTGAAGGTGTTAGAAGTGTTTTGCATGATTTTTGAAGTTAGACCCTGAAATGTCAGAAAACAGCTTTTCAGCGCAGAACAAAGTTGGTTCAGGCAATGCAAGCTGAATCTCTGTCCCACTTTAAATTTACACTCTGTGCATGAATAAAAGCTATTTTGCAACACAGAGAAACATATCTGAAGGTGTTAGTAGTGTTTTACATGATTTTTGAAGTTAGACCCTGAAATGTCAGAAAACAGCTTTTCAGCGCAGAACAAAGCTGGTTCCAGCAATGCAAGCTGAATCTCTGTCCCACTTTAACTTTGCACTCTGTGCATGAATAAAACCTATTTTGCAACACAGAGAAACATATCTGAAGATGTTAGAAGTGTTTTGCATGATTTTTGAAGTTAGACCCTGAAATGTCAGAAAACAGCTTTTCAGCGCAGAAAAAAGTTGGTTCAGGCAATGCAAGCTGAATCTCTGTCTCACTTTAAATTTACACTCTGTGCATGAATAAAACCTATTTTGCAACACAGAGAAACATATCTGAAGGTGTTAGAAGTGTTTTGCATGATTTTTGAAGTTAGACCCTGAAATGTCAGAAAACAGCTTTTCAGCGCAGAACAAAGCTGGTTCCAGCAATGCAAGCTGAATCTCTGTCCCACTTTAACTTTGCAGTCTGTGCATGAATAAAACCTATTTTGCAACACAGAGAAACATATCTGAAGGTGTTAGAAGTGTTTTGCATGATTTTTGAAGTTAGACCCTGAAATGTCAGAAAACAGCTTTTCAGCGCAGAACAAAGCTGGTTCCAGCAATGCAAGCTGAATCTCTGTCCCACTTTAACTTTGCAGTCTGTGCATGAATAAAACCTATTTTGCAACACAGAGAAACATATCTGAAGGTGTTAGAAGTGTTTTGCATGATTTTTGAAGTTAGACCCTGAAATGTCAGAAAACAGCTTTTCAGCGCAGAACAAAGTTGGTTCAGGCAATGCAAGCTGAATCTTGGTCCCACTTTAAATTTACACTGTGTGCATGAATAAAAGCTATTTTGCAACACAGAGAAACATATCTGAAGGTGTTAGAAGTGTTTTGCATGATTTTTGAAGTTAGACCCTGAAATGTCAGAAAACAGCTTTTCAGCGCAGAACAAAGTTGGTTCAGGCAATGCAAGCTGAATCTCTGTCCCACTTTAAATTTACACTCTGTGCATGAATAAAAGCTATTTTGCAACACAGAGAAACATATCTGAAGGTGTTAGAAGTGTTTTACATGATTTTTGAAGTTAGACCCTGAAATGTCAGAAAACAACTTTTCAGCGCAGAACAAAGCTGGTTCCAGCAATGCAAGCTGAATCTCTGTCCCACTTTAACTTTGCACTCTGTGCATGAATAAAACCTATTTTGCAACACAGAGAAACATATCTGAAGGTGTTAGAAGTGTTTTGCATGATTTTTGAAGTTAGACCCTGAAATGTCAGAAAACAGCTTTTCAGCGCAGAAAAAAGTTGGTTCAGGCAATGCAAGCTGAATCTCTGTCTCACTTTAAATTTACACTCTGTGCATGAATAAAACCTATTTTGCAACACAGAGAAACATATCTGAAGGTGTTAGAAGTGTTTTGCATGATTTTTGAAGTTAGACCCTGAAATGTCAGAAAACAGCTTTTCAGCGCAGAACAAAGCTGGTTCCAGCAATGCAAGCTGAATCTCTGTCCCACTTTAACTTTGCAGTCTGTGCATGAATAAAACCTATTTTGCAACACAGAGAAACATATCTGAAGGTGTTAGAAGTGTTTTGCATGATTTTTGAAGTTAGACCCTGAAATGTCAGAAAACAGCTTTTCAGCGCAGAACAAAGCTGGTTCCAGCAATGCAAGCTGAATCTCTGTCCCACTTTAACTTTGCAGTCTGTGCATGAATAAAACCTATTTTGCAACACAGAGAAACATATCTGAAGGTGTTAGAAGTGTTTTGCATGATTTTTGAAGTTAGACCCTGAAATGTCAGAAAACAGCTTTTCAGCGCAGAACAAAGTTGGTTCAGGCAATGCAAGCTGAATCTTGGTCCCACTTTAAATTTACACTCTGTGCATGAATAAAAGCTATTTTGCAACACAGAGAAACATATCTGAAGATGTTAGAAGTGTTTTGCATGATTTTTGAAGTTAGACCCTGAAATGTCAGAAAACAGCTTTTCAGCGCAGAAAAAAGTTGGTTCAGGCAATGCAAGCTGAATCTCTGTCTCACTTTAAATTTACACTCTGTGCATGAATAAAACCTATTTTGCAACACAGAGAAACATATCTGAAGGTGTTAGAAGTGTTTTGCATGATTTTTGAAGTTAGACCCTGAAATGTCAGAAAACAGCTTTTCAGCGCAGAACAAAGCTGGTTCCAGCAATGCAAGCTGAATCTCTGTCCCACTTTAACTTTGCAGTCTGTGCATGAATAAAACCTATTTTGCAACACAGAGAAACATATCTGAAGGTGTTAGAAGTGTTTTGCATGATTTTTGAAGTTAGACCCTGAAATGTCAGAAAACAGCTTTTCAGCGCAGAACAAAGTTGGTTCAGGCATTGCAAGCTGAATCTTGGTCCCACTTTAAATTTACACTCTGTGCATGAATAAAAGCTATTTTGCAACACAGAGAAACATATCTGAAGGTGTTAGAAGTGTTTTGCATGATTTTTGAAGTTAGACCCTCAAATGTCAGAAAACAGCGTTTCAGCGCAGAACAAAGCTGGTTCAGGCAATGCAAGCTGAATCTCTGTCCCACTTTAACTTTGCAGTCTGTGCATGAATAAAACCTATTTTGCAACACAGAGAAACATATCTGAAGGTGTTAGAATTGTTTTGCATGATTTTTGAAGTTAGACCCTGAAATGTCAGAAAACAGCTTTTCAGCGCAGAACAAAGTTGGTTCAGGCAATGCAAGCTGAATCTTGGTCCCACTTTAAATTTACACTCTGTGCATGAATAAAAGCTATTTTGCAACACAGAGAAACATATCTGAAGGTGTTAGAAGTGTTTTGCATGATTTTTGAAGTTAGACCCTGAAATGTCAGAAAACAGCTTTTCAGCGCAGAAAAAAGTTGGTTCAAGCAATGCAAGCTGAATCTCTGTCTCACTTTAAATTTACACTCTGTGCATGAATAAAACCTATTTTGCAACACAGAGAAACATATCTGAAGGTGTTAGAAGTGTTTTGCATGATTTTTGAAGTTAGACCCTGAAATGTCAGAAAACAGCTTTTCAGCGCAGAACAAAGCTGGTTCCAGCAATGCAAGCTGAATCTCTGTCCCACTTTAACTTTGCAGTCTGTGCATGAATAAAACCTATTTTGCAACACAGAGAAACATATCTGAAGGTGTTAGAAGTGTTTTGCATGATTTTTGAAGTTAGACCCTGAAATGTCAGAAAACAGCTTTTCAGCGCAGAACAAAGTTGGTTCAGGCAATGCAAGCTGAATCTTGGTCCCACTTTAAATTTACACTCTGTGCATGAATAAAAGCTATTTTGCAACACAGAGAAACATATCTGAAGGTGTTAGAAGTGTTTTGCATGATTTTTGAAGATAGACCCTCAAATGTCAGAAAACAGCGTTTCAGCGCAGAACAAAGCTGGTTCAGGCAATGCAAGCTGAATCTCTGTCCCACTTTAACTTTGCAGTCTGTGCATGAATAAAACCTATTTTGCAACACAGAGAAACATATCTGAAGGTGTTAGAATTGTTTTGCATGATTTTTGAAGTTAGACCCTGAAATGTCAGAAAACAGCTTTTCAGCGCAGAACAAAGTTGGTTCAGGCAATGCAAGCTGAATCTTGGTCCCACTTTAAATTTACACTCTGTGTATGAATAAAAGCTATTTTGCAACACAGAGAAACATATCTGAAGGTGTTAGAAGTGTTTTGCATGATTTTTTAAGTTAGACCCTGAAATGTCAGAAAACAGCGTTTCAGCGCAGAACAAAGTTGGTTCAGGCAATGCAAGCTGAATCTCTGTCTCACTTTAACTTTGCAGTCTGTGCATTAATAAAACCTATTTTGCAACACAGAGAAACATATCTGAAGGTGTTAGAAGTGTTTTGCATGATTTTTGAAGTTAGACCCTGAAATGTCAGAAAACAGCTTTTCAGCGCAGAACAAAGCTGGTTCCAGCAATGCAAGCTGAATCTCTGTCCCACTTTAACTTTGCAGTCTGTGCATGAATAAAACCTATTTTGCAACACAGAGAAACATATCTGAAGGTGTTAGAAGTGTTTTGCATGATTTTTGAAGTTAGACCCTGAAATGTCAGAAAACAGCTTTTCAGCGCAGAACAAAGTTGGTTCAGGCAATGCAAGCTGAATCTTGGTCCCACTTTAAATTTACACTCTGTGCATGAATAAAAGCTATTTTGCAACACAGAGAAACATAACTGATGGTGTTAGAAGTGTTTTACATGATTTTTGAAGTTAGACCCTGAAATGTCAGAAAACAGCTTTTCAGCGCAGAACAAAGCTGGTTCCAGCAATGCAAGCTGAATCTCGGTCCCACTTTAACTTTGCAGTCTGTGCATGAATAAAACCTATTTTGCAACACAGAGAAACATATCTGAAGGTGTTAGAAGTGTTTTGCATGATTTTTGAAGTTAGACCCTGAAATGTCAGAAAACAGCTTTTCAGCGCAGAACAAAGTTGGTTCAGGCAATGCAAGCTGAATCTTGGTCCCACTTTAAATTTACACTCTGTGCATGAATAAAAGCTATTTTGCAACACAGAGAAACATATCTGAAGATGTTAGAAGTGTTTTGCATGATTTTTGAAGTTAGACCCTGAAATGTCAGAAAACAGCTTTTCAACGCAGAAAAAAGTTGGTTCAGGCAATGCAAGCTGAATCTCTGTCTCACTTTAAATTTACACTCTGTGCATGAATAAAACCTATTTTGCAACACAGAGAAACATATCTGAAGGTGTTAGAAGTGTTTTGCATGATTTTTGAAGTTAGACCCTGAAATGTCAGAAAACAGCTTTTCAGCGCAGAACAAAGCTGGTTCCAGCAATGCAAGCTGAATCTCTGTCCCACTTTAACTTTGCAGTCTGTGCATGAATAAAACCTATTTTGCAACACAGAGAAACATATCTGAAGGTGTTAGAAGTGTTTTGCATGATTTTTGAAGTTAGACCCTGAAATGTCAGAAAACAGCTTTTCAGCGCAGAACAAAGCTGGTTCCAGCAATGCAAGCTGAATCTCTGTCCCACTTTAACTTTGCAGTCTGTGCATGAATAAAACCTATTTTGCAACACAGAGAAACATATCTGAAGGTGTTAGAAGTGTTTTGCATGATTTTTGAAGTTAGACCCTGAAATGTCAGAAAACAGCTTTTCAGCGCAGAACAAAGTTGGTTCAGGCAATGCAAGCTGAATCTTGGTCCCACTTTAAATTTACACTCTGTGCATGAATAAAAGCTATTTTGCAACACAGAGAAACATATCTGAAGGTGTTAGAAGTGTTTTGCATGATTTTTGAAGTTAGACCCTGAAATGTCAGAAAACAGCTTTTCAGCGCAGAAAAAAGTTGGTTCAGGCAATGCAAGCTGAATCTCTGTCTCACTTTAAATTTACACTCTGTGCATGAATAAAACCTATTTTGCAACACAGAGAAACATATCTGAAGGTGTTAGAAGTGTTTTGCATGATTTTTGAAGTTAGACCCTGAAATGTCAGAAAACAGCTTTTCAGCGCAGAACAAAGCTGGTTCCAGCAATGCAAGCTGAATCTCTGTCCCACTTTAACTTTGCAGTCTGTGCATGAATAAAACCTATTTTGCAACACAGAGAAACATATCTGAAGGTGTTAGAAGTGTTTTGCATGATTTTTGAAGTTAGACCCTGAAATGTCAGAAAACAGCTTTTCAGCGCAGAACAAAGTTGGTTCAGGCAATGCAAGCTGAATCTTGGTCCCACTTTAAATTTACACTGTGTGCATGAATAAAAGCTATTTTGCAACACAGAGAAACATATCTGAAGGTGTTAGAAGTGTTTTGCATGATTTTTGAAGTTAGACCCTGAAATGTCAGAAAACAGCTTTTCAGCGCAGAACAAAGTTGGTTCAGGCAATGCAAGCTGAATCTCTGTCCCACTTTAAATTTACACTCTGTGCATGAATAAAAGCTATTTTGCAACACAGAGAAACATATCTGAAGGTGTTAGAAGTGTTTTACATGATTTTTGAAGTTAGACCCTGAAATGTCAGAAAACAGCTTTTCAGCGCAGAACAAAGCTGGTTCCAGCAATGCAAGCTGAATCTCTGTCCCACTTTAACTTTGCACTCTGTGCATGAATAAAACCTATTTTGCAACACAGAGAAACATATCTGAAGGTGTTAGAAGTGTTTTGCATGATTTTTGAAGTTAGACCCTGAAATGTCAGAAAACAGCTTTTCAGCGCAGAAAAAAGTTGGTTCAGGCAATGCAAGCTGAATCTCTGTCTCACTTTAAATTTACACTCTGTGCATGAATAAAACCTATTTTGCAACACAGAGAAACATATCTGAAGGTGTTAGAAGTGTTTTGCATGATTTTTGAAGTTAGACCCTGAAATGTCAGAAAACAGCTTTTCAGCGCAGAACAAAGCTGGTTCCAGCAATGCAAGCTGAATCTCTGTCCCACTTTAACTTTGCAGTCTGTGCATGAATAAAAGCTATTTTGCAACACAGAGAAACATATCTGAAGGTGTTAGAAGTGTTTTGCATGATTTTTGAAGTTAGACCCTGAAATGTCAGAAAACAGCTTTTCAGCGCAGAACAAAGTTGGTTCAGGCAATGCAAGCTGAATCTCGGTCCCACTTTAACTTTGCAGTCTGTGCATGAATAAAACCTATTTTGCAACACAGAGAAACATATCTGAAGGTGTTAGAAGTGTTTTGCATGATTTTTGAAGTTAGACCCTGAAATGTCAGAAAACAGCTTTTCAGCGCAGAACAAAGTTGGTTCAGGCAATGCAAGCTGAATCTCTGTCTCACTTTAAATTTACACTCTGTGCATGAATAAAACCTATTTTGCAACACAGAGAAACATATCTGAAGGTGTTAGAAGTGTTTTGCATGATTTTTGAAGTTAGACCCTGAAATGTCAGAAAACAGCTTTTCAGCGCAGAACAAAGCTGGTTCCAGCAATGCAAGCTGAATCTCTGTCCCACTTTAACTTTGCAGTCTGTGCATGAATAAAACCTATTTTGCAACACAGAGAAACATATCTGAAGGTGTTAGAAGTGTTTTGCATGATTTTTGAAGTTAGACCCTGAAATGTCAGAAAACAGCTTTTCAGCGCAGAACAAAGTTGGTTCAGGCATTGCAAGCTGAATCTTGGTCCCACTTTAAATTTACACTCTGTGCATGAATAAAAGCTATTTTGCAACACAGAGAAACATATCTGAAGGTGTTAGAAGTGTTTTGCATGATTTTTGAAGTTAGACCCTCAAATGTCAGAAAACAGCGTTTCAGCGCAGAACAAAGCTGGTTCAGGCAATGCAAGCTGAATCTCTGTCCCACTTTAACTTTGCAGTCTGTGCATGAATAAAACCTATTTTGCAACACAGAGAAACATATCTGAAGGTGTTAGAATTGTTTTGCATGATTTTTGAAGTTAGACCCTGAAATGTCAGAAAACAGCTTTTCAGCGCAGAACAAATTTGGTTCAGGCAATGCAAGCTGAATCTTGGTCCCACTTTAAATTTACACTCTGTGTATGAATAAAAGCTATTTTGCAACACAGAGAAACATATCTGAAGGTGTTAGAAGTGTTTTGCATGATTTTTTAAGTTAGACCCTGAAATGTCAGAAAACAGCGTTTCAGCGCAGAACAAAGTTGGTTCAGGCAATGCAAGCTGAATCTCTGTCTCACTTTAACTTTGCAGTCTGTGCATTAATAAAACCTATTTTGCAACACAGAGAAACATATCTGAAGGTGTTAGAAGTGTTTTGCATGATTTTTGAAGTTAGACCCTGAAATGTCAGAAAACAGCTTTTCAGCGCAGAACAAAGCTGGTTCCAGCAATGCAAGCTGAATCTCTGTCCCACTTTAACTTTGCAGTCTGTGCATGAATAAAACCTATTTTGCAACACAGAGAAACATATCTGAAGGTGTTAGAAGTGTTTTGCATGATTTTTGAAGTTAGACCCTGAAATGTCAGAAAACAGCTTTTCAGCGCAGAACAAAGTTGGTTCAGGCAATGCAAGCTGAATCTTGGTCCCACTTTAAATTTACACTGTGTGCATGAATAAAAGCTATTTTGCAACACAGAGAAACATATCTGAAGGTGTTAGAAGTGTTTTGCATGATTTTTGAAGTTAGACCCTGAAATGTCAGAAAACAGCTTTTCAGCGCAGAACAAAGTTGGTTCAGGCAATGCAAGCTGAATCTCTGTCCCACTTTAAATTTACACTCTGTGCATGAATAAAAGCTATTTTGCAACACAGAGAAACATATCTGAAGGTGTTAGTAGTGTTTTACATGATTTTTGAAGTTAGACCCTGTAGGATTACAAATTTAAGAAATGTTGATCATATGTTCTGAAATAGCTTCACAGGAAAATCTAAAGTGAAGTATATTCTATTTAGCTTCTAAAGGTACAGATGATGACATTCTAAGAAGATCAAATCAGGCAGCCCAGGTGTCTGAGACATTAACCTTTTGTTCTCAAGCTACAGCGATGCCTTTGTCTCTATGATAATGTGAAAGGTATGGGCAATACTGTCAGACTGACTGAATTAGCACCTATGCCTTTGAATGACACTGTTATGATAATGAGATCAGGGCTGGGGAACTCTGGTAACGGGCTGATTCCTGTACTGCATTTGCATGCTTTGTTTAGATTGACTCCACCTCTATGTAATCCTCCCCCTGGAAATATATTTAAACTGTATTGTATCTGACATTAGTGAGACGACTTTTGATGACTGCAGCGAACGAACAGCTAGGATCTCAATAAAGAGAAACTTCTGCTTCAAGATATCCAAAACGTCTCCTGGTCTCTGAGAAAAGTTCACAACAGTTTTGGTGCCGTGACCCGGATAGAGCTTCTTACCAGACATCGTTCCCGACTGAAATCCAGAACCTTTTTTCAGCTCAACAACGATTTTGTGAGTATAACTCTATCCAAAAGAACCACTAAAGACCAGTACATATAGTAATCCTCTGCGCCGCCAGAGAAGTGTTAACAAACAAGCTGCAGGGTTTGGTTAGCAAACTAGTTTATCCTCTGTTTATTCAGGGAAGGTTAACTACAGCTATTACAGTTTAGTTAACTAAGTTACCCTCTAAAGTTGTTCTTTTAGAGAAGAGTTGTTTATCCTCTGTTCACCCAGGGAAGTTTAGCATTACGTGCTAAAATTGTTTATCCTCTGTTTCATGGCAAATCCTCTGTTTTAAGCAGGGAAGTTTAGCCTTAAAATGCTAAAATTTGTTATCCTCTGTTTTGGCAGAGAAGTTTAGCATTAAGTGCTAGTAGTTTGTGTTGTCCTCTGTTAGTTCAGGGAAGGTTAACAATAGTTGATCTGTGTTAACAAGCGTACCCTCTGTTGATCAGAGAAGTTTTAGTGTTGTGATTGCGTGGTAGCAAGGAAACTCGCAAAAATGGTTAGAAAGAATGCTAGGCTAATTCCAACCACAGAGAAAGGTGGACTAGCTACGCCATTATGGACAGACGATGAGTTTAAATCATTGTTAGGAGAGCATATGGACTCAATAGTGACTGAGTCAGTAAAATTTGATTTGACAAAGAAATTTGGTATTGATCCAGATAAAGTTTGGTCAATTGAAGAATGCAAAAAGGTACTCGGAACATGTATCCGAAAGAAAAATCTAAAAGGCATTATCTGCTGCCACAGAGAATTTACACTATCATTAGCACAAGAACAAGCTCAGTGCATCACTAAGTTGAAAGAACAAAACCAACAGCTGCACACTAGATTGTCCCGTTTCACTAAAAAGGTGGGCTATAACCAGGCCTCAACCAAAAGTGATTCAAAAGACCAACAGTCAGATGAAAGCTATCCTGACTTACAGTCTTCATGTAGACCAGAAGACAGTGGCAATACTGTAACAATGGAGAAAGATGCAGTGAATTCAGTGAAGGTATGTGGTGCTAGGAGAAGATCTCAGGGAATTGAGAAAATTGAAGGTGTTTCTCCAAACTCTTCTGTTGTCCCAGTACAAACGGTTGCCAAAGCGCTAAGACCCAAAGACATAGAGAGATTGTCCCAGAGCTTACCTTCAGCATGCACACATTTTTCAGAATTTAGAAGAACAATGAACAGCAAAATGCGTCTTTATGACATGTCGTTACCAGAAGTCACACAGCTGATGTCACAAATTCTAACTGAATCTGAATTCAACAGTTTTGAGTCTGCTGTTACTTCTGAACTACAACATGCCAGTAAAGGCGATTTGAGAGAAGGGGTTTTAAAAATTCTAAAGAATATCATAGGACCCAAAACAGACTGGTCCAGAATCACTAACTGTGTGCAAAAGAAGGATGAAACTGTAAGTGAGTACACTGAAAGGTTTTGTCAGTCAGCTGCAGCATACAGTGGAATAGCTGACACTCCAGAGAAGGTACTGGATGATAAAGGACCACTAGCTCGTACATGGTTTGATGGTCTTTTAACAGAATATAGAAATGCACTGCCTTTCTTAGATCTCACATGGTCCAATAGAACCCTGCAAAGCAACTTGGACAGGTTAGCTATTTGGGAAAGAAACTCTGATGTTAAAGCCAGAGTAAAGATTGCAGCAGCTTCCTTTAAGTTGAAAACAGAGAACCGACAGGAAAGTAAATGTCCTAAGAGAGAGGGTAGTTGTCATTACTGCGGTAAACCTGGACACTTGATGAAAGAATGCAGGAAAAACAAAAAATACGTAAAAGAAATGAACAATGTTAATCAGCTTTTACACAGTCTGCTAGCATTGCTAAAACAGCACCTCCCCACTACACCAAACTCACTGGGCAGCTTGCTGAGGTGCTAACCGTTAAGGCTGTGAATTCTTAATTACCCCAGTAATCTACAACAAAGATGAAAGACTCTTTGTTAACAGAACAAAGGGAAGTTATGATGTCTACCAGGACTGATGTTTAATTAGAGGACTGAAATGTAGTGATTGCATTGTTTTGGAAATACATGTATTTTTGTTCTGCATTAGGAACTTATGTCTCACACTATACAGTGTGCACAACACTGAAAGGGACAGATTAGGACACACAAACCAGTGAGGAGCCCAGGAAAGAACCGAAGTGCAATAAGCCTCGGGGGCAAAATCCTGCGGTGAACATTTCCTCATAGGTTTTTCCCCTTTAGTACTTTTAATCCCCACCTCACTGGTCTATTAGGTGTCAAATTAAGATTAGGTTAAGAAGAAAAAAAAAAACCACTATACGATCAACAGAAGTCTAAAAATGTCTATGCATGAATACTGCTGGTCTGCTGTTTTTTTTGTTTTCTTTTATTTCAGGTGTGCATGCCAATTCATCTTCATAAGAGAAACCCTGGTGTGAAGCATCACTTCAGACATCCATGAACAAGCTTCATGAGGACAAAGAGTCATCTGAGTGAATCTACGTGGGAAACGGACTACAGAAAACAGACAGCTTCACAGCTATTCAGGCGCCATAGACTTCAAGACTTCCACTCTTACGCTACATGATTTTCTGTGACATCATGTAGTTTGTACGACATTTCACCATCCCTTGTCGTATGTGTCAACAGTTATGGTTCTGAAAAGAACTATTGCACCTACGTAAATCTAGGACAAGACACAGGATAATGTTATATGTGCCTGTAACTTTTACAAGTTACATGACTGCAAGATGGGGCTTATGTTAACCAACATAGGCTACAGAATGGACTTATGGAGGTTTAAATTTGTTTTATGTGAGAGTTATTAGAACTCTCAAAGAGGGGATTGTAGGATTACAAATTTAAGAAATGTTGATCATATGTTCTGAAATAGCTTCACAGGAAAATCTAAAGTGAAGTATATTCTATTTAGCTTCTAAAGGTACAGATGATGACATTCTAAGAAGATCAAATCAGGCAGCCCAGGTGTCTGAGACATTAACCTTTTGTTCTCAAGCTACAGCGATGCCTTTGTCTCTATGATAATGTGAAAGGTATGGGCAATACTGTCAGACTGACTGAATTAGCACCTATGCCTTTGAATGACACTGTTATGATAATGAGATCAGGGCTGGGGAACTCTGGTAACGGGCTGATTCCTGTACTGCATTTGCATGCTTTGTTTAGATTGACTCCACCTCTATGTAATCCTCCCCCTGGAAATATATTTAAACTGTATTGTATCTGACATTAGTGAGACGACTTTTGATGACTGCAGCGAACGAACAGCTAGGATCTCAATAAAGAGAAACTTCTGCTTCAAGATATCCAAAACGTCTCCTGGTCTCTGAGAAAAGTTCACAACAACCCTGAAATGTCAGAAAACAGCTTTTCAGCGCAGAACAAAGCTGGTTCCAGCAATGCAAGCTGAATCTCTGTCCCACTTTAACTTTGCACTCTGTGCATGAATAAAACCTATTTTGCAACACAGAGAAACATATCTGAAGGTGTTAGAAGTGTTTTGCATGATTTTTGAAGTTAGACCCTGAAATGTCAGAAAACAGCTTTTCAGCGCAGAACAAAGTTGGTTCAGGCAATGCAAGCTGAATCTTGGTCCCACTTTAAATTTACACTCTGTGCATGAATAAAAGCTATTTTGCAACACAGAGAAACATATCTGAAGATGTTAGAAGTGTTTTGCATGATTTTTGAAGTTAGACCCTGAAATGTCAGAAAACAGCTTTTCAGCGCAGAAAAAAGTTGGTTCAGGCAATGCAAGCTGAATCTCTGTCTCACTTTAAATTTACACTCTGTGCATGAATAAAACCTATTTTGCAACACAGAGAAACATATCTGAAGGTGTTAGAAGTGTTTTGCATGATTTTTGAAGTTAGACCCTGAAATGTCAGAAAACAGCTTTTCAGCGCAGAACAAAGCTGGTTCCAGCAATGCAAGCTGAATCTCTGTCCCACTTTAACTTTGCAGTCTGTGCATGAATAAAACCTATTTTGCAACACAGAGAAACATATCTGAAGGTGTTAGAAGTGTTTTGCATGATTTTTGAAGTTAGACCCTGAAATGTCAGAAAACAGCTTTTCAGCGCAGAACAAAGCTGGTTCCAGCAATGCAAGCTGAATCTCTGTCCCACTTTAACTTTGCAGTCTGTGCATGAATAAAACCTATTTTGCAACACAGAGAAACATATCTGAAGGTGTTAGAAGTGTTTTGCATGATTTTTGAAGTTAGACCCTGAAATGTCAGAAAACAGCTTTTCAGCGCAGAACAAAGTTGGTTCAGGCAATGCAAGCTGAATCTTGGTCCCACTTTAAATTTACACTCTGTGCATGAATAAAAGCTATTTTGCAACACAGAGAAACATATCTGAAGGTGTTAGAAGTGTTTTGCATGATTTTTGAAGTTAGACCCTGAAATGTCAGAAAACAGCTTTTCAGCGCAGAAAAAAGTTGGTTCAGGCAATGCAAGCTGAATCTCTGTCTCACTTTAAATTTACACTCTGTGCATGAATAAAACCTATTTTGCAACACAGAGAAACATATCTGAAGGTGTTAGAAGTGTTTTGCATGATTTTTGAAGTTAGACCCTGAAATGTCAGAAAACAGCTTTTCAGCGCAGAACAAAGCTGGTTCCAGCAATGCAAGCTGAATCTCTGTCCCACTTTAACTTTGCAGTCTGTGCATGAATAAAACCTATTTTGCAACACAGAGAAACATATCTGAAGGTGTTAGAAGTGTTTTGCATGATTTTTGAAGTTAGACCCTGAAATGTCAGAAAACAGCTTTTCAGCGCAGAACAAAGTTGGTTCAGGCAATGCAAGCTGAATCTTGGTCCCACTTTAAATTTACACTGTGTGCATGAATAAAAGCTATTTTGCAACACAGAGAAACATATCTGAAGGTGTTAGAAGTGTTTTGCATGATTTTTGAAGTTAGACCCTGAAATGTCAGAAAACAGCTTTTCAGCGCAGAACAAAGTTGGTTCAGGCAATGCAAGCTGAATCTCTGTCTCACTTTAAATTTACACTCTGTGCATGAATAAAACCTATTTTGCAACACAGAGAAACATATCTGAAGGTGTTAGAAGTGTTTTACATGATTTTTGAAGTTAGACCCTGAAATGTCAGAAAACAGCTTTTCAGCGCAGAACAAAGCTGGTTCCAGCAATGCAAGCTGAATCTCTGTCCCACTTTAACTTTGCAGTCTGTGCATGAATAAAACCTATTTTGCAACACAGAGAAACATATCTGAAGGTGTTAGAAGTGTTTTGCATGATTTTTGAAGTTAGACCCTGAAATGTCAGAAAACAGCTTTTCAGCGCAGAACAAAGTTGGTTCAGGCAATGCAAGCTGAATCTTGGTCCCACTTTAAATTTACACTCTGTGCATGAATAAAAGCTATTTTGCAACACAGATAAACATATCTGAAGGTGTTAGAAGTGTTTTGCATGATTTTTGAAGTTAGACCCTGAAATGTCAGAAAACAGCTTTTCAGCGCAGAACAAAGCTGGTTCCAGCAATGCAAGCTGAATCTCTGTCCCACTTTAACTTTGCAGTCTGTGCATGAATAAAACCTATTTTGCAACACAGAGAAACATATCTGAAGGTGTTAGAAGTGTTTTGCATGATTTTTGAAGTTAGACCCTGAAATGTCAGAAAACAGCTTTTCAGCGCAGAACAAAGCTGGTTCCAGCAATGCAAGCTGAATCTCTGTCCCACTTTAACTTTGCAGTCTGTGCATGAATAAAACCTATTTTGCAACACAGAGAAACATATCTGAAGGTGTTAGAAGTGTTTTGCATGATTTTTGAAGTTAGACCCTGAAATGTCAGAAAACAGCTTTTCAGCGCAGAACAAAGTTGGTTCAGGCAATGCAAGCTGAATCTTGGTCCCACTTTAAATTTACACTCTGTGCATGAATAAAAGCTATTTTGCAACACAGAGAAACATATCTGAAGGTGTTAGAAGTGTTTTGCATGATTTTTGAAGTTAGACCCTGAAATGTCAGAAAACAGCTTTTCAGCGCAGAAAAAAGTTGGTTCAGGCAATGCAAGCTGAATCTCTGTCTCACTTTAAATTTACACTCTGTGCATGAATAAAACCTATTTTGCAACACAGAGAAACATATCTGAAGGTGTTAGAAGTGTTTTGCATGATTTTTGAAGTTAGACCCTGAAATGTCAGAAAACAGCTTTTCAGCGCAGAACAAAGCTGGTTCCAGCAATGCAAGCTGAATCTCTGTCCCACTTTAACTTTGCAGTCTGTGCATGAATAAAACCTATTTTGCAACACAGAGAAACATATCTGAAGGTGTTAGAAGTGTTTTGCATGATTTTTGAAGTTAGACCCTGAAATGTCAGAAAACAGCTTTTCAGCGCAGAACAAAGTTGGTTCAGGCAATGCAAGCTGAATCTTGGTCCCACTTTAAATTTACACTGTGTGCATGAATAAAAGCTATTTTGCAACACAGAGAAACATATCTGAAGGTGTTAGAAGTGTTTTGCATGATTTTTGAAGTTAGACCCTGAAATGTCAGAAAACAGCTTTTCAGCGCAGAACAAAGTTGGTTCAGGCAATGCAAGCTGAATCTCTGTCTCACTTTAAATTTACACTCTGTGCATGAATAAAACCTATTTTGCAACACAGAGAAACATATCTGAAGGTGTTAGAAGTGTTTTACATGATTTTTGAAGTTAGACCCTGAAATGTCAGAAAACAGCTTTTCAGCGCAGAACAAAGCTGGTTCCAGCAATGCAAGCTGAATCTCTGTCCCACTTTAACTTTGCAGTCTGTGCATGAATAAAACCTATTTTGCAACACAGAGAAACATATCTGAAGGTGTTAGAAGTGTTTTGCATGATTTTTGAAGTTAGACCCTGAAATGTCAGAAAACAGCTTTTCAGCGCAGAACAAAGTTGGTTCAGGCAATGCAAGCTGAATCTTGGTCCCACTTTAAATTTACACTCTGTGCATGAATAAAAGCTATTTTGCAACACAGATAAACATATCTGAAGGTGTTAGAAGTGTTTTGCATGATTTTTGAAGTTAGACCCTGAAATGTCAGAAAACAGCTTTTCAGCGCAGAAAAAAGTTGGTTCAGGCAATGCAAGCTGAATCTCTGTCTCACTTTAAATTTACACTCTGTGCATGAATAAAACCTATTTTGCAACACAGAGAAACATATCTGAAGGTGTTAGAAGTGTTTTGCATGATTTTTGAAGTTAGACCCTGAAATGTCAGAAAACAGCTTTTCAGCGCAGAACAAAGCTGGTTCCAGCAATGCAAGCTGAATCTCTGTCCCACTTTAACTTTGCAGTCTGTGCATGAATAAAACCTATTTTGCAACACAGAGAAACATATCTGAAGGTGTTAGAAGTGTTTTGCATGATTTTTGAAGTTAGACCCTGAAATGTCAGAAAACAGCTTTTCAGCGCAGAACAAAGCTGGTTCCAGCAATGCAAGCTGAATCTCTGTCCCACTTTAACTTTGCAGTCTGTGCATGAATAAAACCTATTTTGCAACACAGAGAAACATATCTGAAGGTGTTAGAAGTGTTTTGCATGATTTTTGAAGTTAGACCCTGAAATGTCAGAAAACAGCTTTTCAGCGCAGAACAAAGTTGGTTCAGGCAATGCAAGCTGAATCTTGGTCCCACTTTAAATTTACACTCTGTGCATGAATAAAAGCTATTTTGCAACACAGAGAAACATAACTGATGGTGTTAGAAGTGTTTTACATGATTTTTGAAGTTAGACCCTGAAATGTCAGAAAACAGCTTTTCAGCGCAGAACAAAGCTGGTTCCAGCAATGCAAGCTGAATCTCTGTCCCACTTTAACTTTGCAGTCTGTGCATGAATAAAACCTATTTTGCAACACAGAGAAACATATCTGAAGGTGTTAGAAGTGTTTTGCATGATTTTTGAAGTTAGACCCTGAAATGTCAGAAAACAGCTTTTCAGCGCAGAACAAAGCTGGTTCAAGCAATGCAAGCTGAATCTCGGTCCCACTTTAACTTTGCAGTCTGTGCATGAATAAAAGCTATTTTGCAACACAGAGAAACATATCTGAAGGTGTTAGAAGTGTTTTGCATGATTTTTGAAGTTAGACCCTGAAATGTCAGAAAACAGCTTTTCAGCGCAGAACAAAGTTGGTTCAGGCAATGCAAGCTGAATCTTGGTCCCACTTTAAATTTACACTGTGTGCATGAATAAAAGCTATTTTGCAACACAGAGAAACATATCTGAAGGTGTTAGAAGTGTTTTGCATGATTTTTGAAGTTAGACCCTGAAATGTCAGAAAACAGCTTTTCAGCGCAGAACAAAGTTGGTTCAGGCAATGCAAGCTGAATCTCTGTCCCACTTTAAATTTACACTCTGTGCATGAATAAAAGCTATTTTGCAACACAGAGAAACATATCTGAAGGTGTTAGAAGTGTTTTGCATGATTTTTGAAGTTAGACCCTGAAATGTCAGAAAACAGCGTTTCAGCGCAGAACAAAGTTGGTTCAGGCAATGCAAGCTGAATCTCTGTCCCACTTTAACTTTGCAGTCTGTGCATGAATAAAACCTATTTTGCAACACAGAGAAACATATCTGAAGGTGTTAGAAGTGTTTTGCATGATTTTTGAAGTTAGACCCTGAAATGTCAGAAAACAGCTTTTCAGCGCAGAACAAAGCTGGTTCCAGCAATGCAAGCTGAATCTCTGTCCCACTTTAACTTTGCAGTCTGTGCATGAATAAAAGCTATTTTGCAACACAGAGAAACATATCTGAAGGTGTTAGAAGTGTTTTGCATGATTTTTGAAGTTAGACCCTGAAATGTCAGAAAACAGCTTTTCAGCGCAGAACAAAGTTGGTTCAGGCAATGCAAGCTGAATCTCGGTCCCACTTTAACTTTGCAGTCTGTGCATGAATAAAAGCTATTTTGCAACACAGAAAAACATATAATGTCAGAAAACAGCTTTTCAGCTCAGAACAAAGTTGTTTCAGGCAATGCAAGCTGAATCTTGGTCCCACTTTAAATTTACACTCTGTGCATGAATAAAACCTATTTTGCAACACAGAGAAACATATCTGAAGGTGTTAGAAGTGTTTTGCATGATTTTTGAAGTTAGACCCTGAAATGTCAGAAAACAGCGTTTCAGCGCAGAACAAAGTTGGTTCAGGCAATGCAAGCTGAATCTCTATCCCACTTTAACTTTGCAGTCTGTGCATGAATAAAACCTATTTTGCAACACAGAGAAACATATCTGAAGGTGTTAGAAGTGT
The DNA here is from genome assembly GCF_049309525.1 of Garra rufa. Taxonomy (NCBI): domain Eukaryota; kingdom Metazoa; phylum Chordata; class Actinopteri; order Cypriniformes; family Cyprinidae; genus Garra; species Garra rufa. The sequence goes on from NC_133371.1 coordinate 16,722,014, forward strand.
TTTGCATGATTTTTGAAGTTAGACCCTGAAATGTCAGAAAACAGCGTTTCAGCGCAGAACAAAGTTGGTTCAGGCAATGCAAGCTGAATCTCTATCCCACTTTAACTTTGCAGTCTGTGCATGAATAAAACCTATTTTGCAACACAGAGAAACATATCTGAAGGTGTTAGAAGTGTTTTGCATGATTTTTGAAGTTAGACCCTGAAATGTCAGAAAACAGCTTTTCAGCGCAGAACAAAGCTGGTTCCAGCAATGCAAGCTGAATCTCTGTCCCACTTTAACTTTGCAGTCTGTGCATGAATGAAACCTATTTTGCAACACAGAGAAACATATCTGAAGGTGTTAGAAGTGTTTTGCATGATTTTTGAAGTTAGACCATGAAATGTCAGAAAACAGCTTTTCAGCGCAGAACAAAGTTGGTTCAGGCAATGCAAGCTGAATCTCGGTCCCACTTTAACTTTGCAGTCTGTGCATGAATAAAAGCTATTTTGCAACACAGAGAAACATATCTGAAGGTGTTAGAAGTGTTTTGCATGATTTTTGAAGTTAGACCCTGAAATGTCAGAAAACAGCTTTTCAGTGCAGAACAAAGTTGGTTCAGGCAATGCAGGCTGAATCTTGGTCCCACTTAAAATTTACACTCTGTGCATGAATAAAAGCTATTTTGCAACACAGAGAAACATATCTGAAGGTGTTAGAAGTGTTTTGCATGATTTTTGAAGTTAGACCCTGAAATGTCAGAAAACAGCTTTTCAGTGCAGAACAAAGTTGGTTCAGGCAATGCAAGCTGAATCTTGGTCCCACTTTAAATTTACACTCTGTGCATGAATAAAAGCTATTTTGCAACACAGAGAAACATATCTGAAGGTGTTAGAAGTGTTTTGCATGATTTTTGAAGTTAGACCCTGAAATGTCAGAAAACAGCGTTTCAGCGCAGAACAAAGTTGGTTCAGGCAATGCAAGCTGAATCTCTGTCCCACTTTAACTTTGCAGTCTGTGCATGAATAAAACCTATTTTGCAACACAGAGAAACATATCTGAAGGTGTTAGAAGTGTTTTGCATGATTTTTGAAGTTAGACCCTGAAATGTCAGAAAACAGCTTTTCAGCGCAGAACAAAGCTGGTTCCAGCAATGCAAGCTGAATCTCTGTCCCACTTTAACTTTGCAGTCTGTGCATGAATAAAACCTATTTTGCAACACAGAGAAACATATCTGAAGGTGTTAGAAGTGTTTTGCATGATTTTTGAAGTTAGACCCTGAAATGTCAGAAAACAGCTTTTCAGCGCAGAACAAAGTTGGTTCAGGCAATGCAAGCTGAATCTTGGTCCCACTTTAAATTTACACTGTGTGCATGAATAAAAGCTATTTTGCAACACAGAGAAACATATCTGAAGGTGTTAGAAGTGTTTTGCATGATTTTTGAAGTTAGACCCTGAAATGTCAGAAAACAGCTTTTCAGCGCAGAACAAAGTTGGTTCAGGCAATGCAAGCTGAATCTCTGTCTCACTTTAAATTTACACTCTGTGCATGAATAAAACCTATTTTGCAACACAGAGAAACATATCTGAAGGTGTTAGAAGTGTTTTACATGATTTTTGAAGTTAGACCCTGAAATGTCAGAAAACAGCTTTTCAGCGCAGAACAAAGCTGGTTCCAGCAATGCAAGCTGAATCTCTGTCCCACTTTAACTTTGCAGTCTGTGCATGAATAAAACCTATTTTGCAACACAGAGAAACATATCTGAAGGTGTTAGAAGTGTTTTGCATGATTTTTGAAGTTAGACCCTGAAATGTCAGAAAACAGCTTTTCAGCGCAGAACAAAGTTGGTTCAGGCAATGCAAGCTGAATCTTGGTCCCACTTTAAATTTACACTCTGTGCATGAATAAAAGCTATTTTGCAACACAGATAAACATATCTGAAGGTGTTAGAAGTGTTTTGCATGATTTTTGAAGTTAGACCCTGAAATGTCAGAAAACAGCTTTTCAGCGCAGAACAAAGCTGGTTCCAGCAATGCAAGCTGAATCTCTGTCCCACTTTAACTTTGCAGTCTGTGCATGAATAAAACCTATTTTGCAACACAGAGAAACATATCTGAAGGTGTTAGAAGTGTTTTGCATGATTTTTGAAGTTAGACCCTGAAATGTCAGAAAACAGCTTTTCAGCGCAGAACAAAGCTGGTTCCAGCAATGCAAGCTGAATCTCTGTCCCACTTTAACTTTGCAGTCTGTGCATGAATAAAACCTATTTTGCAACACAGAGAAACATATCTGAAGGTGTTAGAAGTGTTTTGCATGATTTTTGAAGTTAGACCCTGAAATGTCAGAAAACAGCTTTTCAGCGCAGAACAAAGTTGGTTCAGGCAATGCAAGCTGAATCTTGGTCCCACTTTAAATTTACACTCTGTGCATGAATAAAAGCTATTTTGCAACACAGAGAAACATATCTGAAGGTGTTAGAAGTGTTTTGCATGATTTTTGAAGTTAGACCCTGAAATGTCAGAAAACAGCTTTTCAGCGCAGAAAAAAGTTGGTTCAGGCAATGCAAGCTGAATCTCTGTCTCACTTTAAATTTACACTCTGTGCATGAATAAAACCTATTTTGCAACACAGAGAAACATATCTGAAGGTGTTAGAAGTGTTTTGCATGATTTTTGAAGTTAGACCCTGAAATGTCAGAAAACAGCTTTTCAGCGCAGAACAAAGCTGGTTCCAGCAATGCAAGCTGAATCTCTGTCCCACTTTAACTTTGCAGTCTGTGCATGAATAAAACCTATTTTGCAACACAGAGAAACATATCTGAAGGTGTTAGAAGTGTTTTGCATGATTTTTGAAGTTAGACCCTGAAATGTCAGAAAACAGCTTTTCAGCGCAGAACAAAGTTGGTTCAGGCAATGCAAGCTGAATCTTGGTCCCACTTTAAATTTACACTGTGTGCATGAATAAAAGCTATTTTGCAACACAGAGAAACATATCCAACCCAGGCTCATTGGCAATACGTGACTCTGCCTACATTTCTGCAGAACCTGAAATACGTATCTCCAGGTACATTTGGCTGCACTTTTCGGGTGAACCGTCCACTAGAGGCGCTAATGTGTATTGTTTTCCTCCGTTTTAAATACACGTTTATTAAAGGTTAGAAAGCAAATTAAACAGTGCTCGGTCTTCTCAGCATACAAAACGTTTGTATTAAACTTGTTAATTCCACATTTTTAAGGTGCCAAAGACACACGTCTCGTCTGGATTTATCCTTTAACTTCGATGGAGAGCAGTTGCGTACAAATACCACGCAGCATCTTCTACGGCAATTACGTCACCAGCGAGGCTCAGTTCGACCAGTTCACCTGATACGTGTACATCTTCAAGCAGGTAAGTGACCGCGACAATCTTTTCATTATTTTAATTATTTCAGTGTTTCTACATCACTTTCATGGGGTCATGTGTTAAAACGGAAGCTTAGTGGAATAGTTAGCACGGCTGCTAACGTTAGCCTACGATTGACATTAGCCTAAGCATTACCACTGTAACTGTAGTTTTACTATAGTATTTGTAGGATATGCACACTAACCACTAACTTACTATGGTTTTACCACTGTAACCGTAGTTTTACTATAGTATTTGTAGGATATGCACACTAACCACTAACTTACTATGGTTTTACCACTGTAACCGTAGTTTTACTATAGTATTTGTAGGATATGCACACTAACCACTAACTTACTATGGTTTTACCACTGTAACCGTAGTTTTACTATAGTATTTGTAGTATAAGCACAGTAAACACAACACTTACTATGGTTTTACCACTGTAACCGTAGTTTTACTATAGTATTTGTAGGATATGCACACTAACCACTAACTTACTATGGTTTTACCACTGTAACCGTAGTTTTACAATAGTATTTCTAGTATAAGCACAGTAAACACAACACTTACTATGGTTTTACCACTGTAACCGTAGTTTTACTATAGTATTTGTAGGATATGCACACTAACCACTAACTTACTATGGTTTTACCACTGTAACCGTAGTTTTACTATAGTATTTGTAGTATAAGCACAGTAAACACAACACTTACTATGGTTTTACCACTGTAACTGTAGTTTTACTATAGTATTTTTAGTATAAACACAGTAAACACAACACTTACTATGGTTTTACCACTGTAACCGTAGTTTTACTATAGTATTTTTAGTATAAGCACAGTAAACACAACACTTACTATGGTTTTACCACTGTGACTGTAGTTTTACTATAGTATTTGTAGTATATGCACAGTAAACACAACTCTAACTATGGTTTTACCACTGTAACTGTAGTTTTACTATAGTATTTTTAGTATAAACACAGTAAACACAACTCTAACTATGGTTTTACCACTGTAACTGTAGTTTTACTATAGTATTTTTAGTATAAGCACAGAAAACACAACTCTTACTATGGTTTTACCACTGTAACTGTAGTTTTACTATAGTATTTGTAGTATATGCACAGTAAACACAACTCTAACTATGGTTTTACCACTGTAACTGTAGTTTTACTATAGTATTTGTAGTATATGCACAGTAAACACAACTCTAACTATGGTTTTACCACTGTAACTGTAGTTTTACTATAGTATTTTTAGTATAAGCACAGTAAACACAACTCTAACTATGGTTTTACCACTGTAACTGTAGTTTTACTATAGTATTTTTAGTATAAACACAGTAAACACAACTCTAACTATGGTTTTACCACTGTGACTGTAGTTTTACTATAGTATTTTTAGTATAAACACAGTAAACACAACTCTAACTATGGTTTTACCACTGTAACTGTAGTTTTACTATAGTATTTTTAGTATAAGCACAGTAAACACAACTCTTACTATGGTTTTACCACTGTGACTGTAGTTTTACTATAGTATTTTTAGTATAAACACAGTAAACACAACTCTAACTATGGTTTTACCACTGTGACTGTAGTTTTACTATAGTATTTTTAGTATAAACACAGTAAACACAACTCTAACTATGGTTTTACCACTGTGACTGTAGTTTTACTATAGTATTTTTAGTATAAGCACAGAAAACACAACTCTTACTATGGTTTTACCACTGTAACTGTAGTTTTACTATAGTATTTGTAGTATATGCACAGTAAACACAACTCTAACTATGGTTTTACCACTGTGACTGTAGTTTTACTATAGTATTTTTAGTATAAACACAGTAAACACAACTCTAACTATGGTTTTACCACTGTGACTGTAGTTTTACTATAGTATTTTTAGTATAAGCACAGTAAACACAACTCTTACTATGGTTTTACCACTGTAACTGTAGTTTTACTATAGTATTTTTAGTATAAACACAGTAAACACAACACTTACTATGGTTTTACCACTGTGACTGTAGTTTTACTATAGTATTTTTAGTATAAACACAGTAAACACAACTCTAACTATGGTTTTACCACTGTGACTGTAGTTTTACTATAGTATTTTTAGTATAAGCACAGTAAACACAACTCTAACTATGGTTTTACCACTGTGACTGTAGTTTTACTATAGTATTTTTAGTATAAACACAGTAAACACAACTCTAACTATGGTTTTACCACTGTGACTGTAGTTTTACTATAGTATTTTTAGTATAAACACAGTAAACACAACTCTTACTATGGTTTTACCACTGTGACTGTAGTTTTACTATAGTATTTTTAGTATAAACACAGTAAACACAACTCTAACTATGGTTTTACCACTGTGACTGTAGTTTTACTATAGTATTTTTAGTATAAGCACAGTAAACACAACTCTTACTATGGTTTTACCACTGTGACTGTAGTTTTACTATAGTATTTTTAGTATAAACACAGTAAACACAACTCTAACTATGGTTTTACCACTGTGACTGTAGTTTTACTATAGTATTTTTAGTATAAACACAGTAAACACAACTCTAACTATGGTTTTACCACTGTGACTGTAGTTTTACTATAGTATTTTTAGTATAAGCACAGAAAACACAACTCTTACTATGGTTTTACCACTGTAACTGTAGTTTTACTATAGTATTTGTAGTATATGCACAGTAAACACAACTCTAACTATGGTTTTACCACTGTGACTGTAGTTTTACTATAGTATTTTTAGTATAAACACAGTAAACACAACTCTAACTATGGTTTTACCACTGTGACTGTAGTTTTACTATAGTATTTTTAGTATAAGCACAGTAAACACAACTCTTACTATGGTTTTACCACTGTAACTGTAGTTTTACTATAGTATTTTTAGTATAAACACAGTAAACACAACACTTACTATGGTTTTACCACTGTGACTGTAGTTTTACTATAGTATTTTTAGTATAAACACAGTAAACACAACTCTAACTATGGTTTTACCACTGTGACTGTAGTTTTACTATAGTATTTTTAGTATAAGCACAGTAAACACAACTCTAACTATGGTTTTACCACTGTGACTGTAGTTTTACTATAGTATTTTTAGTATAAGCACAGTAAACACAACTCTAACTATGGTTTTACCACTGTGACTGTAGTTTTACTATAGTATTTGTAGTATATGCACAGTAAACACAACTCTAACTATGGTTTTACCACTGTGACTGTAGTTTTACTATAGTATTTTTAGTATAAACACAGTAAACACAACTCTAACTATGGTTTTACCACTGTAACTGTAGTTTTACTATAGTATTTTTAGTATAAGCACAGAAAACACAACACTTACTATGGTTTTACCACTGTAACTGTAGTTTTACTATAGTATTTGTAGTATATGCACAGTAAACACAACTCTAACTATGGTTTTACCACTGTAACTGTAGTTTTACTATAGTATTTTTAGTATAAACACAGTAAACACAACACTTACTATGGTTTTACCACTGTGACTGTAGTTTTACTATAGTATTTTTAGTATAAACACAGTAAACACAACTCTAACTATGGTTTTACCACTGTGACTGTAGTTTTACTATAGTATTTTTAGTATAAGCACAGTAAACACAACTCTAACTATGGTTTTACCACTGTGACTGTAGTTTTACTATAGTATTTTTAGTATAAACACAGTAAACACAACACTTACTATGGTTTTACCACTGTGACTGTAGTTTTACTATAGTATTTTTAGTATAAACACAGTAAACACAACTCTAACTATGGTTTTACCACTGTGACTGTAGTTTTACTATAGTATTTTTAGTATAAACACAGTAAACACAACTCTAACTATGGTTTTACCACTGTGACTGTAGTTTTACTATAGTATTTTTAGTATAAGCACAGTAAACACAACTCTTACTATGGTTTTACCACTGTAACTGTAGTTTTACTATAGTATTTTTAGTATAAACACAGTAAACACAACACTTACTATGGTTTTACCACTGTGACTGTAGTTTTACTATAGTATTTTTAGTATAAACACAGTAAACACAACTCTAACTATGGTTTTACCACTGTGACTGTAGTTTTACTATAGTATTTTTAGTATAAGCACAGTAAACACAACTCTTACTATGGTTTTACCACAGTAACCGTAGTTTTACTATTGTAACTGTGATTTTACGGTGTACTATTTGTAAAGCACAGTAACCACAATGCCTACCACACTTTTAAATGTTTTTTGTGAAGTAATTGTAATTCAGTATTTGTTTCTGTCTTGCAGTTATGTCAGATCACCTACTCCAGCAGCTCTTTTAAGAAGCCATCTCTGGTAAAAGCCATCACTGTATGAACTGTAATCCATAATTAATGTACACATAGTTTTGCTCTCTCTCTCTTTCTGTGGTTCATCATGACATTTTTAAAATCTCATAATTTTGACCAATTCTGTCAGAAAGCTGCTAGAATGAACAGGGAACTTGAACTCAAAGCTCCCAATGCTGATCTTGAAGAAGCTGTGAAAGAGGCTGAAAAGTCCTTCTATGATTCAATCTTTCACAGTAATGTTGAAGACATTTAGCTATAACTGATTTGCTTTAATCAACGCATCCTTATTGTTAGTGTTAATAATACCTTTCCTTACAGTCCTTCCTCTCAAATATTTTGGTCACAGATTTTGTTTAGCACATTGTCTCAACATGTGTGTATTTCTCTTTGTTTCAGGGTAAAGGGAAGACCAAAGGAAGGCCTGTCATGGGATTTGAATTGGGCCATGTTGTGCATTTCTGGAAAAGACCAAAAGCAAAGGCAAACATTCCAATGGTATGTCAATGTTGGTCTGAGCACCTGGACTGAACTGTACTGCAGTTACATTTTGCACAGCATCTGTACATACCCTACAGCCCCATCAGAAACAACAATCAACAAAGTGTCATGTCGAAGTATTAATAATTCATACAATTTACCAAGCCAGCAAATGTATATGATATTGTACAAGTGTACTCATATAAAATTCTATGATTTTTCACTTGTACTTGTGTCATTGGCCATTGCCTCAACTCTAATGTTAATTGTGTCCATTGTAAGTAGTCAGAGTGTTTATACCAATCCAGTTTATATTAAGTCCATCATATTCTCTCTACATTAACCTTTACAAATTTTCACTGCCTCTTCCTGTTCTAACAGTACATGATATCTGCCCACACCTCAGAGTCTGCCTTTCTTTCTATGTTGATTTTTATTTAACACATCTGTCTAAGAAGCACAAGTCTGGAAATGCTAGTTTATCTTGTCACAAATCAGATCATTAGTAAATTTGGCCAAATCAGATTGCTTAAAGCTGTCCTTACCAAGAGCAAGAACAACAATAAGAACTATTTTAGCATCCACACCAACGGACGATAGCGTTCTGTTTACTATTATACATGCTACAGTCATCTGCCATCTGTTGTCAATGTTTTTGTTGTTCATCATGTGATAAATTCTCTTTCTTCCTGTCTTGCAGGATTTCTTGAAGACTACTTATGTATATACATATCCAGTGATAGTGACAGGAGTGACCACAGTAGAGATGGGAGTGTTGACTGTAGAGGAGAAAGTCAAATAATAATAATATTATAATTGTTATTAACCAGTAATTTGTCTTGCATTTAGTCACAATAGAAGCAAACAACGATTACAGGAGAGATATATTTTAAAGGTAATAATTGTAAAATATTGAAATATTGTTCTAATCATTGTTTGCCTATTAGTTTGTTAAACAGAAGCATTGAATATTATTTGGCATCTTAACATTTTCTGCAAACAAATTCTCTTTTTGTTTTTGACTATTAGACAATCTTTTTAAGGGGTTTTCTATTGCCTATTTCTTAATTACCTCTATGCAAATGCATTTCAAATACAATCAACTGCTTGTTTTGTCTTTTTTTTTCCGTAATGGCACAAACTGGAGAGAGAGAATGCTTCTTCTGGGAACTTTTTATCTGTGAAAAGTTTGATATGTCAATAAACATTGGGAAATGACTACAAAATGTGTGATTCATTATTTTTTATTATTCTTATAGTTCATCTGGCAGGTCTAAGAATTGCAATTTTGTAAGGTCCATTTCCAGGAAACAGAAGTGATTAATTGTTTACCCTTAATACACTGTAAATGTTACAGAAGCACAATTAAACAGTAGAAAAAAGCTTCATGTTTAATCATTAGAGGTGCATGTTTTTTGTTTTGAAAGCAAATGAAACATTTTGAATTATTGTTCACAGCAATTTATATCAAAGTTTTGAGTTTAAATATTGTACATAAATTTATATTAGTGTGAACATAATTTACTATGGGAACCATTATGCCCTTATTTTAAAAAATAAAATAAAATAATCCTGGTAATCAATAAATCTATTGCTGCATCAAGTTAACCAAACTATCCAATCTGTTGTTCCAGTTTTATGTTGAGTGGGGACAAATAAATATTGAACTGATTATCTGTATTTGCCACAAGAACCCGGAAGATCATGTCATAAATGACCATATTTGGACAAGCAAACGAGACGACTCTGTTCAATTTGGTTGCCATTTGGAACTCGCTGTGATTGGACTATCTTTTAATCCAAATGAAAAACAACGCTTAATGTTACAAAGTCCGTGTTGCTCTTATTACATCAGTAATACCTTCAGTTAACAACGAAGTGTTGCTATGTTGTGAGAACTTCCTAATTTACCGAGATCGTAACCCTAACCCTAAGCAGATCTTAATTAAACTACAAATAACAGCGCCATTTTTTTCGTGTTCTATAGATAGAATGGCAGAGGTTTGTGGGTAATGTAGTTTAAAATGTTTATTATTAAAATAGTGGAAAATGCAATCTTTTTTGAACAAAGGTTTATCTAAACAAGTACACTGTGCAAATATCTATGACATATTTAAGAGGCATGCTGAAATTTGGTTTTTTACTAAGATCATTTTTTAAAACACCTTTATACCACCTTTCCATGAATGTTTGAAAACTGTGTCCAACAATATGTAATTAACATAGCATAAGTAGTTGTCCTGCCAATTTTCTCTTTGACATTATAATCAGACACTGATTTACAGCCATTTGAAATGTTCATTTTTTTGCTCTTCCATGGGACTCTACTGGGCCCCTGGGGATTGAAGGGCAGTCAAAACACACAAATCTATTCTCATCATGGACAACACACTGTGCTGAGTCATATTTTTTAGATTGTCTTTTCAACAATTTGCCAATATGTAAGTTGCAAGTCATAGTTATCTTAGAATAAGAATAGACATTTCCTAGTTGAATTGCGCTCCATTTATTTCATTAGATCAGGAGCAAGAATTGAGTGATGACAGGAAATGAAGACACCAGTTTAAACAATCAATACATATTGTGACACTTCTTTGTACTATCACACAATGTCAGTGTGTCATTCAGTAAGACAAGGTACAGACCGTGTGGTTTATGCAAAAGCTATACAATTCATGCAATGCAAAGGATCATAATATAAAAGACATCATTTGTATCTTTGTCAAATATTCCTCATCTTTGTCCATCTTTGCAAAACATCAGTAATGTGCATGCTCATCTTATTTATTATACAGTACAGGATTGATGTTGATCTTTCCCTGGTCCATCACCCTCAGCTGTGCATAAAGTGCCTGTATACTGTAGTCCATGCAGTCTCTTCTAATGAATCTTTCAGCCTTCCCTTCATGTATTGAATGTCATTAATATGACCAAATGTCGCATCTTGATTAAAACACTCATGGTAATTATGTGTATTGTTTACACAATTAAATGGTGTATTTACCAAACATTCCTAATAAAGAATATTTACCATACTTTATTATCCAATACTTTGTGCTACATCATAAAGACAGCTAAAGTAGCCTATTAAGACAAATGATATTCAAGAGAAATAAAAATGGGTTATGTTAAAACCATATTATTTTAACCAGATGAAGCCTCCCAAATGCATGCATGGTTAAATGTCTTGAGCATCATAGAATCACATTCAGTTTCCTGCTCATCATCAGAGCTCTCTTGGTTTTCTTCCTCTTGCTTGCTTATCCATATCCCTATCTTAATAATCTCCTTCCATGTCATGAACAATTTGAAGTTGTTATCCAGCACACTACAGTACAACTGACGGACAAAAGACATGTGACCAATTTAAATCATATCACTTTATTGTCACAATACCATGATCACAAGTGTACAGGTGGTGACATTTTTTTGTGAAAACTGCAGCATGAAAGTATAGACAACAAATGCTCAATGCAGGCAACACACACATATAAGGGACTCAATACAGGTAGAGAACAATAAGGTAAATAGTATGCTATACAGAGAGCATGAAATTAAAACAATAATCACAGTACGCATACCTTTGCAGCGCAGTGTGGAATGAATCAGTTCAAACAGAATGTCATGGTGCAGAATAATAGCGAGTTAGAGTCCAGACAGTGCAACTGATAGAGAGCAGTGCATATGAGCTTGATGTGCTGTGTATTGTTTCTGGTATAAGTTCAGTGCAGTCTAATTGCCAGTGGAAAAATGTGTCTGCTGGTGCAGGTTCTGCAATAACTTCTGCCTGATGGTAACGATGAGAGTAATCCATGGCTCTGGTGGCTGGAGTCTCTGATGGTCCTCTGTGCTTTCCTCACACACCAACTGATGTAAATATCCTGGAGGGACATAACATGTATTTAGGGTGTTGTAAATTAATAAACAATATATATCTTTATTTTTAATTGTTGCATTGGACTTACCATTGATTCTTGTTGGAGATATGAGCCAAATGGATCCCTTCACAACTATTTTGCAGTTGTCATTTGTGAAGTTTACTTTTACGGGCCGTAACATCTGAGCTGTCACAGTAGAGTTGTTCAGGAATGCAGTCTTCATCGCAGTTTACTGGCGGTTTCAGGCTGCAATGCTGCATCTGGTGGCCATTGAATTGATATGGTCAACTGGCTTCACCCTCCTTCAAACAAACAAAACAATAAGTCAACAATAATTCCAGAGAAATAGTGTTGATGAATAGGTGCAGGTGTCAGTACTCACCATATTTGGCCAATCCTGCCCAAATTCCAGAGATGATAGCACAGTTGATTTGCCAATTCTAGGAGCTATAAAAAAAAAAAAAAAAAGTGCATGTGAAAAATGGTAACGGCTGTCTTTTGAGAAATTAACATCAATTGCTATACCCCATATAACCCTAACCCCAACCCATATAACTACATTGCTTGAATACATACATACCAGTAGAAATGTGCAAATTTTCAGCTCAGTGTTTGGGCACAAGAAGACCATGTTCATTCCTCATTCATCAGGATTGGATTGCCGGGACTGATTTTCTTTTCTTTTTTTGGTCTTCATCTTTAAAACAATACAATATTTATTGACCCAATTTTTTTTAGTATTATTGTTGTTTAAACATATAAATTAAGCAGTTACAATTATATACTTCAAGCTCAAGTTCCCTGGCAACTCTAGCAGGCTCCTGAGTTCATCTGTATGCATCAGATTCAGAGTCTGAGAAAAGGCCATCATGCAAACTCTAAGCTTCTATTTTTCAACAGAGCACAAAATAATGTGTTAAGTGAGGGAGTAAAGAAATAAGATGAAGAGAAATAAGCAGAATTGTGTAAGTTTAACAGAATGAGAAGCAAGCAGCATTAGAAAAAAAAAAATTATTTAACAGCAAACTACTGTAAAATGAATTATTTTAAATATGATTACCTCCTGATGGTTTTGTTGTAAGCAGTTTAAAGGCCTCTTCACACCAAGGATGAGTCCACACTGCAGCTATTTGACATAAAATGACACAGAAACAATATGGTTGGAATCTCTTTCAGAATTTTTTTTTCCAGATGTTGAACAATGAAAACATTGACAGCCAATCAAAATCCACCACACAAATAGCCTGAGCATTTAAATGCAGACAACATAACTGCAGCATACGCTTATGATAAAAAGAATGTTATTTTCTGTTAGTGTGAAAAATAAACAATTAAAATAGTCATTATAATTCTTGCTCTTGGTGTGAACAGCTTTAAGTGATCTGATTTGGCCAAATTAACTGAAGGTCTGATTTCTCACACGACAAGTTAGAGATAGGAGTGAGTGTTGACTAGAAGAGAAATTTAAAAAAAATAATCAGTAGACATGTAAGGCTTGGTAAATTGTATGAATTATTAATACTTCGACATGACACTTTGTTGGTTGTTGTTTCTGATGGGGCTGTAGGGTATGTACAGATGCTGTGCAAAATGTAACTGCAGTACAGTTCAGTCCAGGTGCTCAGACCAACATTGACATACCATTGGAATGTTTGCCTTTGCTTTTGGTCTTTTCCAGAAATGCACAACATGGCCCAATTCAAATCCCATGACAGGCCTTCCTTTGGTCTTCCCTTTACCCTGAAACAAAGAGAAATACACACATGTTGAGACAATGTGCTAAACAAAATCTGTGACCAAAATATTTGAGAGGAAGGACTGTAAGGAAAGGTATTATTAACACTAACAATAAGGATGCGTTGATTAAAGCAAATCAGTTATAGCTAAATGTCTTCAACATTACTGTGAAAGATTGAATCATAGAAGGACTTTTCAGCCTCTTTCACAGCTTCTTCAAGATCAGCATTGGGAGCTTTGAGTTCAAGTTCCCTGTTCATTCTAGCAGCTTTCTGACAGAATTGGTCAAAATTATGAGATTTTAAAAATGTCATGATGAACCACAGAAAGAGAGAGAGAGAGAGCAAAACTATATGTAAATTAATTATGAATTACAGTTCATACAGTGATGGCTTTTACCAGAGATGGCTTCTTAAAAGAGCTGCTGGAGTAGGTGATCTGACATAACTGCAAGACAGAAACAAATACTGAATTACAATTACTTCACAAAAAACATTTAAAAGTGTGGTAGGCATTGTGGTTACTGTGCTTTACAAATAGTACACCGTAAAATCACAGTTACAATAGTAAAACTACGGTTACTGTGGTAAAACCATAGTAAGAGTTGTGTTTACTGTGCTTATACTAAAAATACTATAGTAAAACTACAGTCACAGTGGTAAAACCATAGTTAGAGTTGTGTTTACTGTGCATATACTACAAATACTATAGTAAAACTACAGTTACAGTGGTAAAACCATAGTTAGAGTTGTGTTTACTGTGCTTATACTAAAAATACTATAGTAAAACTACAGTCACAGTGGTAAAACCATAGTTAGAGTTGTGTTTACTGTGCTTATACTAAAAATACTATAGTAAAACTACAGTCACAGTGGTAAAACCATAGTTAGAGTTGTGTTTACTGTGTTTATACTAAAAATACTATAGTAAAACTACAGTCACAGTGGTAAAACCATAGTTAGAGTTGTGTTTACTGTGCATATACTAAAAATACTATAGTAAAACTACAGTCACAGTGGTAAAACCATAGTTAGAGTTGTGTTTACTGTGTTTATACTAAAAATACTATAGTAAAACTACAGTTACAGTGGTAAAACCATAGTTAGAGTTGTGTTTACTGTGCTTATACTAAAAATACTATAGTAAAACTACAGTCACAGTGGTAAAACCATAGTTAGAGTTGTGTTTACTGTGCTTATACTAAAAATACTATAGTAAAACTACAGTCACAGTGGTAAAACCATAGTTAGAGTTGTGTTTACTGTGTTTATACTAAAAATACTATAGTAAAACTACAGTCACAGTGGTAAAACCATAGTAAGTGTTGTGTTTACTGTGTTTATACTAAAAATACTATAGTAAAACTACAGTTACAGTGGTAAAACCATAGTAAGAGTTGTGTTTACTGTGCTTATACTAAAAATACTATAGTAAAACTACAGTCACAGTGGTAAAACCATAGTTAGAGTTGTGTTTACTGTGTTTATACTAAAAATACTATAGTAAAACTACAGTCACAGTGGTAAAACCATAGTTAGAGTTGTGTTTACTGTGTTTATACTAAAAATACTATAGTAAAACTACAGTCACAGTGGTAAAACCATAGTTAGAGTTGTGTTTACTGTGTTTATACTACAAATACTATAGTAAAACTACAGTCACAGTGGTAAAACCATAGTTAGAGTTGTGTTTACTGTGTTTATACTACAAATACTATAGTAAAACTACAGTTACAGTGGTAAAACCATAGTTAGAGTTGTGTTTACTGTGCTTATACTAAAAATACTATAGTAAAACTACAGTTACAGTGGTAAAACCATAGTTAGAGTTGTGTTTACTGTGCATATACTACAAATACTATAGTAAAACTACAGTTACAGTGGTAAAACCATAGTAAGAGTTGTGTTTACTGTGCTTATACTAAAAATACTATAGTAAAACTACAGTTACAGTGGTAAAACCATAGTTAGAGTTGTGTTTACTGTGCATATACTACAAATACTATAGTAAAACTACAGTTACAGTGGTAAAACCATAGTAAGTGTTGTGTTTACTGTGCTTATACTAAAAATACTATAGTAAAACTACAGTTACAGTGGTAAAACCATAGTTAGAGTTGTGTTTACTGTGTTTATACTAAAAATACTATAGTAAAACTACAGTCACAGTGGTAAAACCATAGTAAGAGTTGTGTTTACTGTGCTTATACTAAAAATACTATAGTAAAACTACAGTTACAGTGGTAAAACCATAGTTAGAGTTGTGTTTACTGTGCATATACTACAAATACTATAGTAAAACTACAGTTACAGTGGTAAAACCATAGTAAGTGTTGTGTTTTCTGTGCTTATACTAAAAATACTATAGTAAAACTACAGTTACAGTGGTAAAACCATAGTTAGAGTTGTGTTTACTGTGTTTATACTAAAAATACTATAGTAAAACTACAGTCACAGTGGTAAAACCATAGTTAGAGTTGTGTTTACTGTGCTTATACTAAAAATACTATAGTAAAACTACAGTCACAGTGGTAAAACCATAGTTAGAGTTGTGTTTACTGTGTTTATACTAAAAATACTATAGTAAAACTACAGTCACAGTGGTAAAACCATAGTTAGAGTTGTGTTTACTGTGTTTATACTAAAAATACTATAGTAAAACTACAGTTACAGTGGTAAAACCATAGTTAGAGTTGTGTTTACTGTGCTTATACTAAAAATACTATAGTAAAACTACAGTTACAGTGGTAAAACCATAGTTAGAGTTGTGTTTACTGTGCATATACTACAAATACTATAGTAAAACTACAGTTACAGTGGTAAAACCATAGTAAGAGTTGTGTTTTCTGTGCTTATACTAAAAATACTATAGTAAAACTACAGTTACAGTGGTAAAACCATAGTTAGAGTTGTGTTTACTGTGTTTATACTAAAAATACTATAGTAAAACTACAGTTACAGTGGTAAAACCATAGTTAGAGTTGTGTTTACTGTGCATATACTACAAATACTATAGTAAAACTACAGTCACAGTGGTAAAACCATAGTTAGAGTTGTGTTTACTGTGTTTATACTAAAAATACTATAGTAAAACTACAGTTACAGTGGTAAAACCATAGTAAGCTAGTGGTTAGTGTGCATATACTACAAATACTATAGTAAAACTACAGTTACAGTGGTAAAACCATAGTAAGTGTTGTGTTTACTGTGCTTATACTAAAAATACTATAGTAAAACTACGGTTACAGTGGTAAAACCATAGTAAGTGTTGTGTTTACTGTGTTTATACTAAAAATACTATAGTAAAACTACAGTTACAGTGGTAAAACCATAGTAAGTGTTGTGTTTACTGTGCTTATACTACAAATACTATAGTAAAACTACGGTTACAGTGGTAAAACCATAGTAAGTTAGTGGTTAGTGTGCATATCCTACAAATACTATAGTAAAACTACGGTTACAGTGGTAAAACCATAGTAAGTTAGTGGTTAGTGTGCATATCCTACAAATACTATAGTAAAACTACAGTTACAGTGGTAATGCTTAGGCTAATGTCAATCGTAGGCTAACGTTAGCAGCCGTGCTAACTATTCCACTAAGCTTCCGTTTTAACACATGACCCCATGAAAGTGATGTAGAAACACTGAAATAATTAAAATAATGAAAAGATTGTCGCGGTCACTTACCTGCTTGAAGATGTACACGTATCAGGTGGACTGGTCGAACTGAGCCTCGCTGGTGACGTAATTGCCGTAGAAGATGCTGCGTGGTATTTGTACGCAACTGCTCTCCATCGAAGTTAAAGGATAAATCCAGACGAGACGTGTGTCTTTGGCACCTTAAAAATGTGGAATTAACAAGTTTAATACAAACGTTTTGTATGCTGAGAAGACCGAGCACTGTTTAATTTGCTTTCTAACCTTTAATAAACGTGTATTTAAAACGGAGGAAAACAATACACATTAGCGCCTCTAGTGGACGGTTCACCCGAAAAGTGCAGCCAAATGTACCTGGAGATACGTATTTCAGGTTCTGCAGAAATGTAGGCAGAGTCACGTATTGCCAATGAGCCTGGGTTGAACATATCTGAAGGTGTTAGAAGTGTTTTGCATGATTTTTGAAGTTAGACCCTGAAATGTCAGAAAACAGCTTTTCAGCGCAGAACAAAGTTGGTTCAGGCAATGCAAGCTGAATCTCTGTCTCACTTTAAATTTACACTCTGTGCATGAATAAAACCTATTTTGCAACACAGAGAAACATATCTGAAGGTGTTAGAAGTGTTTTACATGATTTTTGAAGTTAGACCCTGAAATGTCAGAAAACAGCTTTTCAGCGCAGAACAAAGCTGGTTCCAGCAATGCAAGCTGAATCTCTGTCCCACTTTAACTTTGCAGTCTGTGCATGAATAAAACCTATTTTGCAACACAGAGAAACATATCTGAAGGTGTTAGAAGTGTTTTGCATGATTTTTGAAGTTAGACCCTGAAATGTCAGAAAACAGCTTTTCAGCGCAGAACAAAGTTGGTTCAGGCAATGCAAGCTGAATCTTGGTCCCACTTTAAATTTACACTCTGTGCATGAATAAAAGCTATTTTGCAACACAGATAAACATATCTGAAGGTGTTAGAAGTGTTTTGCATGATTTTTGAAGTTAGACCCTGAAATGTCAGAAAACAGCTTTTCAGCGCAGAAAAAAGTTGGTTCAGGCAATGCAAGCTGAATCTCTGTCTCACTTTAAATTTACACTCTGTGCATGAATAAAACCTATTTTGCAACACAGAGAAACATATCTGAAGGTGTTAGAAGTGTTTTGCATGATTTTTGAAGTTAGACCCTGAAATGTCAGAAAACAGCTTTTCAGCGCAGAACAAAGCTGGTTCCAGCAATGCAAGCTGAATCTCTGTCCCACTTTAACTTTGCAGTCTGTGCATGAATAAAACCTATTTTGCAACACAGATAAACATATCTGAAGGTGTTAGAAGTGTTTTGCATGATTTTTGAAGTTAGACCCTGAAATGTCAGAAAACAGCTTTTCAGCGCAGAACAAAGCTGGTTCCAGCAATGCAAGCTGAATCTCTGTCCCACTTTAACTTTGCAGTCTGTGCATGAATAAAACCTATTTTGCAACACAGAGAAACATATCTGAAGGTGTTAGAAGTGTTTTGCATGATTTTTGAAGTTAGACCCTGAAATGTCAGAAAACAGCTTTTCAGCGCAGAACAAAGTTGGTTCAGGCAATGCAAGCTGAATCTTGGTCCCACTTTAAATTTACACTCTGTGCATGAATAAAAGCTATTTTGCAACACAGAGAAACATAACTGATGGTGTTAGAAGTGTTTTACATGATTTTTGAAGTTAGACCCTGAAATGTCAGAAAACAGCTTTTCAGCGCAGAACAAAGCTGGTTCCAGCAATGCAAGCTGAATCTCTGTCCCACTTTAACTTTGCAGTCTGTGCATGAATAAAACCTATTTTGCAACACAGAGAAACATATCTGAAGGTGTTAGAAGTGTTTTGCATGATTTTTGAAGTTAGACCCTGAAATGTCAGAAAACAGCTTTTCAGCGCAGAACAAAGCTGGTTCAAGCAATGCAAGCTGAATCTCGGTCCCACTTTAACTTTGCAGTCTGTGCATGAATAAAAGCTATTTTGCAACACAGAGAAACATATCTGAAGGTGTTAGAAGTGTTTTGCATGATTTTTGAAGTTAGACCCTGAAATGTCAGAAAACAGCTTTTCAGCGCAGAACAAAGTTGGTTCAGGCAATGCAAGCTGAATCTTGGTCCCACTTTAAATTTACACTGTGTGCATGAATAAAAGCTATTTTGCAACACAGAGAAACATATCTGAAGGTGTTAGAAGTGTTTTGCATGATTTTTGAAGTTAGACCCTGAAATGTCAGAAAACAGCTTTTCAGCGCAGAACAAAGTTGGTTCAGGCAATGCAAGCTGAATCTCTGTCCCACTTTAAATTTACACTCTGTGCATGAATAAAAGCTATTTTGCAACACAGAGAAACATATCTGAAGGTGTTAGAAGTGTTTTGCATGATTTTTGAAGTTAGACCCTGAAATGTCAGAAAACAGCGTTTCAGCGCAGAACAAAGTTGGTTCAGGCAATGCAAGCTGAATCTCTGTCCCACTTTAACTTTGCAGTCTGTGCATGAATAAAACCTATTTTGCAACACAGAGAAACATATCTGAAGGTGTTAGAAGTGTTTTGCATGATTTTTGAAGTTAGACCCTGAAATGTCAGAAAACAGCTTTTCAGCGCAGAACAAAGCTGGTTCCAGCAATGCAAGCTGAATCTCTGTCCCACTTTAACTTTGCAGTCTGTGCATGAATAAAAGCTATTTTGCAACACAGAGAAACATATCTGAAGGTGTTAGAAGTGTTTTGCATGATTTTTGAAGTTAGACCCTGAAATGTCAGAAAACAGCTTTTCAGCGCAGAACAAAGTTGGTTCAGGCAATGCAAGCTGAATCTCGGTCCCACTTTAACTTTGCAGTCTGTGCATGAATAAAAGCTATTTTGCAACACAGAAAAACATATAATGTCAGAAAACAGCTTTTCAGCTCAGAACAAAGTTGTTTCAGGCAATGCAAGCTGAATCTTGGTCCCACTTTAAATTTACACTCTGTGCATGAATAAAACCTATTTTGCAACACAGAGAAACATATCTGAAGGTGTTAGAAGTGTTTTGCATGATTTTTGAAGTTAGACCCTGAAATGTCAGAAAACAGCGTTTCAGCGCAGAACAAAGTTGGTTCAGGCAATGCAAGCTGAATCTCTATCCCACTTTAACTTTGCAGTCTGTGCATGAATAAAACCTATTTTGCAACACAGAGAAACATATCTGAAGGTGTTAGAAGTGTTTTGCATGATTTTTGAAGTTAGACCCTGAAATGTCAGAAAACAGCGTTTCAGCGCAGAACAAAGTTGGTTCAGGCAATGCAAGCTGAATCTCTATCCCACTTTAACTTTGCAGTCTGTGCATGAATAAAACCTATTTTGCAACACAGAGAAACATATCTGAAGGTGTTAGAAGTGTTTTGCATGATTTTTGAAGTTAGACCCTGAAATGTCAGAAAACAGCTTTTCAGCGCAGAACAAAGCTGGTTCCAGCAATGCAAGCTGAATCTCTGTCCCACTTTAACTTTGCAGTCTGTGCATGAATGAAACCTATTTTGCAACACAGAGAAACATATCTGAAGGTGTTAGAAGTGTTTTGCATGATTTTTGAAGTTAGACCATGAAATGTCAGAAAACAGCTTTTCAGCGCAGAACAAAGTTGGTTCAGGCAATGCAAGCTGAATCTCGGTCCCACTTTAACTTTGCAGTCTGTGCATGAATAAAAGCTATTTTGCAACACAGAGAAACATATCTGAAGGTGTTAGAAGTGTTTTGCATGATTTTTGAAGTTAGACCCTGAAATGTCAGAAAACAGCTTTTCAGTGCAGAACAAAGTTGGTTCAGGCAATGCAGGCTGAATCTTGGTCCCACTTAAAATTTACACTCTGTGCATGAATAAAAGCTATTTTGCAACACAGAGAAACATATCTGAAGGTGTTAGAAGTGTTTTGCATGATTTTTGAAGTTAGACCCTGAAATGTCAGAAAACAGCTTTTCAGTGCAGAACAAAGTTGGTTCAGGCAATGCAAGCTGAATCTTGGTCCCACTTTAAATTTACACTCTGTGCATGAATAAAAGCTATTTTGCAACACAGAGAAACATATCTGAAGGTGTTAGAAGTGTTTTGCATGATTTTTGAAGTTAGACCCTGAAATGTCAGAAAACAGCGTTTCAGCGCAGAACAAAGTTGGTTCAGGCAATGCAAGCTGAATCTCTGTCCCACTTTAACTTTGCAGTCTGTGCATGAATAAAACCTATTTTGCAACACAGAGAAACATATCTGAAGGTGTTAGAAGTGTTTTGCATGATTTTTGAAGTTAGACCCTGAAATGTCAGAAAACAGCTTTTCAGCGCAGAACAAAGCTGGTTCCAGCAATGCAAGCTGAATCTCTGTCCCACTTTAACTTTGCAGTCTGTGCATGAATAAAAGCTATTTTGCAACACAGAGAAACATATCTGAAGGTGTTAGAAGTGTTTTGCATGATTTTTGAAGTTAGACCCTGAAATGTCAGAAAACAGCTTTTCAGCGCAGAACAAAGTTGGTTCAGGCAATGCAAGCTGAATCTCGGTCCCACTTTAACTTTGCAGTCTGTGCATGAATAAAAGCTATTTTGCAACACAGAAAAACATATAATGTCAGAAAACAGCTTTTCAGCTCAGAACAAAGTTGTTTCAGGCAATGCAAGCTGAATCTTGGTCCCACTTTAAATTTACACTCTGTGCATGAATAAAACCTATTTTGCAACACAGAGAAACATATCTGAAGGTGTTAGAAGTGTTTTGCATGATTTTTGAAGTTAGACCCTGAAATGTCAGAAAACAGCTTTTCAGCTCAGAACAAAGTTGGTTCAGGCAATGCAAGCTGAATCTCTGTCCCACTTTAACTTTGCAGTCTGTGCATGAATAAAAGCTATTTTGCAACACAGAGAAACATATCTGAAGGTGTTAGAAGTGTTTTGCATGATTTTTGAAGTTAGACCCTGAAATGTCAGAAAACAGCTTTTCAGCGCAGAACAAAGCTGGTTCCAGCAATGCAAGCTGAATCTCTGTCCCACTTTAACTTTGCAGTCTGTGCATGAATAAAACCTATTTTGCAACACAGAGAAACATATCTGAAGGTGTTAGAAGTGTTTTGCATGATTTTTGAAGTTAGACCATGAAATGTCAGAAAACAGCTTTTCAGCGCAGAACAAAGTTGGTTCAGGCAATGCAAGCTGAATCTTGGTCCCACTTTAAATTTACACTCTGTGCATGAATAAAAGCTATTTTGCAACACAGAGAAACATATCTGAAGGTGTTAGAAGTGTTTTGCATGATTTTTGAAGTTCCCTCAAATGTCAGAAAACAGCGTTTCAGCGCAGAACAAAGTTGGTTCAGGCAATGCAAGCTGAATCTCTGTCCCACTTTAACTTTGCAGTCTGTGCATGAATAAAACCTATTTTGCAACACAGAGAAACATATCTGAAGGTGTTAGAAGTGTTTTGCATGATTTTTGAAGTTAGACCCTGAAATGTCAGAAAACAGCTTTTCAGCGCAGAACAAAGTTGGTTCAGGCAATGCAGGCTGAATCTTGGTCCCACTTTAAATTTACACTCTGTGCATGAATAAAAGCTATTTTGCAACACAGAGAAACATATCTGAAGGTGTTAGAAGTGTTTTGCATGATTTTTGAAGTTAGACCCTGAAATGTCAGAAAACAGCTTTTCAGCGCAGAAAAAAGTTGGTTCAGGCAATTGTAGAGAATTTTGGTTAGCTCAAAGAATTTAAGATGATCAATATATGTGTGTATATGTATGAGACTGTTCCTCTCATCACATATACACTGCAAACTCCACCAGGTCTTACGACCAATGAATAGGATGAAATGAGTTATTTAAAACATACATTTCAGTCAGGGAAAGTAGTTTAACTCACAGGAAATCGTGTATAATAATCGTCATTAAATATATGCAATTTCCAGTTTCTGATCAGTAACAGTAATAACGATATCGACTGGTTTCTTTGTCCAGCAAATTATTCAGCGATACCCATTACTCTGACGTTGGCCCGTCGTCACGGCAACGCGTTTTTACTAACCAAAACGGAGTTAAAACAATTGAACAGAATAGGGCTTAAGGTAGCAATATGAGATCGAAACAGTTTAAGTGACTTTGTAATGTAAGCATTCAGCACAGAGAATCATTATATGTGAATATATGGTTGTTTATTAAACTATTCTACTTACAAACGATCGCACATAGACAAACGTACATAAAACACAAATAGACAGAGAACGCGTGAGAGAGAGAGAGTGAGAGAGAGAGAGTAAGAGAGAGAGTAAGAGAGAGAGAGAGACAGAAAGTGAGTTTGCAAAGGGACAGGAATGAAACGGTTCTGAACATCCTGAAATCGTTTCTTTTATAAAACGCCTTAAACGCAGCTATCTACGTTTGTAGAAAGGACGGATACTTGCAAGCTTGTTGTTGTTGTGCATTGTTCCGTTTGTGTTCAGTTCAGAAAGTCCTTTCCAGTTCCTTGAGAGTATTGCAGGCCTCATCATCTCCTCCGCTAGGTGAGACCCCCCCCCCCCCCCATGGATCTGGGGGGAGGTGCGGGTGACGTGTCTTTGTGTCCCGAAGGCCAGAGCAAGCGAGAGAGAGATGAGGGGAGGTTTATAAACCTGTAGGTCGTTCACGCCCACAGTTGGACCTTGTCCAATCCGGTTGATCTGAGTTTTGGAGGGAAGATTGAAAGTCTTTGTCTCTCACAATGGGGTTTCGCATGTGGAAGCTGATTGGTTGTTTGGCCACAAAACTTTCAAAAGTTCAATAATACATATAAAGCAAGGAGTTATTAAGATGCCACAAACATTAACATTTAGGGAATAATAAATGCTGCTCATAGACACCAAACATGATCTATGAATCTTCTCGGTTGACTGAGTGATTCTAAACGTGAGTCTTAGCATGCACAATGATTCACCTATTACGGATTAATGTTTGAGGCCGACATACATAACAGAAACAACGATATAAGAAAAGGTAACACATTGATATGTGTACATTTCTATATAACTGTATGTGGGACTGTATGTCTGAATAAGGAAAGTGTATCTGCATTTCTGTAAGAGTCTTATCTTGATGGTGGGGGGATGAGTTGGATAGTGAACAAAGGTCTGGCTCATAGCACATAGGTGTTAATCATGGGGGAGAAGTCATTTAAGGAATATAACTAGTTATTTCATGTCTGATTGCCCTCCAGGCACTACATATCCCCTCTTTCGAACGTTGTTGTCCGTCCAACAGACAACAGCGAGCGACGTCAAAGGTGCGGAACAATCAGGCATGCACCCGGCACTCATGGCTGGAAGGGAGAGGTGGCTCTCTGGAGGTTGGTGCTTCAAGGAGTGGCTGTGGTGCCGTGGTCGACGTTATTAGGTGTGATAATGTAGACAGTGGCAAGGTATGGGTCCTCGAGCTTTGTGCAACAGGTGTCGAGGCACTGTCACTTGTCATCCTGACCCAGGTTGGTCTGTGTCAGGTGGTTGTTATCTAGTATCTGTGGTCCCTGCAGTCTGGAATCGCTGGTTGGACTCTCACTTGTGAGAGGGCAGGTAGTTCCAGGGTTCGCAGAGAATTGTCGTAAAGATTTTGTAGTGTAAAGAAGTTTCCGACGGACCCGGTTAGGGTGCAGGAGGGCAGCAGGTGTCTGTTATCCCGCTGTTTTGCTCAAATGTCATCAGGCGTCTGATGTTGGGGGTGTCGACACTGACTTGAGCGGGTCTGAGTGGTGTTGGTAGGGGTTTTGTTGTTGGGCCTGTGGGCCCGTTGCTCCATTCAACATTGTCTGGCTGCTCCTGAGGTGTCGGCTGGTCTTATGGGATGCTTTTTCCTTTTAGGAAGTCTAATGCGGTGTTGCGTTGGGCAAGGAGTCAGAAGTTTATCTTTCAGTACTTCTCAGTGGAGTTTCATTCAAGGAGCTCCTTGTTAGCATCAGAAACTCTGTTCTGGAAAAGCAGGCGTGTTCAGCTGTCCTTGTGGGTGTCGGTTAATTTTGGTACTCGGAGACTTGCAGGTTCAGTTCATTTACCTCCTGTCTGAGGCCCTTGAGGGTGTGGGCCAAGGAGAAGATGATGCTGCTCAGCTCCTGGTTGTCCAGGCTGGATGTGAGTTGTCCATTTGTCGCAGTCCTGCTGTTCCTTTCTCTGCCATTGCAGGCCGTTGGCTGCTTTAGGCTGAAGGATGCCGTTCTCTGTACTCTGCTGAGTCTCCAGTTGGTCCTGGTGAGTGGCAGGGCTGGATGTCCGAGACACGCTGGTTCACAGTTCCTATTGTGAATCTCGCTGGCTGCGGCATGCTTTTGGCTTCCTGCGCTCTTTGGATGCAGGTGTCGCACTCGGGCATGTTTCACTGAAGTACTGGTGAGCAATGTAGGTGGTGACACGGGTGGTCTCTTAGTTGACACGGGTGTCGTTTCTGGTGCCATCTGGTGGTAAACGTTCACAGATGTTTCTCGTCGACTGACTGCTTTGCATCGTAGAGAGGCTGTGTCGTTTGAAATCCGCTGGTTTCGAGCTGGCATCAAACTTAGCATATTCTGATGTCCTCTGTCACTGCATGCTTGGCAGTGCGCCACTTTTGCATTGGTAGTGGCTTTGGTACTCTGGTGTATTCTGCACGGTGCATCTTGGGCATACATCAGCAATGACCCCCCTTTGTTCCTGGAAAGCTGGGAGCTGTGGCGGTGTTTGGTTACAGGAACAAATGTGAGGATGTGTCATCTAGATGCGGCATGTGTGTGACATCACTGAGTTGTTTTAGGCTTAGTGCCTTAGTGTGGTCGGACAGTGCAAAGTGTCAGCATTGCTTGGGAGCAGTGGAGGCTGCTTTAGCAGAGCTATTTTGTAGGTGGAGCCAGTGTGCATGGGTGTGATGCAGGCGGCGTAGCAGCGTGAGGGGTTTGCTTGTGGCTTAGAAGCGATGCTTGGGTTGGGTGGGTGGGTTTTTTGTTGTTGAAAACCTTAGGCAGCCACAAAATCCCTCAGTTTTTTCTGGGCCTTTCACTGTTTTTCACGAATAGCATGTAAATGTTCTTATTGTGATGGCAATGCTTGTCTGGAACAGTTGTTGATGCTCGTCTGTTTCAAACTGAGTGGTGTTGTTTGAAACTGAGCTTAGCCTACTTTGAGTCTATGCAGGTTAGTAATTTTCAGAGGGAGTTCTTGTGACTTGCTGTGACACAAGGGTTGATCCGATTGCCGTCACTCGTGCTGTGATGTCAGGTGGCCCGGCTTAAGGTGTTGCAGTGGGACAGGCTTGTCGTTTTCCACTAGGTACCTGCTCTGGGCGTGTCTTGCCTCGCTCTTGGGTCTATGAGCACATGGGTTTGTGTGCATGGGATCCTTGGTCTGCAGGCATTGACAGTTATAAACATCACACAGTGGTGGCAGGTCTCTGTGATTCCCTTTGTCTTCTGGTGTGCTTGGCACATCGCTGGATGGCTTGTGCAGCGCAGCTGTTGTCATCTGGGTGCTGGGCTCTGCTGAGAGCCTTGTACATGACATTAGTTCTGCATCATCGTCATATGTGGAGAGCAGCTTGGCACCATTTCTGAGTGGCCATTTTCCTTTAGGCTCTTCATGACGGAATTGTTTAAAGTCTTTGAAATACCTGAATGGTATGTACACTGCAAAAGATTACTTTTCAGAAAGGGGGTGTGGCTTCTAGAGTGGGCACTGCTTCACGTATTCCATTGAATGTGTGTGCAGCATTAGGGTTTTAGCCACACTGTGTTTTGAGCCGAACAGTGACCCCTTTTGGTGAATGCAGGTAGTTCGTTCGCCAGAGTGTAAACATCTGGGAGTAATCTTATCTAGCAAGGCTTTCTCGCAGTTGAGGGAGTATCGTAGGGCTGTGAGAAACAGGACATAGCAGGTTTTGCATTGTCTATTCCAGGTTAAGTTCAGAGCACAGGTGTCCTCAGTGTTGGCCTGCACTGATCTCAGATCACTCCCACACAGTGATGTCGCTGCGTGTTCAGCTCCCATACACCACTGTATGTTTGTTCACCTTGGTCAGTCAGACGTCCCCCCTTGGCATGGGGCAGCTGGACAATCACTTTGCTAATATTTATTGCCTTCTGGTGCTTGGCTGTTTTCCGGCGGTCTGTAGAGTCCGCTGAATCGAGCAATCGCTGTACGGAAGAAGGCTGTAGCATTTGGGTGGTGACTCACAGTGTGATGTGGATATCTGAGGGGAAAGATTTTCTGGCGTTGATGCCATCTTCCCTTGGTGCCTGTCGCGTTGTCTCACGTAGGCTCAGATGCTGGTCGTAGCAGTCGTGTTCTTAGCTGTTGTATTCAGTTTTGACAGTTTTGACTGCTGGGACAAATGGCTGGGGTCCTGTTAGCTGGAGGTGGAGCTAAGCAGATCTGTCTCGTGGTCACACTGGGCAATGTTCTTGCTTAAGAGTCAATGTTTTGCAGACAGGCGTGTGCTGTAGCCTACTGCAGTGTTCAGGAAGACAGCGTTTTGTGGTGACAGCTGTCAGATTCCCGGCCAGCTTGCTGGCGTGTGAGGTGTGAACGGTGGGCTGTTAGGCCCGGGAGAGATTTTGTGTTGAGCTCTCCTGTTTGTTCATATTGTTATCTGCAAGAATTTGAGTTCTTTAAGGTGTGCTGGGTTCATTGTAAAGAGAGCTTCCGCTGTTTAGGAGTGTTCTCCTGTACTGCTCTCTGCGCTCAGTCTGTGGGGGTGTTGCAGGCATGTCTTGAAGCTTTTCTCCTCTCTCCTCGTGTAGGTCCTTGTCCTTTTCATCCGCTATCTCTGAACATCCAGATGGTCTAGGCGGTTCTGCGCGCTGTCCTGGTTCCGTCGTGGGTGAAGCTTTCTCCGCTGCGGCTTTAGTCAGACGATCTTGTTGAGGGCGTGGTCACTGATGGTCCGGGCTGTAGATGAGTTGATTGGTTCTCTGCAGCCGTAGCTCTTGACTGGATCGTGATCCATTCGCCTGTGTGCGTGGTCGTCTGGCTGTTCTCCGCTCAGGGGCTGTAGTCACTAGACCCAGGGCAGGATGGCCTCTTTGCCTTGTCTGGACTGGATGGCGACATGTTGACACAAATAGAGAGGGAGAGACAAAGCACAACGAGCCAATGCAAGTCCGTACAGAACTAATGAGCTAAAATGTTGCTATGTGTTGCGTACTTAACTGATGTCATCAGATGGTGACGCAAACTAAACGCTTATTATCCTAGCTGTAAAGAAGGGGTCAGATAGTTTGTGTGGGTAAACACAGGAAACTATGAGTAAACTTAATGATGAGCGATTAACTTTGGAGCTATTCAGTTCATCGGTGTAGTTACCAAAAGATTTCACTGATGTTCAGACAGGTTCAGTCTCTAATAGGGAGAAAAATAAAAACAAAATCCATCAGAAAGAGAGGTATAAAGGGTTAAAGCAAAAGAGAGAAAGTGAGCTGACTGCCAGCCCTGAGGTCAGTGACGGGGCCCACCGGGTGGGGGCGCTATGGAGTCGTCACACCTGGGGAATGGCAGAGCTGAGAGAGCAAAAGAGAGGAAGGCCCCCCTGGGATGGGCCGAATTACCCGGGGTAGTGAGAGTGCAACTTGATCGATTTGGTCAAAGTTTAAATTTAAATCAAGACTGTTTAATCAAAAATTTAAAATGAGCAAATACAATTATAATTGCTAAAGGGAGAGTTGAATCTAAGGCGGTGAAATAATTAATATTAAATCACACACACACAAAAAAAAAACATACATTATGTTAATTATCATTATGGTTTAAATAACAATAATTAATAATGTAACATCAAAAGGAAAAGAGAAGGGAGAGACTGACTGGGACTATCTATAAGCGTTGTTGCTCAAAGAAAAAAAAATAAAAAAAAAAATAAAAAAAAATAATATGAAATCAGGCATAGGTATTGGAAGAGGTTTTAGACAGACTTCTATCTTTTAATAGAAGGAAATACCTTTTATGCGGGATTTCAGATTCCACCTTGTGTGGATTTGAACGCGCATCTAAGCGCAGTTACCATGGCGATGCGTGATCGTGGGTGTATCTTTCTTGTGTCCGTTTTACTGAACACAGGTACATGTGTTTTGCAAACTTTAACTTACTAGGATGCTTACACTATTAAAAGGTTGCTTAGTTACGATGCGTGCACCTTGATCTTGAGTCAGCCTGCTGACACAAGACTTGTATGTGCTTTGCACAAAACAAATAAATAACACTCGATCAAGATTTGTACAGTAATAACGCAAAGTTGTTTACTATATTAAATCTATTCGACGAGCAAACGGGGTCAACCTAATCAGTTAGCTAGGCTGAGGTTTTAACCCAAAGGAGCAAGATAGCTGATTAGCATTGGAGTGCACATCAATGGCTAATCTATCTACACTCAAAATATAAAGATATGGCCATTGTAAGGTGAAAGAGGAACATCGCTCAATCAGCTTCTTCACGCAAAAATAGAGGTTTTCTTCGCTCAATTTAGGGTGGCTTTAGGACGCTCTATAAAAGATTTCTTCGTTTTATAGGGTCAATATATAAACTGCAGTTAAGTTACATCTTCAACAGCGGTTTAGTTTCTCTGTGCGAGAGGCTCAAACATCTGTGAAGGTGTTAAAGGTGGGCTTGGCCACACCGTTCTAACACACACACACACAAACAAAAGAGACGCGAGTCGCGAGCCGAGTTTGAATACACAAGCATGCAGACACACAAATTATTCCTGAGCTGCTCACATCACATAGTTTAAAACTGCCCCGCATTCTAACGCCAATTAATGTAGAGAATTTTGGTAGCTCAAAGAATTTAAGATGATCAATATATGTGTGTATATGTATGAGACTGTTCCTCTCATCACATATACACTGCAAACTCCACCAGGTCTTACGACCAATGAATAGGATGAAATGAGTTATTTAAAACATACATTTCAGTCAGGGAAAGTAGTTTAACTCACAGGAAATCGTGTATAATAATCGTCATTAAATATACGCAATTTCCAGTTTCTGATCAGTAACAGTAATAACGATATCGACTGGTTTCTTTGTCCAGCAAATTATTCAGCGATACCCATTACTCTGACGTTGGCCCGTCGTCACGGCAACGCGTTTTTACTAACCAAAACGGAGTTAAAACAATTGAACAGAATAGGGCTTAAGGTAGCAATATGAGATCGAAACAGTTTAAGTGACTTTGTAATGTAAGCATTCAGCACAGAGAATCATTATATGTGAATATATGGTTGTTTATTAAACTATTCTACTTACAAACGATCGTACATAGACAAACGTACATAAAACACAAATAGACAGAGAACGCGTGAGAGAGAGAGAGTGAGAGAGAGAGAGAGAGAGAGAGAGACAGAAAGTGAGTTTGCAAAGGGACAGGAATGAAACGGTTCTGAACATCCTGAAATCGTTTCTTTTATAAAACGCCTTAAACGCAGCTATCTACGTTTGTAGAAAGGACGGATACTTGCAAGCTTGTTGTTGTTGTGCATTGTTCCGTTTGTGTTCAGTTCAGAAAGTCCTTTCCAGTTCCTTGAGAGTATTGCAGGCCTCATCATCTCCTCCGCTAGGTGAGACCCCCCCCCCCCCCCCATGGATCTGGGGGGAGGTGCGGGTGACGTGTCTTTGTGTCCCGAAGGCCAGAGCAAGCGAGAGAGAGATGAGGGGAGGTTTATAAACCTGTAGGTCGTTCACGCCCACAGTTGGACCTTGTCCAATCCGGTTGATCTGAGTTTTGGAGGGAAGATTGAAAGTCTTTGTCTCTCACAATGGGGTTTCGCATGTGGAAGCTGATTGGTTGTTTGGCCACAAAACTTTCAAAAGTTCAATAATACATATAAAGCAAGGAGTTATTAAGATGCCACAAACATTAACATTTAGGGAATAATAAATGCTGCTCATAGACACCAAACATGATCTATGAATCTTCTCGGTTGACTGAGTGATTCTAAACGTGAGTCTTAGCATGCACAATGATTCACCTATTACGGATTAATGTTTGAGGCCGACATACATAACAGAAACAACGATATAAGAAAAGGTAACACATTGATATGTGTACATTTCTATATAACTGTATGTGGGACTGTATGTCTGAATAAGGAAAGTGTATCTGCATTTCTGTAAGAGTCTTATCTTGATGGTGGGGGGATGAGTTGGATAGTGAACAAAGGTCTGGCTCATAGCACATAGGTGTTAATCATGGGGGAGAAGTCATTTAAGGAATATAACTAGTTATTTCATGTCTGATTGCCCTCCAGGCACTACACAATGCAAGCTGAATCTCTGTCTCACTTTAAATTTACACTCTGTGCATGAATAAAACCTATTTTGCAACACAGAGAAACATATCTGAAGGTGTTAGAAGTGTTTTGCATGATTTTTGAAGTTAGACCCTGAAATGTCAGAAAACAGCTTTTCAGCTCAGAACAAAGTTGGTTCAGGCAATGCAAGCTGAATCTTGGTCCCACTTTAAATTTACACTCTGTGCATGAATAAAACCTATTTTGCAACACAGAGAAACATATCTGAAGGTGTTAGAAGTGTTTTGCATGATTTTTGAAGTTAGACCCTGAAATGTCAGAAAACAGCGTTTCAGCGCAGAACAAAGTTGGTTCAGGCAATGCAAGCTGAATCTCTATCCCACTTTAACTTTGCAGTCTGTGCATGAATAAAACCTATTTTGCAACACAGAGAAACATATCTGAAGGTGTTAGAAGTGTTTTGCATGATTTTTGAAGTTAGACCCTGAAATGTCAGAAAACAGCGTTTCAGCGCAGAACAAAGTTGGTTCAGGCAATGCAAGCTGAATCTCTATCCCACTTTAACTTTGCAGTCTGTGCATGAATAAAACCTATTTTGCAACACAGAGAAACATATCTGAAGGTGTTAGAAGTGTTTTGCATGATTTTTGAAGTTAGACCCTGAAATGTCAGAAAACAGCTTTTCAGCGCAGAACAAAGCTGGTTCCAGCAATGCAAGCTGAATCTCTGTCCCACTTTAACTTTGCAGTCTGTGCATGAATGAAACCTATTTTGCAACACAGAGAAACATATCTGAAGGTGTTAGAAGTGTTTTGCATGATTTTTGAAGTTAGACCATGAAATGTCAGAAAACAGCTTTTCAGCGCAGAACAAAGTTGGTTCAGGCAATGCAAGCTGAATCTCGGTCCCACTTTAACTTTGCAGTCTGTGCATGAATAAAAGCTATTTTGCAACACAGAGAAACATATCTGAAGGTGTTAGAAGTGTTTTGCATGATTTTTGAAGTTAGACCCTGAAATGTCAGAAAACAGCTTTTCAGCGCAGAACAAAGTTGGTTCAGGCAATGCAGGCTGAATCTTGGTCCCACTTAAAATTTACACTCTGTGCATGAATAAAAGCTATTTTGCAACACAGAGAAACATATCTGAAGGTGTTAGAAGTGTTTTGCATGATTTTTGAAGTTAGACCCTGAAATGTCAGAAAACAGCTTTTCAGTGCAGAACAAAGTTGGTTCAGGCAATGCAAGCTGAATCTTGGTCCCACTTTAAATTTACACTCTGTGCATGAATAAAAGCTATTTTGCAACACAGAGAAACATATCTGAAGGTGTTAGAAGTGTTTTGCATGATTTTTGAAGTTAGACCCTGAAATGTCAGAAAACAGCGTTTCAGCGCAGAACAAAGTTGGTTCAGGCAATGCAAGCTGAATCTCTGTCCCACTTTAACTTTGCAGTCTGTGCATGAATAAAACCTATTTTGCAACACAGAGAAACATATCTGAAGGTGTTAGAAGTGTTTTGCATGATTTTTGAAGTTAGACCCTGAAATGTCAGAAAACAGCTTTTCAGCGCAGAACAAAGCTGGTTCCAGCAATGCAAGCTGAATCTCTGTCCCACTTTAACTTTGCAGTCTGTGCATGAATAAAAGCTATTTTGCAACACAGAGAAACATATCTGAAGGTGTTAGAAGTGTTTTGCATGATTTTTGAAGTTAGACCCTGAAATGTCAGAAAACAGCTTTTCAGCGCAGAACAAAGTTGGTTCAGGCAATGCAAGCTGAATCTCGGTCCCACTTTAACTTTGCAGTCTGTGCATGAATAAAAGCTATTTTGCAACACAGAAAAACATATAATGTCAGAAAACAGCTTTTCAGCTCAGAACAAAGTTGTTTCAGGCAATGCAAGCTGAATCTTGGTCCCACTTTAAATTTACACTCTGTGCATGAATAAAACCTATTTTGCAACACAGAGAAACATATCTGAAGGTGTTAGAAGTGTTTTGCATGATTTTTGAAGTTAGACCCTGAAATGTCAGAAAACAGCTTTTCAGCTCAGAACAAAGTTGGTTCAGGCAATGCAAGCTGAATCTCTGTCCCACTTTAACTTTGCAGTCTGTGCATGAATAAAAGCTATTTTGCAACACAGAGAAACATATCTGAAGGTGTTAGAAGTGTTTTGCATGATTTTTGAAGTTAGACCCTGAAATGTCAGAAAACAGCTTTTCAGCGCAGAACAAAGCTGGTTCCAGCAATGCAAGCTGAATCTCTGTCCCACTTTAACTTTGCAGTCTGTGCATGAATAAAAGCTATTTTGCAACACAGAGAAACATATCTGAAGGTGTTAGAAGTGTTTTGCATGATTTTTGAAGTTAGACCCTGAAATGTCAGAAAACAGCTTTTCAGCGCAGAACAAAGCTGGTTCCAGCAATGCAAGCTGAATCTCTGTCCCACTTTAACTTTGCAGTCTGTGCATGAATAAAACCTATTTTGCAACACAGAGAAACATATCTGAAGGTGTTAGAAGTGTTTTGCATGATTTTTGAAGTTAGACCCTGAAATGTCAGAAAACAGCTTTTCAGCGCAGAACAAAGCTGGTTCCAGCAATGCAAGCTGAATCTCTGTCCCACTTTAACTTTGCAGTCTGTGCATGAATAAAACCTATTTTGCAACACAGAGAAACATATCTGAAGGTGTTAGAAGTGTTTTGCATGATTTTTGAAGTTAAACCATGAAATGTCAGAAAACAGCTTTTCAGCGCAGAACAAAGTTGGTTCAGGCAATGCAAGCTGAATCTTGGTCCCACTTTAAATTTACACTCTGTGCATGAATAAAAGCTATTTTGCAACACAGAGAAACATATCTGAAGGTGTTAGAAGTGTTTTGCATGATTTTTGAAGTTAGACCCTGAAATGTCAGAAAACAGCTTTTCAGCGCAGAACAAAGTTGGTTCAGGCAATGCAAGCTGAATCTCGGTCCCACTTTAACTTTGCAGTCTGTGCATGAATAAAACCTATTTTGCAACACAGAGAAACATATCTGAAGGTGTTAGAAGTGTTTTGCATGATTTTTGAAGTTAGACCCTGAAATGTCAGAAAACAGCTTTTCAGCGCAGAACAAAGCTGGTTCCAGCAATGCAAGCTGAATCTCTGTCCCACTTTAACTTTGCAGTCTGTGCATGAATAAAAGCTATTTTGCAACACAGAGAAACATATCTGAAGGTGTTAGAAGTGTTTTGCATGATTTTTGAAGTTAGACCCTGAAATGTCAGAAAACAGCTTTTCAGCGCAGAACAAAGTTGGTTCAGGCAATGCAAGCTGAATCTCGGTCCCACTTTAACTTTGCAGTCTGTGCATGAATAAAAGCTATTTTGCAACACAGAGAAACATATAATGTCAGAAAACAGCTTTTCAGCTCAGAACAAAGTTGGTTCAGGCAATGCAAGCTGAATCTTGGTCCCACTTTAAATTTACACTCTGTGCATGAATAAAACCTATTTTGCAACACAGAGAAACATATCTGAAGGTGTTAGAAGTGTTTTGCATGATTTTTGAAGTTAGACCCTGAAATGTCAGAAAACAGCTTTTCAGCTCAGAACAAAGTTGGTTCAGGCAATGCAAGCTGAATCTCTGTCCCACTTTAACTTTGCAGTCTGTGCATGAATAAAAGCTATTTTGCAACACAGAGAAACATATCTGAAGGTGTTAGAAGTGTTTTGCATGATTTTTGAAGTTAGACCCTGAAATGTCAGAAAACAGCTTTTCAGCGCAGAACAAAGCTGGTTCCAGCAATGCAAGCTGAATCTCTGTCCCACTTTAACTTTGCAGTCTGTGCATGAATAAAACCTATTTTGCAACACAGAGAAACATATCTGAAGGTGTTAGAAGTGTTTTGCATGATTTTTGAAGTTAGACCATGAAATGTCAGAAAACAGCTTTTCAGCGCAGAACAAAGTTGGTTCAGGCAATGCAAGCTGAATCTTGGTCCCACTTTAAATTTACACTCTGTGCATGAATAAAAGCTATTTTGCAACACAGAGAAACATATCTGAAGGTGTTAGAAGTGTTTTGCATGATTTTTGAAGTTAGACCCTGAAATGTCAGAAAACAGCTTTTCAGCGCAGAACAAAGTTGGTTCAGGCAATGCAAGCTGAATCTCCGTCCCACTTTAACTTTGCAGTCTGTGCATGAATAAAAGCTATTTTGCAACACAGAGAAACATATCTGAAGGTGTTAGAAGTGTTTTGCATGATTTTTGAAGTTAGACCCTGAAATGTCAGAAAACAGCTTTTCAGCGCAGAACAAAGTTGGTTCAGGCAATGCAAGCTGAATCTCGGTCCCACTTTAACTTTGCAGTCTGTGCATGAATAAAAGCTATTTTGCAACACAGAGAAACATATCTGAAGGTGTTAGAAGTGTTTTGCATGATTTTTGAAGTTAGACCCTGAAATGTCAGAAAACAGCTTTTCAGTGCAGAACAAAGTTGGTTCAGGCAATGCAAGCTGAATCTTGGTCCCACTTTAAATTTACACTCTGTGCATGAATAAAAGCTATTTTACAACACAGAGAAACATATCTGAAGGTGTTAGAAGTGTTTTGCATGATTTTTGAAGTTAGACCCTGAAATGTCAGAAAACAGCTTTTCAGCGCAGAAAAAAGTTGGTTCAGGCAATGCAAGCTGAATCTCTGTCTCACTTTAAATTTACACTCTGTGCATGAATAAAAGCTATTTTGCAACACAGAGAAACATATCTGAAGGTGTTAGAAGTGTTTTGCATGATTTTTGAAGTTAGACCCTGAAATGTCAGAAAACAGCTTTTCAGCGCAGAAAAAAGTTGGTTCAGGCAATGCAAGCTGAATCTCTGTCTCACTTTAAATTTACACTCTCTGCATGAATAAAACCTATTTTGCAACACAGAGAAACATATCTGAAGGTGTTAGAAGTGTTTTGCATGATTTTTGAAGTTAGACCCTGAAATGTCAGAAAACAGCTTTTCAGCGCAGAACAAAGCTGGTTCCAGCAATGCAAGCTGAATCTCTGTCCCACTTTAACTTTGCAGTCTGTGCATGAATAAAAGCTATTTTGCAACACAGAGAAACATATCTGAAGGTGTTAGAAGTGTTTTGCATGATTTTTGAAGTTAGACCCTGAAATGTCAGAAAACAGCTTTTCAGCGCAGAACAAAGTTGGTTCAGGCAATGCAAGCTGAATCTCGGTCCCACTTTAACTTTGCAGTCTGTGCATGAATAAAAGCTATTTTGCAACACAGAGAAACATAAAATGTCAGAAAACAGCTTTTCAGCTCAGAATAAAGTTGGTTGAGGCAATGCAAGCTGAATCTTGGTCCCACTTTAAATTTACACTCTGTGCATGAATAAAACCTATTTTGCAACACAGAGAAACATATCTGAAGGTGTTAGAAGTGTTTTGCATGATTTTTGAAGTTAGACCCTGAAATGTCAGAAAACAGCTTTTCAGCTCAGAACAAAGTTGGTTCAGGCAATGCAAGCTGAATCTCTGTCCCACTTTAACTTTGCAGTCTGTGCATGAATAAAACCTATTTTGCAACACAGAGAAACATATCTGAAGGTGTTAGAAGTGTTTTGCATGATTTTTGAAGTTAGACCCTGAAATGTCAGAAAACAGCTTTTCAGCTCAGAACAAAGTTGGTTCAGGCAATGCAAGCTGAATCTTGGTCCCACTTTAAATTTACACTCTGTGCATGAATAAAAGCTATTTTGCAACACAGAGAAACATATCTGAAGGTGTTAGAAGTGTTTTGCATGATTTTTGAAGTTAGACCCTGAAATGTCAGAAAACAGCTTTTCAGCGCAGAACAAAGTTGGTTCAGGCAATGCAAGCTGAATCTTGGTCCCACTTTAAATTTACACTCTGTGCATGAATAAAAGCTATTTTGCAACACAGAGAAACATATCTGAAGGTGTTAGAAGTGTTTTGCATGATTTTTGAAGTTAGACCCTGAAATGTCAGAAAACAGCTTTTCAGCGCAGAACAAAGCTGGTTCCAGCAATGCAAGCTGAATCTCTGTCCCACTTTAACTTTGCAGTCTGTGCATGAATAAAAGCTATTTTGCAACACAGAGAAACATATCTGAAGGTGTTAGAAGTGTTTTGCATGATTTTTGAAGTTAGACCCTGAAATGTCAGAAAACAGCTTTTCAGCGCAGAACAAAGTTGGTTCAGGCAATGCAAGCTGAATCTCGGTCCCACTTTAACTTTGCAGTCTGTGCATGAATAAAAGCTATTTTGCAACACAGAGAAACATATAATGTCAGAAAACAGCTTTTCAGCTCAGAACAAAGTTGGTTCAGGCAATGCAAGCTGAATCTTGGTCCCACTTTAAATTTACACTCTGTGCATGAGTAAAACCTATTTTGCAACACAGAGAAACATATCTGAAGGTGTTAGAAGTGTTTTGCATGATTTTTGAAGTTAGACCCTGAAATGTCAGAAAACAGCTTTTCAGCTCAGAACAAAGTTGGTTCAGGCAATGCAAGCTGAATCTCTGTCCCACTTTAACTTTGCAGTCTGTGCATGAATTAAAGCTATTTTGCAACACAGAGAAACATATCTGAAGGTGTTAGAAGTGTTTTGCATGATTTTTGAAGTTAGACCCTGAAATGTCAGAAAACAGCTTTTCAGCGCAGAACAAAGCTGGTTCCAGCAATGCAAGCTGAATCTCTGTCCCACTTCAACTTTGCAGTCTGTGCATGAATAAAACCTATTTTGCAACACAGAGAAACATATCTGAAGGTGTTAGAAGTGTTTTGCATGATTTTTGAAGTTAGACCCTGAAATGTCAGAAAACAGCTTTTCAGCGCAGAACAAAGTTGGTTCAGGCAATGCAAGCTGAATCTTGGTCCCACTTTAAATTTACACTCTGTGCATGAATAAAAGCTATTTTGCAACACAGAGAAACATATCTGAAGGTGTTAGAAGTGTTTTGCATGATTTTTGAAGTTAGACCCTGAAATGTCAGAAAACAGATTTTCAGCGCAGAAAAAAGTTGGTTCAGGCAATGCAAGCTGAATCTCTGTCTCACTTTAAATTTACACTCTGTGCATGAATAAAAGCTATTTTGCAACACAGAGAAACATATCTGAAGGTGTTAGAAGTGTTTTGCATGATTTTTGAAGTTAGACCCTGAAATGTCAGAAAACAGCGTTTCAGCGCAGAACAAAGTTGGTTCAGGCAATGCAAGCTGAATCTCTGTCCCACTTTAACTTTGCAGTCTGTGCATGAATAAAACCTATTTTGCAACACAGAGAAACATATCTGAAGGTGTTAGAAGTGTTTTGCATGATTTTTGAAGTTAGACCCTGAAATGTCAGAAAACAGCTTTTCAGCGCAGAACAAAGCTGGTTCCAGCAATGCAAGCTGAATCTCTGTCCCACTTTAACTTTGCAGTCTGTGCATGAATAAAAGCTATTTTGCAACACAGAGAAACATATCTGAAGGTGTTAGAAGTGTTTTGCATGATTTTTGAAGTTAGACCCTGAAATGTCAGAAAACAGCTTTTCAGCGCAGAACAAAGTTGGTTCAGGCAATGCAAGCTGAATCTCGGTCCCACTTTAACTTTGCAGTCTGTGCATGAATAAAAGCTATTTTGCAACACAGAGAAACATATCTGAAGGTGTTAGAAGTGTTTTGCATGATTTTTGAAGTTAGACCCTGAAATGTCAGAAAACAGCGTTTCAGCGCAGAACAAAGTTGGTTCAGGCAATGCAAGCTGAATCTCTGTCCCACTTTAACTTTGCAGTCTGTGCATGAATAAAACCTATTTTGCAACACAGAGAAACATATCTGAAGGTGTTAGAAGTGTTTTGCATGATTTTTGAAGTTAGACCCTGAAATGTCAGAAAACAGCTTTTCAGCTCAGAACAAAGTTGGATCAGGCAATGCAAGCTGAATCTTGGTCCCACTTTAAATTTACACTCTGTGCATGAATAAAAGCTATTTTGCAACACAGAGAAACATATCTGAAGGTGTTAGAAGTGTTTTGCATGATTTTTGAAGTTAGACCCTGAAATGTCAGAAAACAGCGTTTCAGCGCAGAACAAAGTTGGTTCAGGCAATGCAAGCTGAATCTCTGTCCCACTTTAACTTTGCAGTCTGTGCATGCATAAAACCTATTTTGCAACACAGAGAAACATATCTGAAGGTGTTAGAAGTGTTTTGCATGATTTTTGAAGTTAGACCCTGAAATGTCAGAAAACAGCTTTTCAGCGCAGAACAAAGCTGGTTCCAGCAATGCAAGCTGAATCTCTGTCCCACTTTAAATTTACACTCTGTGCATGAATAAAAGCTATTTTGCAACACAGAGAAACATATCTGAAGGTGTTAGAAGTGTTTTGCATGATTTTTGAAGTTAGACCCTGAAATGTCAGAAAACAGCGTTTCAGCGCAGAACAAAGTTGGTTCAGGCAATGCAAGCTGAATCTCTGTCCCACTTTAACTTTGCAGTCTGTGCATGAATAAAACCTATTTTGCAACACAGAGAAACATATCTGAAGGTGTTAGAAGTGTTTTGCATGATTTTTGAAGTTAGACCCTGAAATGTCAGAAAACAGCTTTTCAGCGCAGAACAAAGCTGGTTCCAGCAATGCAAGCTGAATCTCTGTCCCACTTTAACTTTGCAGTCTGTGCATGAATAAAACCTATTTTGCAACACAGAGAAACATATCTGAAGGTGTTAGAAGTGTTTTGCATGATTTTTGACGTTAGACCATGAAATGTCAGAAAACAGCTTTTCAGCGCAGAACAAAGTTGGTTCAGGCAATGCAAGCTGAATCTCGGTCCCACTTTAACTTTGCAGTCTGTGCATGAATAAAAGCTATTTTGCAACACAGAGAAACATATCTGAAGGTGTTAGAAGTGTTTTGCATGATTTTTGAAGTTAGACCCTGAAATGTCAGAAAACAGCTTTTCAGCGCAGAACAAAGTTGGTTCAGGCAATGCAAGCTGAATCTTGGTCCCACTTTAAATTTACACTCTGTGCATAAATAAAAGCTATTTTGCAACACAGAGAAACATATCTGAAGGTGTTAGAAGTGTTTTGCATGATTTTTGAAGTTAGACCCTGAAATGTCAGAAAACAGCTTTTCAGCGCAGAAAAAAGTTGGTTCAGGCAATGCAAGCTGAATCTCTGTCTCACTTTAAATTTACACTCTGTGCATGAATAAAACCTATTTTGCAACACAGGGAAACATGTCTGAAGGTGTTAGAAGTGTTTTGCATGATTTTTGAAGTTAGACCCTCAAATGTCAGAAAACAGCGTTTCAGCGCAGAACAAAGTTGGTTCAGGCAATGCAAGCTGAATCTCGGTCCCACTTTAACTTTGCAGTCTGTGCATGAATAAAAGCTATTTTGCAACACAGAGAAACATATCTGAAGGTGTTAGAAGTGTTTTGCATGATTTTTGAAGTTAGACCCTGAAATGTCAGAAAACAGCTTTTCAGCGCAGAACAAAGTTGGTTCAGGCAATGCAAGCTGAATCTTGGTCCCACTTTAAATTTACACTCTGTGCATGAATAAAAGCTATTTTGCAACACAGAGAAACATATCTGAAGGTGTTAGAAGTGTTTTGCATGATTTTTGAAGTTAGACCCTGAAATGTCAGAAAACAGATTTTCAGCGCAGAAAAAAGTTGGTTCAGGCAATGCAAGCTGAATCTCTGTCTCACTTTAAATTTACACTCTGTGCATGAATAAAAGCTATTTTGCAAC
The DNA here is from genome assembly GCF_049309525.1 of Garra rufa. NCBI lineage: Eukaryota > Metazoa > Chordata > Actinopteri > Cypriniformes > Cyprinidae > Garra > Garra rufa. The sequence continues at coordinate 16,763,480 of NC_133371.1, forward strand.
ACAGAGAAACATATCTGAAGGTGTTAGAAGTGTTTTGCATGATTTTTGAAGTTAGACCCTGAAATGTCAGAAAACAGCGTTTCAGCGCAGAACAAAGTTGGTTCAGGCAATGCAAGCTGAATCTCTGTCCCACTTTAACTTTGCAGTCTGTGCATGAATAAAACCTATTTTGCAACACAGAGAAACATATCTGAAGGTGTTAGAAGTGTTTTGCATGATTTTTGAAGTTAGACCCTGAAATGTCAGAAAACAGCTTTTCAGCGCAGAACAAAGCTGGTTCCAGCAATGCAAGCTGAATCTCTGTCCCACTTTAACTTTGCAGTCTGTGCATGAATAAAAGCTATTTTGCAACACAGAGAAACATATCTGAAGGTGTTAGAAGTGTTTTGCATGATTTTTGAAGTTAGACCCTGAAATGTCAGAAAACAGCTTTTCAGCGCAGAACAAAGTTGGTTCAGGCAATGCAAGCTGAATCTCGGTCCCACTTTAACTTTGCAGTCTGTGCATGAATAAAAGCTATTTTGCAACACAGAGAAACATATAATGTCAGAAAACAGCTTTTCAGCTCAGAACAAAGTTGGTTCAGGCAATGCAAGCTGAATCTTGGTCCCACTTTAAATTTACACTCTGTGCATGAATAAAAGCTATTTTGCAACACAGAGAAACATATCTGAAGGTGTTAGAAGTGTTTTGCATGATTTTTGAAGTTAGACCCTGAAATGTCAGAAAACAGCGTTTCAGCGCAGAACAAAGTTGGTTCAGGCAATGCAAGCTGAATCTCTGTCCCACTTTAACTTTGCAGTCTGTGCATGAATAAAACCTATTTTGCAACACAGAGAAACATATCTGAAGGTGTTAGAAGTGTTTTGCATGATTTTTGAAGTTAGACCCTGAAATGTCAGAAAACAGCTTTTCAGCGCAGAACAAAGCTGGTTCCAGCAATGCAAGCTGAATCTCTGTCCCACTTTAACTTTGCAGTCTGTGCATGAATAAAACCTATTTTGCAACACAGAGAAACATATCTGAAGGTGTTAGAAGTGTTTTGCATGATTTTTGACGTTAGACCATGAAATGTCAGAAAACAGCTTTTCAGCGCAGAACAAAGTTGGTTCAGGCAATGCAAGCTGAATCTCGGTCCCACTTTAACTTTGCAGTCTGTGCATGAATAAAAGCTATTTTGCAACACAGAGAAACATATCTGAAGGTGTTAGAAGTGTTTTGCATGATTTTTGAAGTTAGACCCTGAAATGTCAGAAAACAGCTTTTCAGCGCAGAACAAAGTTGGTTCAGGCAATGCAAGCTGAATCTTGGTCCCACTTTAAATTTACACTCTGTGCATAAATAAAAGCTATTTTGCAACACAGAGAAACATATCTGAAGGTGTTAGAAGTGTTTTGCATGATTTTTGAAGTTAGACCCTGAAATGTCAGAAAACAGCTTTTCAGCGCAGAAAAAAGTTGGTTCAGGCAATGCAAGCTGAATCTCTGTCTCACTTTAAATTTACACTCTGTGCATGAATAAAACCTATTTTGCAACACAGGGAAACATGTCTGAAGGTGTTAGAAGTGTTTTGCATGATTTTTGAAGTTAGACCCTCAAATGTCAGAAAACAGCGTTTCAGCGCAGAACAAAGTTGGTTCAGGCAATGCAAGCTGAATCTCGGTCCCACTTTAACTTTGCAGTCTGTGCATGAATAAAAGCTATTTTGCAACACAGAGAAACATATCTGAAGGTGTTAGAAGTGTTTTGCATGATTTTTGAAGTTAGACCCTGAAATGTCAGAAAACAGCTTTTCAGCGCAGAACAAAGTTGGTTCAGGCAATGCAAGCTGAATCTTGGTCCCACTTTAAATTTACACTCTGTGCATGAATAAAAGCTATTTTGCAACACAGAGAAACATATCTGAAGGTGTTAGAAGTGTTTTGCATGATTTTTGAAGTTAGACCCTGAAATGTCAGAAAACAGATTTTCAGCGCAGAAAAAAGTTGGTTCAGGCAATGCAAGCTGAATCTCTGTCTCACTTTAAATTTACACTCTGTGCATGAATAAAAGCTATTTTGCAACACAGAGAAACATATCTGAAGGTGTTAGAAGTGTTTTGCATGATTTTTGAAGTTAGACCCTGAAATGTCAGAAAACAGCGTTTCAGCGCAGAACAAAGTTGGTTCAGGCAATGCAAGCTGAATCTCTGTCCCACTTTAACTTTGCAGTCTGTGCATGAATAAAACCTATTTTGCAACACAGAGAAACATATCTGAAGGTGTTAGAACTGTTTTGCATGATTTTTGAAGTTAGACCCTGAAATGTCAGAAAACAGCTTTTCAGCGCAGAACAAAGCTGGTTCCAGCAATGCAAGCTGAATCTCTGTCCCACTTTAACTTTGCAGTCTGTGCATGAATAAAAGCTATTTTGCAACACAGAGAAACATATCTGAAGGTGTTAGAAGTGTTTTGCATGATTTTTGAAGTTAGACCCTGAAATGTCAGAAAACAGCTTTTCAGCGCAGAACAAAGTTGGTTCAGGCAATGCAAGCTGAATCTCGGTCCCACTTTAACTTTGCAGTCTGTGCATGAATAAAAGCTATTTTGCAACACAGAGAAACATATAATGTCAGAAAACAGCTTTTCAGCTCAGAACAAAGTTGGTTCAGGCAATGCAAGCTGAATCTTGGTCCCACTTTAAATTTACACTCTGTGCATGAATAAAACCTATTTTGCAACACAGAGAAACATATCTGAAGGTGTTAGAAGTGTTTTGCATGATTTTTGAAGTTAGACCCTGAAATGTCAGAAAACAGCTTTTCAGCTCAGAACAAAGTTGGTTCAGGCAATGCAAGCTGAATCTCTGTCCCACTTTAACTTTGCAGTCTGTGCATGAATAAAAGCTATTTTGCAACACAGAGAAACATATCTGAAGGTGTTAGAAGTGTTTTGCATGATTTTTGAAGTTAGACCCTGAAATGTCAGAAAACAGCTTTTCAGCGCAGAACAAAGCTGGTTCCAGCAATGCAAGCTGAATCTCTGTCCCACTTTAACTTTGCAGTCTGTGCATGAATAAAACCTATTTTGCAACACAGAGAAACATATCTGAAGGTGTTAGAAGTGTTTTGCATGATTTTTGAAGTTACACCATGAAATGTCAGAAAACAGCTTTTCAGCGCAGAACAAAGTTGGTTCAGGCAATGCAAGCTGAATCTTGGTCCCACTTTAAATTTACACTCTGTGCATGAATAAAAGCTATTTTGCAACACAGAGGAACATATCTGAAGGTGTTAGAAGTGTTTTGCATGATTTTTGAAGTTAGACCCTGAAATGTCAGAAAACAGTTGGTTCAGGCAATGCAAGCTGAATCTCGGTCCCACTTTAACTTTGCAGTCTGTGCATGAATAAAAGCTATTTTGCAACACAGAGAAACATATCTGAAGGTGTTAGAAGTGTTTTGCATGATTTTTGAAGTTAGACCCTGAAATGTCAGAAAACAGCTTTTCAGCGCAGAACAAAGTTGGTTCAGGCAATGCAAGCTGAATCTCGGTCCCACTTTAACTTTGCAGTCTGTGCATGAATAAAAGCTATTTTGCAACACAGAAAAACATATCTGAAGGTGTTAGAAGTGTTTTGCATGATTTTTGAAGTTAGACCCTGAAATGTCAGAAAACAGCGTTTCAGCGCAGAACAAAGTTGGTTCAGGCAATGCAAGCTGAATCTCTGTCCCACTTTAACTTTGCAGTCTGTGCATGAATAAAACCTATTTTGCAACACAGAGAAACATATCTGAAGGTGTTAGAAGTGTTTTGCATGATTTTTGAAGTTAGACCCTGAAATGTCAGAAAACAGCTTTTCTGCTCAGAACAAAGTTGGTTCAGGCAATGCAAGCTGAATCTTGGTCCCACTTTAAATTTACACTCTGTGCATGAATAAAAGCTATTTTGCAACACAGAGAAACATATCTGAAGGTGTTAGAAGTGTTTTGCATGATTTTTGAAGTTAGACCCTGAAATGTCAGAAAACAGCGTTTCAGCGCAGAACAAAGTTGGTTCAGGCAATGCAAGCTGAATCTCTGTCCCACTTTAACTTTGCAGTCTGTGCATGAATAAAACCTATTTTGCAACACAGAGAAACATATCTGAAGGTGTTAGAAGTGTTTTGCATGATTTTTGAAGTTAGACCCTGAAATGTCAGAAAACAGCTTTTCAGCGCAGAACAAAGCTGGTTCCAGCAATGCAAGCTGAATCTCTGTCCCACTTTAACTTTGCAGTCTGTGCATGAATAAAAGCTATTTTGCAACACAGAGAAACATATCTGAAGGTGTTAGAAGTGTTTTGCATGATTTTTGAAGTTAGACCCTGAAATGTCAGAAAACAGCTTTTCAGCGCAGAACAAAGTTGGTTCAGGCAATGCAAGCTGAATCTCGGTCCCACTTTAACTTTGCAGTCTGTGCATGAATAAAAGCTATTTTGCAACACAGAGAAACATATAATGTCAGAAAACAGCTTTTCAGCTCAGAACAAAGTTGGTTCAGGCAATGCAAGCTGAATCTTGGTCCCACTTTAAATTTACACTCTGTGCATGAATAAAAGCTATTTTGCAACACAGAGAAACATATCTGAAGGTGTTAGAAGTGTTTTGCATGATTTTTGAAGTTAGACCCTGAAATGTCAGAAAACAGCGTTTCAGCGCAGAACAAAGTTGGTTCAGGCAATGCAAGCTGAATCTCTGTCCCACTTTAACTTTGCAGTCTGTGCATGAATAAAACCTATTTTGCAACACAGAGAAACATATCTGAAGGTGTTAGAAGTGTTTTGCATGATTTTTGAAGTTAGACCCTGAAATGTCAGAAAACAGCTTTTCAGCGCAGAACAAAGCTGGTTCCAGCAATGCAAGCTGAATCTCTGTCCCACTTTAACTTTGCAGTCTGTGCATGAATAAAACCTATTTTGCAACACAGAGAAACATATCTGAAGGTGTTAGAAGTGTTTTGCATGATTTTTGACGTTAGACCATGAAATGTCAGAAAACAGCTTTTCAGCGCAGAACAAAGTTGGTTCAGGCAATGCAAGCTGAATCTCGGTCCCACTTTAACTTTGCAGTCTGTGCATGAATAAAAGCTATTTTGCAACACAGAGAAACATATCTGAAGGTGTTAGAAGTGTTTTGCATGATTTTTGAAGTTAGACCCTGAAATGTCAGAAAACAGCTTTTCAGCGCAGAACAAAGTTGGTTCAGGCAATGCAAGCTGAATCTTGGTCCCACTTTAAATTTACACTCTGTGCATAAATAAAAGCTATTTTGCAACACAGAGAAACATATCTGAAGGTGTTAGAAGTGTTTTGCATGATTTTTGAAGTTAGACCCTGAAATGTCAGAAAACAGCTTTTCAGCGCAGAAAAAAGTTGGTTCAGGCAATGCAAGCTGAATCTCTGTCTCACTTTAAATTTACACTCTGTGCATGAATAAAACCTATTTTGCAACACAGGGAAACATGTCTGAAGGTGTTAGAAGTGTTTTGCATGATTTTTGAAGTTAGACCCTCAAATGTCAGAAAACAGCGTTTCAGCGCAGAACAAAGTTGGTTCAGGCAATGCAAGCTGAATCTCGGTCCCACTTTAACTTTGCAGTCTGTGCATGAATAAAAGCTATTTTGCAACACAGAGAAACATATCTGAAGGTGTTAGAAGTGTTTTGCATGATTTTTGAAGTTAGACCCTGAAATGTCAGAAAACAGCTTTTCAGCGCAGAACAAAGTTGGTTCAGGCAATGCAAGCTGAATCTTGGTCCCACTTTAAATTTACACTCTGTGCATGAATAAAAGCTATTTTGCAACACAGAGAAACATATCTGAAGGTGTTAGAAGTGTTTTGCATGATTTTTGAAGTTAGACCCTGAAATGTCAGAAAACAGATTTTCAGCGCAGAAAAAAGTTGGTTCAGGCAATGCAAGCTGAATCTCTGTCTCACTTTAAATTTACACTCTGTGCATGAATAAAAGCTATTTTGCAACACAGAGAAACATATCTGAAGGTGTTAGAAGTGTTTTGCATGATTTTTGAAGTTAGACCCTGAAATGTCAGAAAACAGCGTTTCAGCGCAGAACAAAGTTGGTTCAGGCAATGCAAGCTGAATCTCTGTCCCACTTTAACTTTGCAGTCTGTGCATGAATAAAACCTATTTTGCAACACAGAGAAACATATCTGAAGGTGTTAGAACTGTTTTGCATGATTTTTGAAGTTAGACCCTGAAATGTCAGAAAACAGCTTTTCAGCGCAGAACAAAGCTGGTTCCAGCAATGCAAGCTGAATCTCTGTCCCACTTTAACTTTGCAGTCTGTGCATGAATAAAAGCTATTTTGCAACACAGAGAAACATATCTGAAGGTGTTAGAAGTGTTTTGCATGATTTTTGAAGTTAGACCCTGAAATGTCAGAAAACAGCTTTTCAGCGCAGAACAAAGTTGGTTCAGGCAATGCAAGCTGAATCTCGGTCCCACTTTAACTTTGCAGTCTGTGCATGAATAAAAGCTATTTTGCAACACAGAGAAACATATAATGTCAGAAAACAGCTTTTCAGCTCAGAACAAAGTTGGTTCAGGCAATGCAAGCTGAATCTTGGTCCCACTTTAAATTTACACTCTGTGCATGAATAAAACCTATTTTGCAACACAGAGAAACATATCTGAAGGTGTTAGAAGTGTTTTGCATGATTTTTGAAGTTAGACCCTGAAATGTCAGAAAACAGCTTTTCAGCTCAGAACAAAGTTGGTTCAGGCAATGCAAGCTGAATCTCTGTCCCACTTTAACTTTGCAGTCTGTGCATGAATAAAAGCTATTTTGCAACACAGAGAAACATATCTGAAGGTGTTAGAAGTGTTTTGCATGATTTTTGAAGTTAGACCCTGAAATGTCAGAAAACAGCTTTTCAGCGCAGAACAAAGCTGGTTCCAGCAATGCAAGCTGAATCTCTGTCCCACTTTAACTTTGCAGTCTGTGCATGAATAAAACCTATTTTGCAACACAGAGAAACATATCTGAAGGTGTTAGAAGTGTTTTGCATGATTTTTGAAGTTACACCATGAAATGTCAGAAAACAGCTTTTCAGCGCAGAACAAAGTTGGTTCAGGCAATGCAAGCTGAATCTTGGTCCCACTTTAAATTTACACTCTGTGCATGAATAAAAGCTATTTTGCAACACAGAGGAACATATCTGAAGGTGTTAGAAGTGTTTTGCATGATTTTTGAAGTTAGACCCTGAAATGTCAGAAAACAGTTGGTTCAGGCAATGCAAGCTGAATCTCGGTCCCACTTTAACTTTGCAGTCTGTGCATGAATAAAAGCTATTTTGCAACACAGAGAAACATATCTGAAGGTGTTAGAAGTGTTTTGCATGATTTTTGAAGTTAGACCCTGAAATGTCAGAAAACAGCTTTTCAGCGCAGAACAAAGTTGGTTCAGGCAATGCAAGCTGAATCTCGGTCCCACTTTAACTTTGCAGTCTGTGCATGAATAAAAGCTATTTTGCAACACAGAAAAACATATCTGAAGGTGTTAGAAGTGTTTTGCATGATTTTTGAAGTTAGACCCTGAAATGTCAGAAAACAGCGTTTCAGCGCAGAACAAAGTTGGTTCAGGCAATGCAAGCTGAATCTCTGTCCCACTTTAACTTTGCAGTCTGTGCATGAATAAAACCTATTTTGCAACACAGAGAAACATATCTGAAGGTGTTAGAAGTGTTTTGCATGATTTTTGAAGTTAGACCCTGAAATGTCAGAAAACAGCTTTTCTGCTCAGAACAAAGTTGGTTCAGGCAATGCAAGCTGAATCTTGGTCCCACTTTAAATTTACACTCTGTGCATGAATAAAAGCTATTTTGCAACACAGAGAAACATATCTGAAGGTGTTAGAAGTGTTTTGCATGATTTTTGAAGTTAGACCCTGAAATGTCAGAAAACAGCGTTTCAGCGCAGAACAAAGTTGGTTCAGGCAATGCAAGCTGAATCTCTGTCCCACTTTAACTTTGCAGTCTGTGCATGCATAAAACCTATTTTGCAACACAGAGAAACATATCTGAAGGTGTTAGAAGTGTTTTGCATGATTTTTGAAGTTAGACCCTGAAATGTCAGAAAACAGCTTTTCAGCGCAGAACAAAGCTGGTTCCAGCAATGCAAGCTGAATCTCTGTCCCACTTTAAATTTACACTCTGTGCATGAATAAAAGCTATTTTGCAACACAGAGAAACATATCTGAAGGTGTTAGAAGTGTTTTGCATGATTTTTGAAGTTAGACCCTGAAATGTCAGAAAACAGCGTTTCAGCGCAGAACAAAGTTGGTTCAGGCAATGCAAGCTGAATCTCTGTCCCACTTTAACTTTGCAGTCTGTGCATGAATAAAACCTATTTTGCAACACAGAGAAACATATCTGAAGGTGTTAGAAGTGTTTTGCATGATTTTTGAAGTTTTACCCTGAAATGTCAGAAAACAGCTTTTCAGCGCAGAACAAAGCTGGTTCCAGCAATGCAAGCTGAATCTCTGTCCCACTTTAACTTTGCAGTCTGTGCATGAATAAAACCTATTTTGCAACACAGAGAAACATATCTGAAGGTGTTAGAAGTGTTTTGCATGATTTTTGACGTTAGACCATGAAATGTCAGAAAACAGCTTTTCAGCGCAGAACAAAGTTGGTTCAGGCAATGCAAGCTGAATCTCGGTCCCACTTTAACTTTGCAGTCTGTGCATGAATAAAAGCTATTTTGCAACACAGAGAAACATATCTGAAGGTGTTAGAAGTGTTTTGCATGATTTTTGAAGTTAGACCCTGAAATGTCAGAAAACAGCTTTTCAGCGCAGAACAAAGTTGGTTCAGGCAATGCAAGCTGAATCTTGGTCCCACTTTAAATTTACACTCTGTGCATAAATAAAAGCTATTTTGCAACACAGAGAAACATATCTGAAGGTGTTAGAAGTGTTTTGCATGATTTTTGAAGTTAGACCCTGAAATGTCAGAAAACAGCTTTTCAGCGCAGAAAAAAGTTGGTTCAGGCAATGCAAGCTGAATCTCTGTCTCACTTTAAATTTACACTCTGTGCATGAATAAAACCTATTTTGCAACACAGGGAAACATGTCTGAAGGTGTTAGAAGTGTTTTGCATGATTTTTGAAGTTAGACCCTCAAATGTCAGAAAACAGCGTTTCAGCGCAGAACAAAGTTGGTTCAGGCAATGCAAGCTGAATCTCGGTCCCACTTTAACTTTGCAGTCTGTGCATGAATAAAAGCTATTTTGCAACACAGAGAAACATATCTGAAGGTGTTAGAAGTGTTTTGCATGATTTTTGAAGTTAGACCCTGAAATGTCAGAAAACAGCTTTTCAGCGCAGAACAAAGTTGGTTCAGGCAATGCAAGCTGAATCTTGGTCCCACTTTAAATTTACACTCTGTGCATGAATAAAAGCTATTTTGCAACACAGAGAAACATATCTGAAGGTGTTAGAAGTGTTTTGCATGATTTTTGAAGTTAGACCCTGAAATGTCAGAAAACAGATTTTCAGCGCAGAAAAAAGTTGGTTCAGGCAATGCAAGCTGAATCTCTGTCTCACTTTAAATTTACACTCTGTGCATGAATAAAAGCTATTTTGCAACACAGAGAAACATATCTGAAGGTGTTAGAAGTGTTTTGCATGATTTTTGAAGTTAGACCCTGAAATGTCAGAAAACAGCGTTTCAGCGCAGAACAAAGTTGGTTCAGGCAATGCAAGCTGAATCTCTGTCCCACTTTAACTTTGCAGTCTGTGCATGAATAAAACCTATTTTGCAACACAGAGAAACATATCTGAAGGTGTTAGAAGTGTTTTGCATGATTTTTGAAGTTAGACCCTGAAATGTCAGAAAACAGCTTTTCAGCGCAGAACAAAGCTGGTTCCAGCAATGCAAGCTGAATCTCTGTCCCACTTTAACTTTGCAGTCTGTGCATGAATAAAACCTATTTTGCAACACAGAGAAACATATCTGAAGGTGTTAGAAGTGTTTTGCATGATTTTTGACGTTAGACCATGAAATGTCAGAAAACAGCTTTTCAGCGCAGAACAAAGTTGGTTCAGGCAATGCAAGCTGAATCTCGGTCCCACTTTAACTTTGCAGTCTGTGCATGAATAAAAGCTATTTTGCAACACAGAGAAACATATCTGAAGGTGTTAGAAGTGTTTTGCATGATTTTTGAAGTTAGACCCTGAAATGTCAGAAAACAGCTTTTCAGCGCAGAACAAAGTTGGTTCAGGCAATGCAAGCTGAATCTTGGTCCCACTTTAAATTTACACTCTGTGCATAAATAAAAGCTATTTTGCAACACAGAGAAACATATCTGAAGGTGTTAGAAGTGTTTTGCATGATTTTTGAAGTTAGACCCTGAAATGTCAGAAAACAGCTTTTCAGCGCAGAAAAAAGTTGGTTCAGGCAATGCAAGCTGAATCTCTGTCTCACTTTAAATTTACACTCTGTGCATGAATAAAACCTATTTTGCAACACAGGGAAACATGTCTGAAGGTGTTAGAAGTGTTTTGCATGATTTTTGAAGTTAGACCCTCAAATGTCAGAAAACAGCGTTTCAGCGCAGAACAAAGTTGGTTCAGGCAATGCAAGCTGAATCTCGGTCCCACTTTAACTTTGCAGTCTGTGCATGAATAAAAGCTATTTTGCAACACAGAGAAACATATCTGAAGGTGTTAGAAGTGTTTTGCATGATTTTTGAAGTTAGACCCTGAAATGTCAGAAAACAGCTTTTCAGCGCAGAACAAAGTTGGTTCAGGCAATGCAAGCTGAATCTTGGTCCCACTTTAAATTTACACTCTGTGCATGAATAAAAGCTATTTTGCAACACAGAGAAACATATCTGAAGGTGTTAGAAGTGTTTTGCATGATTTTTGAAGTTAGACCCTGAAATGTCAGAAAACAGATTTTCAGCGCAGAAAAAAGTTGGTTCAGGCAATGCAAGCTGAATCTCTGTCTCACTTTAAATTTACACTCTGTGCATGAATAAAAGCTATTTTGCAACACAGAGAAACATATCTGAAGGTGTTAGAAGTGTTTTGCATGATTTTTGAAGTTAGACCCTGAAATGTCAGAAAACAGCGTTTCAGCGCAGAACAAAGTTGGTTCAGGCAATGCAAGCTGAATCTCTGTCCCACTTTAACTTTGCAGTCTGTGCATGAATAAAACCTATTTTGCAACACAGAGAAACATATCTGAAGGTGTTAGAAGTGTTTTGCATGATTTTTGAAGTTAGACCCTGAAATGTCAGAAAACAGCTTTTCAGCGCAGAACAAAGCTGGTTCCAGCAATGCAAGCTGAATCTCTGTCCCACTTTAACTTTGCAGTCTGTGCATGAATAAAAGCTATTTTGCAACACAGAGAAACATATCTGAAGGTGTTAGAAGTGTTTTGCATGATTTTTGAAGTTAGACCCTGAAATGTCAGAAAACAGCTTTTCAGCGCAGAACAAAGTTGGTTCAGGCAATGCAAGCTGAATCTCGGTCCCACTTTAACTTTGCAGTCTGTGCATGAATAAAAGCTATTTTGCAACACAGAGAAACATATAATGTCAGAAAACAGCTTTTCAGCTCAGAACAAAGTTGGTTCAGGCAATGCAAGCTGAATCTTGGTCCCACTTTAAATTTACACTCTGTGCATGAATAAAACCTATTTTGCAACACAGAGAAACATATCTGAAGGTGTTAGAAGTGTTTTGCATGATTTTTGAAGTTAGACCCTGAAATGTCAGAAAACAGCTTTTCAGCTCAGAACAAAGTTGGTTCAGGCAATGCAAGCTGAATCTCTGTCCCACTTTAACTTTGCAGTCTGTGCATGAATAAAACCTATTTTGCAACACAGAGAAACATATCTGAAGGTGTTAGAAGTGTTTTGCATGATTTTTGAAGTTAGACCCTGAAATGTCAGAAAACAGCTTTTCAGCGCAGAACAAAGCTGGTTCCAGCAATGCAAGCTGAATCTCTGTCCCACTTTAAATTTACACTCTGTGCATGAATAAAAGCTATTTTGCAACACAGAGAAACATATCTGAAGGTGTTAGAAGTGTTTTGCATGATTTTTGAAGTTAGACCCTGAAATGTCAGAAAACAGCGTTTCAGCGCAGAACAAAGTTGGTTCAGGCAATGCAAGCTGAATCTCTGTCCCACTTTAACTTTGCAGTCTGTGCATGAATAAAACCTATTTTGCAACACAGAGA